>NW_026606624.1:347500-917500 GCF_029890125.1 Rhinichthys klamathensis goyatoka
GCTTACCATTGAGATAATGAGAGGGATTCCTCTCTTTCTCTGCCCTAACCCTCCCTCACTATCTCTCTGCCTCCTTGCACAGATTCAGTCTTTCTCTCAACCCTCCCTCCTTCTCAGCAGTGTTAAATGTGCCGTGGAGGGGGCAGAGAGGTCTCCCTTCAGCAGCTAAGAGCCCCGCTTGGCGTCAGTCATGCTCTCCCTGCAGTGCCGTGTCAGACACAGGCTCAAATCAATGCAGGTCAAAACCTTCGCCTGCCCTTCTGCTGTCCGCAAATCTAACAGCTCAGCTCGCCAAAGCCGGCCACCTGCGCCGGGGACTGATGGACTGTGGAGAGTCTGGGGATTGTAACAGGAGAGTGAGAACTGATGCTTTCTCAGATGTAAACAATGATAAGTGACATTTCAGTTGTACAGATGAGTGTTTTTTTTTTTTTCTGGTCTGGGTGTGTTGAAGACGAGGATGTTTTTGGAAAAAATATCTCACAGGAAAAAAGATCCTGAAGATGTCTGACACTATTATGCAGTGCATTCCCAAAGAAAATGCAGTTTTTAAAGGCATATTTCACCCAAAAATGAAGATTCTTTCACCATTTGCTCACCCTAATGTCTTTCCAAACCTGTGTGACTTTCTTTGGCAGCAGTGTTCACGCTGCTTTGTTTCTCTCCATACTTTCTATTAAAGTGAATAGTTACTGGGGCTGTCAAGCTCCAAAAAGGACAAAAAAAGGAGCACAGAGGTACCACTGAAAAAAAAAAAAACATTTCTAAAATATAAAATTTCATAAAATATTTGTATTATTGTGTTGTTTTCTAGAAAAAAAAAATCAAATGTCAAATAAAAGATGTTAACACATCGATATTACAAGCATATAAACCTTATGTTTAAAACAAGACAAAAGGTAACATTTTACAATAAGTCCCATTTGTTACCATACGTTAACTACATCAGTAATGTAATTAACAATGAAAAGTACTTCTAAAGCATTTATTACCTGCAGTTGATGTTAATTTCAGCATTTGCTAATACATTATTATAATCAAAAGTTATATCTGTTAATATTATTTAATGGGCCTGAGCTAACATGAACTTACAATGAACAGTTGTATATAAATACTGTAACAAATGCTCATTGTTAGTTAATCCATTAACTAACATTAACTAATAGGACCTTATTGTATAATGTTGAACAAAAAAACTAATTGGGGTAAGTAAAATAAGCTTAATTTAAGATATTTTCTCTGAAAATGTCTTAATGCAATATTGATTCTGGAATAAATGTGTTTTGTTTTAAGTATGTTTAGTAAGTATATTTAAGTATAAGTATATTTTTACTCTAAAATAAGATGAAAATACAGATTAATAAATGTTTTGTTCATACGACTCTCATGCAGCTCATATCACTCTTGTGAAGCCACAAAATAATGTGGAAAAGCCTGAAATTGTATTTGTTTGTTCAATATCTTCCCATTTGTCACTAAACTAGATTTAATATTCAATGTAGGCTATTGTTAAAAGTCACAAGAGCCGATGATGATGCCTTTAAAATGGCAAATCTGCCTCACATTTCTTTTTCGGGTTACACAGATGAAAGAAACTCAGACAGGTTTGTAACAACATGAGGGTAAGTAAATTATGACAGAATTTTCATTTTTAGCTGCACTATTTCTACAAAAATACTGCATTTTCTATAGGGAAGAAGTGCAGGATGGTGTCAGCCTGAAAACCTCTTTGTGGCATTGTTTACATTGGATCTTTTTTCCCTTTGAGGTTCATTGTCAGATTATTGTGGTTTAGATTTTGGGAGACCTTTCAACTCCAGCTGTGAAGCCCTTTAGTGGTTCTAGTCTTTGCCTCTTGCACAAGCATCCCTCCTCTTTCCCTCTCTCTTCTTCCTCTCTCACTTTCTCGCTCTCCCTCCCCCATTTACGTGATAGAGATTTGTCTAGACGGGCCCTAGAACACAGGCACTGCAACCATGGGGACTCTTCATAACAAGCTCGTTATGCAAACGCATCTGATTGGATGGCGCTGTTCCATTGGCTGCTGCAGTGGAGAGAGCTCCCCTTACACCCCCTCCCACCCCCCCCACCCAACACTGCACAGTTTGGTTTCCATGGCAACTCCGAACGGCTGCTGGTGGAGCTTGTGCGCTCTGCGGCAATGCCGGCTGCCAGCCAGTGCACAGCTGCAGCACAGCAACAGGCTTTCTCCAATCACACGCACACACACACTCACAGTAATTCACCCACAGAAACGTGCGTTCCCTAGCAGTATGATCATTTTGATTGGTTTCCCTGCTTCCAGATGTTACTAATAATAGTGTCGTAATGATCTGTTTTTTTCCTTTATTGAAAATGTGGAGTTGATTGTACATTTATCAATAGTTATGCCATAGTAAAAGTCTGTTTTTAATTAGGCCTAACATCTATGGATGCAAGGTCTTTACCAGTTTAAAGGATCTCTGTTTCAATGCTCCTACAAAGTACTGAAGTTATATTTTTCCAGAGGCAAGATTTTTGTGCTCCCGAATACTTAAATTGTCCATTATAAAGTTTATAGTGCTATTTTTAATAAGCCTGCACCAAAGTCGCTTTAGGACAAGCTATTTTCTGTGTACAGTGGACATAAGCATGTATAGCTACAATGAATGGGGTAATTCATATAATAATAATAATAATATCATCATTTAAAATTATTGTTATTATGATCTCTTAGACAAAAATATATCACTATTGTAATACAACTGTTGTGTAAAATAAATAAATTATTTTATATTGTAATAATTATTTTACAGTAGTGAAATTACAATTCTTATGTCTTTATTTCTTAACTACCGGGAGACCTTTAAAGGGTTAGTTCACCAAAAAATGAAAATTCTGTCATCATTTACTCATGTCGTTCCAAACCCATAAGACTTTTGTTTATCTTCAAAACACAAATCACGATATTTTAATAAAATTTGAGAGATTTCTGACCCTCTATTGACAGTTCATGCAACTACCACTTTGACCCTTCAAAAAGTTTATAAAGAGATCGTAAAACTAATTTATAAGAATCTAGTTAAGTGCAAATTTTCTGAAGAGACATGGTTGCTTTTTATGACAAATAGATTTTATTTAGGCTTTTATTCACAACGCACACATCAGATATGGTAGCTTGACGTGCGAGAACCAATGGGGTTCATTCTCGTGTTACACAGCATGTTTGAGCTCCCGCAAGAACCAATACGATTATGGCGTTATTTCCCTGTCAAATGTCGAGATCGCATTATTGTAGCACGAAAGTACATTAATATAATGTGAGAGCGTGAATCTCAATGCTCGCGCACGGAATATAATGTTCCGAGCGCGAATCTCTCTGCTCGCGCGCGGGAATTGGGCGCGCGCTCTCAGATACACGCTGCTCTTGTAAGAATTTTCTCTCTGGGCTCGCTCAGAGAATATGCCTGCACTTAAAACGTGTTCAGTGCAATCGCGAATCTCTCCTCTTCGTTTAAAGTAAGCGTGTATGGGCTTAGACTGTGTCCTGTGCGTTCGCGCATGCCTAATTACTCTTCTCTTCGATTTCTTTCTCTTTGCTCTTGGCATAAACGCTGTCAAAACGGCAACAACCAATCAGAAATGGCTATTCCATATGTTATGTAGGGTTTTTTTCCCCCTTTTTTCTGCTGTTCTGTGAAGCACTTTGGCCAGCCAGTGGCTGTTGTAAAAATGAGCTATATAAATTAACTTGTTTGAATAATGTTTTTTTTATTGAATGAAACGTTTTTCATTATCTTAGATAAACATTAAGGGAACGTTTATATAATGGGAGAATTGAACGTTTGAATAACGTTCTTATAACCAAGCAAGAACGTTAATACAACGTTTATATAAAGGGAGAATTGAACGTTCTAACGTTCTTATAACCAAGAAATAACGTTAATACAACGTCTAAAAAACTGGACTTCCAGTTATGAAAACGTTCTTATAACCTAAAATTGTTAGCTGGGGAAGAGGAGAGATTCGCGATTGCACTGAACACGTTTTAAGTGCAGGCATATTCTCTGAGCGAGCCCAGAGAGAGAATTCTTACAAGAGAAGTGTATCTGAGAGCGCGCGCCCAGTTCCCGCGTGCGAGCAGAGAGATTCGCGTTCGGCACATTATATTCCGCGCGTGCGCAGAGAGATTCGCGCTCGGCACATCATATTCTGCGCGCGAGCAGAGAGATTCACGCTCGGCACATCATATTCCGCGCGCGAGCAGAGAGATTCACGCTCGCGCATTATATTAATGTACTTTCGCGCTACAATAATGCGCTCTCGACATTTGACAGGGAAATAACGCCATACAAGATTTGTTCTTACGCATCAAGCACATACAGTTGAGCTTCTGTTTATATTTGCTGATCAATGTTTATGTGAATAAAACCCTAAATTCAATCTGTGAAAATTTGGACTAAACCACTCGATACATATGGATTAGTTTACAATCTCTTTATGAACAACCAAGCGACAAAGTGGTAGTTGTGTGGCCTGTCAATGGTGGGATGACCTTGCCCTTTAATTTTCTGTGACAACAGGTTGTCAAATGCTTCTCATTGCAAATTTAGTGAAAGTCTGTCATCATCTGATTCTGTCTTTTATGGTAATTATGGTTTATTATGGGAATGTGAAAAGAAAGCATAACTGGCGCACGTTGTGTTCCCAACTGCACATTGAACAGAACATCATCATGAGCTGTCCGTGTTTAAATGAACACAGTGCTGTGCTTCACTCTGAAACACGCAGCACATCAGCGATTTTATAAGAGCACTGAGCCATATTGCTATTTCAGTGTTCGTTTGACAGATGCTTTGCTAAAGCAATGGCACAAAACATAACGGTAAAGATCTTTTATGTTATCATGAGAAGTACATTTTCGGTTAATTATGAATCATCTGGTTTGATTATCATTATGGTAATTCATGGGAAACACTGGCTACTTTGTTAAAACTGTTTGTTATGATCATTTCTGAATCAGCAATAATTCAACAATGGTATCATAAATTGTGCTTCACACTAAAATCATGCTTAAACCTGAAAAGTATCTTTCAGGTGGGTCCGGGAAATGTATGTGCAAACTCCACTAAAAAGCAGATTGGCTCTTTTAACTGAAAGGCTAGACTGGACATTCAATCCTACAGCCGCCATATTGAGCATTACAATTCCTCCCATTAATGTCTGTGCTTGCACCCACAGGGGCTTCCTAGCGGGCTGGATGACATGTCAGATAGAGAGGATCGTGGTCACAGGTCGGGGAGTGAGAGCAGCACCTACAGCACCCTGAAGAAGAAAAAGAAGAAACCCAAAGAGAAGAAGGAGAGGAAAACAAAACAGCGAAAGAAAGAGGATGATGAGGACGATGATGACGACGATGATGGAAACATGAAGGTTCTCACATAGAATTTCTCTATTATGCTCTATTAGCCAGGGGAATAAATGAATAACGGTTTCTCATGTGACACCAGGAACCAAAGTCATCCAGTCAGCTGATGCAAGAGTGGGGTCTCGAAGATGTGCAGTATGCCTTCTCAGAGGACGACTATAAAACCATCACCAACTACAAAGCCTTTAGCCAGTTTCTTAGGTAGGATTTCAAAGTCCATCTGATTGGACGTTCGTTCTAATACTCTGCTGTCAATGCTCTGTGTTCTATTTTAAAACATTCCTTCTGGCAAGTGCTAATGCCTGTATGAAGTAATTACATTATGATGACAGGTTTTCTAATAACAGGGATTGAAACAAGATGAGCTGTCAGACCCACACAATGCACGTCTATTGTAACCAGCATGATATTTTATGTGATAGACACTCTTTTTAGTATATATTTCCAATTTCTGATTCATACTTCCTGAGAACATCCTTTACCTAGAGTAAAATCACCACAATGCATGGCATATCGTAGCTAATTTGCCACACTAATCTCAACTTCAGTGTCTAAGAAGAGTTTTTTCTTTGCCATTTTTTTTTTGTGGTTAGGCCCCTCATTGCCAAGAAGAACCCCAAGATCCCCATGTCAAAAATGATGACAGTGCTTGGAGCAAAATGGAGAGAGTTCAGCGCGAACAACCCTTTTAAAGGCACCTCTGCAACTGCTGTGGCGGCTGCTGTGGCGGCTGCCGTGGAAACTGTCAATGTGGCTCCGCCAATTTGTATTAGAAGTATCCAACAGATCTCACCATCTGGGCCAATCAAAAAAGCCAAAACCAAAGAGGGAAAGGGTAACGTAATAATCGTTTTGTTTATCTAGGGTTGGATTTCTAAAGCAGTTAGTGGAGGTTTTTACATCGTTTACATATGTAACATGATTAATGATTGACATTTGGTAATTCTTTATCCGAAATGTGCTTGCAACTTTAAAGTGAAGAGTTTAATTTCATCCTATGAATGGTTTATTTATATTTGACTGGATATTAAGCTGGGATAAGAGGAAGTATTTTAACATCAAAATATTAATTAAAGGTTGGGTAGGTCGTTTTTGGTCTAAAAAACTTTTTCCCAAATTTGTTTAAACTTTCTATATATATCAATGCATAATTAAAATGTAAGTACTCTGATAAAAAGAGTATAAAAATCGAGTGACTCTAGACCGTTTAATCTGCACTAAACACAGCTCATTATTTCCTTCCGGGACGAAACAAAGGATTGGCTTAGGCGACTGTCACTCTCTCGCAACCATGGCAACACCCCCGCTGCTACATGCGCTGCCCACATGCGCGCACTCGTTTGACTCGAGGAGGGTAAGAGACTAGTAAGAGACACAATTACATGCAAAACACGGCGTATATGTTATGAATCTTACACAAAATTCACCTTCATCACAGTGTAACTGATTGTAATGGGAAAACGTGTATCAATGCAACCTGTTTTTAGCTTTGCTTTATGTTACTAGCTCGTTAACGAATCAAACTCAATATATTTTAAACTTTAACAGTATCGATATGCTAGCTTGATAGTGAGTATTAACAGCCATGTTAGTTGTTTATATTCATAATGATAAAGTTAGGTATTTTATTACATGTGAGTCTGACATGATGTCACTACATGCACTGCTCCTCTCCGCTCGGCGCTAGTAAGCGCGTCCTCCAGCTGTGAGCTGTCGGCATCGCACGTTCATGTGTTTTGGGGGCGTGGTTTTGGAAGGAGCCCAGAATGGAGGGGGTGGAAGTGAATGGAGATAAGTAGCTGTGTTTATTACAGCCCTGAGAGGACTACAGACACTCGATTTTTATACTCTCTTTTCCAGAGTACTTACATTTTAATTATGCATTGATATATATAGAAAGTTTAAAAAAATTTGGCAAAAAGTTTTTAAAAAAAATTCTACCTACAATACCTTTAATTAATATAATTTTACTTTGTTGTATACATATATCATTTCAGCTTCTTTACAAAAATGCAGGTTTGCAAACGTAAAAATGTGTTTTATTTATGTCTGTAGAATGGAGTATTGTTTTCAGATCTCATAAAAAAACGTTTCTGTTTTGTTTATCTCATCTGGACTGCATTGCAGGGCCTGGCGCAAAAAAAAAAAGTAAGTCAGTGAAAGAAACAAAAAAGAAAGGGAAACCGAAGAAGTCCAAATCGAAAGCAGGCCAGGGTGGAAAAAGGAAAAAAGGATCTTCGGTGAGTGTCTGAAAACTTACAAGGGCTTAACCTATATCACATGGAAAGATTCCCTAGATGTTTTTACCGTTCCTAATAGTTTCCACTTCCCAGAACAATTAATGAATTGTTGGTATAGATCTACTTGCTTAGATTTCTGGTTCCACCCAGTTTTATTAGGTACTTTCTGAAGTTGGTTTTCATGTTATGACCTTCTCAGGTTTGGTAGCTTCTGATCTGAGACTTTTGAATGTTTCATTTCTTAGAGCGAGGAAGATTTCCTGGATGACTTTTCAGACTTTGATGACATCAGCATTCACAGTGCCTCTGTACTCTCAGACACTTCAGCGGCACCAAAAAAGAAGTCGACCCGCCGAGGGCGAAAAAAAAGAAAAAGTGAAGTGCTTTTACTTTTTATAATAATTATGATTATAGTAATTTAGTGATTTTGTTATGTGCGTTTGTCATTATTATTATTACTATTATTAAATATTTCTAAATAGTTTTTCTTTATTTCATTTTCTAATTTAAGTTTAGTTTAAATTTTTAATCTAATATTTATATTATATTTTATTTCAGATTTATTTCAAATAACAAAAAAAAAAGTATAGTTTTAGTAAAAAAAAACCCAGGTTCAAAGGTTTGTGGTCAATAAGCTTCTATGCTCATCAGTGCTGCATTTTTTTTTTTTGATCAACAATATAGTAATATCTGTATTATTATGAAATATTATTATAATTTATTATATATTTTAAAAGGTAATTTATTCCTGTCAAGTCAAGTCAAGTCATCTTCATTTATATAGCGCTTTTAACAATGGAGATTGTTTCAAAGCAGCTTTACAGAGATAAACATACAATTTACGGTAACAGAGATTGTTTTGGCTTTATAGCGATTTTGAATAATGTTATTTCCGGCTAAAGTTGGAGCTGTAATGGCAAAGCTGAATTTTCAGCATCATTACTCACATGATTCTTTAGAAATCATTCTAATTCAAGAAACTTCTTGTTATTATCAATATTCAAAACAGTTGTGCTGCTTAGCATTTTTGTGGAAACTGATAAATTATTTTCACTTGTCTTTGGTGAATAGAAAGTTCAAAAGAAAAAAAAAACTGACTTTAATTAGAAATCTTTTGTAGACATTATAAACTTTTGATAAATTTTGATTAAATCCTTGCTGAATAAAAGTAATAATTTATTTCTTAAAAAAAAAAAAGTCTTACTGACCCCAAATTAAGCAGTGGTGTCTTAATGACAGAATCATTGTTGTACTGAAATATTGTTTTTAAAATTATAAAGTATTATGTGTTGAAATTGCACAATACTTCTGTTCCATAAAACAATAACAGGTTTCTCATTAAACTGTATTCGTGTAGGAGAGGATGGAGACGGCTACGAGACAGACCATCAAGATTACTGTGAGGTTTGTCAGCAGGGAGGAGAGATCATTCTATGTGACACCTGTCCCAGAGCATATCACCTGGTGTGTCTGGATCCAGAACTGGAGAAAGCCCCAGAAGGCAAATGGAGCTGCCCCCACTGCGTGAGGAAATAGCTTCCTGCTTGACAACGAGCATATAGATTCAAAACAATACATTCTAGTATATTCAAGACCACAGAACCTCTGCTATTTGAATTGACAGTTTACTGCCTCATCTCTCAGGAAAAAGAAGGCATTCAGTGGGAGGCCAAAGATGAGGAGGAGGAGGAAGACGAGGTTGCAGGTGAGGAGGAAGATGACCACATGGAGTTCTGCAGAGTGTGTAAGGATGGAGGAGAGCTGCTGTGCTGTGATACCTGCCCTTCCTCTTACCACATCCACTGTCTCAACCCACCTCTTCCTGAGATTCCCAATGGAGAGTGGCTGTGTCCACGATGCATGGTGAGAAACGTATGCACTATGCATGGATCAGTTCAGGTCAATGCAGTTGCAAAGCAATCATTTTCTCTGAGACAAATCGCAGTCTCTCAGGTAGCTGAAAATAAAACTTGCTTTTAAAGAGGATGTGTGTGGTATATTTCATAATAAGGTTTTTAAAAGTGTCCAAGTGCCCATTATCAAACATAAAAGTCACCACAAATTAAAAATCAATCATGTTTAATGTTTATTAGAAATGATTTATCTGTGCACACCATTATTATTATTATTTAAAAAAAAAAGTATTCATGTGCCCTCATAACCTTTACTCAAAATTACTTCCCCTCCCATTTGCAACAACATCTCTTCTCTTTTCTGATGACATTGGCGCAAGGTCACATGAGATCACATCAGTAGCAAACCACAAAAATCCAGTGATCCAATCAATTCCTCATGGACAAAATCAAGTCCCACCCTAAATTTCTTTTGTTGTTTGAGAAGCTGTTTCACTCAGATATACTGTACATCACAATATGAAAGAAAAGACTCACAACATCCGTTTCATGCCGACTTTAATGTTATAATCAAGTGAGTCTTTGCGTAGTTCAGCTATAATGTTCATCTGTTTGTGCAAGTATACATGACACAGTGCAATTGAATATTTATAGGATTAAATACACATCACTGCTGTTTTTCGGAGCAAGCACACAGTGCAGAGTTTGGTTGTATTCTGATTAACTGGATGAAGCCAAGCTACACTACCGTTCAAAAGTTTGGGGCCAGTCATTTAAAAAAAAAAATGTTTTTGAAAAAAGTATTTTATGCTCACCAAGGCTGCATTTATTTGATGAAAAACAGCAAATTGTAAAATATTATTACAATGTAAAATAACTATTATCTATTTTAATATTTTTTTAATGTGATTTTCAACAGCCATTACACTCCAGTCTTCAGTGTCACAAATATTCTTCTTCATTCTAATATGCTGATTTGGTGATCAAGAAACATTTATTATCATCAATGTTGAAAAGAGTTGTGCTGCTTAATATTTTTGTGGAAACCATGATACATTTTTTCAGGATTCTTTGATGAATAGAATGTTAAAAAAAACAGAATAAGTGTGACTTCACAAATGTTTATATGTATATATTTATAAATCAAATTATTTTAAGCTCTGCTGGAATCAAACTCAAACCGCAAGTAAATATACAAATTGTTTTGAACATTATTTACACTTGAACAATATTCCTCATCCACATTTCCCCTAGTGCCCACCGCTAAAAGGGAAAGTCCAGAAGATTCTGCACTGGGCGTGGGGCGATCCTCCTCTGCCACCTGAGGTTCCCCCTGGGCAGGATGGAGAGAAGGTGGATGCTTTGGCCAAAATACCACTGAAGGGCCGTCCAGAGAGGCAGCTGTTTGTGAAATGGGCTGGCCTGTCCTACTGGCACTGCTCCTGGGTCAGCGAACTTCAGGTGGGATTCCCACATTACCTCAGAAGAGCCAACGTTAATTAAATCGTGAATGCTCTTTTGGCTTGTTCCTGTATCTCAGCTTAAGTTCTTTCCCTTGATGCAGTTGGAGCTATATCACACAGTAATGTACCGTAACTACCAGCGGAAGAACGACATGGACGAACCGCCACCGTACGACTATGGCTCTGGGGAGGAGGAGCTTAACAACGAGAAGAGGAGGAGCAAAGACCCTCAGTATGCAGCCATGGAGGAACAATTCTACCGTTACGGCATCAAGCCGGAATGGATGATCATTCACCGGATTCACAACCACAGGTACGGTGGGCCACAGTCACTTGTGCTAAAGCTACTCTGCTTTTCTTGCTGAAAATTCTGATTTATTTATATGCTTTAAGACTGTGTTGTGTATGTTGAAGTTTTGATAAGGATGGAGATGTACACTACCTGATCAAGTGGAGAGATTTGCCATATGACCAGTGCACCTGGGAGGCTGATGACTTCACCGTCCCAGATTATGACAGCTTTAAACAAGCCTACTGGGACCACAGGTAAGCCGTTTCAAGTTTGGATGTAGATTTAGATGGTACGTCAACACGAATGTAGAACTTTCCTGAAGAGGGTACTAAATATTGTATGGCCTGAAGCTCTTAATCATCAGCCTTAGAAATTCAAGCTAAATATTTTATATTTCAATTTTTTTTATTAATTTAATTGAATGCTTGCAATTTCTGCATCCCTGCAATGCATTTTAGCAATAAACAAACACATCCAAATTAAAAATACAGTGTTTTGTTTATATATATACATATATATATATATATATATATATGTGTGTATATATATATATATATATATATATACACACACCAGAATTAGTAACAGTGTTTCAAATTTAAAGGTATAGTTCACCAAAAAAAAAAAAAAAAAATTGGATGGCCCTCAGGACATGCAAGATGTATCTGTCTTTTTTTATTCAGTCGAGCAGTAAAGAAGATTTTTAGCTGAAACCATGGTCCTTGGTGATTGGTATAATGCAAGTTAATAGCTACCGTCACTTTGAGAGTAAAAAAAAACATATATAGGCAAAACAAAATTAATACCTGTAATTGAATATTATTTCAATTAATATTAATATCATTTTTATCATTTTTTACAATAACTTTCAAAGATGACCGGAAAACAAGTCTTTGGTTGAATGGTTGAACTTTAGAAATGTAGTAAAAACTATAATGAATGGAAAAATGTACTTGTCTACCGTACATCCGTACCATGCTCTAGAAAGTATTTCATAGTATATTTTTTATATTTTTCAAATATTAATGTGTTATATTTTAATGGTAGTTTTGCTATTTAGAATTAGTTCATATTTTTTAACTACAATAACATTACAAATATATTGTTCTTTTTTATACTGTAAACTACATATCAGTTAAAAAGGTTAAAATTATGACATGGTTGAAAGCCAAAACCACAATTGTAAGGCAGAAATACAGATATTTTATGTGTTTAAGACGAAACTGTTTATGCTAGGTTCACTTTATGTTAAATCATATTTTATCTATATCTAATACGATAAACTTCTCACAATATATATATATTTTTTGTGCCTCTAATGCTTAAAAAAAAGTAATGGAACTCAATGTGTGAAAAGCACTTACACTCACACTTTTTCCAGGAATCAGGTGCTCGGTGAAAGTTATCACCCCCTGCTGTTTAGAAAGGGAAAGAGACTCAAAGAGGAAGGGAAGAGGAGAGAACCTCCCCCAGACACTCCAGTTGTGGATGTGAGTTGCTATTTTGCTTAATGTATTTTTTGCCACTTTGTCAGTTTTCACTTTTTTTGCGTAGATTGAATCCCATTATCACTCCCTCCCAAATTGATATATCATTGGACACAGCCCACCATCAAGTTTGAACAGCAGACATGGTACATCGATGACACAGGGGGAACTTTGCACCCATACCAGCTGGAAGGCCTGAACTGGTTGCGCTTCTCTTGGGCCCAAGGAACCGACACAATCTTGGCTGATGAAATGGGCCTTGGCAAGACTGTGCAGACTATAGTGTTCCTGTACTCACTCTACAAAGAGGTCTGTGCGCCACTTGAACTTTCTTTCAAATGCATTTGAGAGTGAAAGGAAACAGAGTGTAACTGAGTTGCTTGTTTCAGGGTCACTCCAAAGGGCCGTTTCTGGTCAGTGCGCCACTCTCCACCATCATCAACTGGGAGAGAGAGTTCGAGATGTGGGCTCCAGATTTCTACGTGGTGACTTACACAGGGGACAAAGACAGCAGGGCCGTCATACGCGAGAATGAATTTACCTTCGAGGACAGCGCCGTCAAATCGGGGCGCAAGGTTTTCCGCATGAAGGTGAGAGAAAGTTGTTGATTAACGTCAACCCGATGTTATAATTAATTCAGAGTGAAACATTCTAATGCTTTTTACCATGTTCCAACCAAAACAATATTTTGCACCAAAACACTTTTTTTGTTCACAAATTTTAAAGATGATTTTTACTGGTACCTGAATACATGTTTCAGCATCCAAACAATTTACAAAGTATCCTAGCTTCTGAAAGGTTTAATTTAGAGATGCATTGTTTCTGATCAGAGTCAGTTATATCGCACTTTTCCATCACAGAAGGACACGCCGATAAAGTTTCATGTCCTGCTGACATCATATGAACTGATCACCATTGATCAGGCCATACTTGGCTCTATTACCTGGGCATGTCTGGTTGTGGATGAAGCCCACCGACTGAAGAATAACCAGTCAAAGGTACAGAATTCAAGGAAAGATTTACATTTGCTTTACTGACATCATCATAGTCATAACAATTGTAAAATAAAAATATTTTTTTATTACTAATATTAAATATTTGATTTATTACCAGTTTTAGTGCAGAATTTTCAATTTTACATTTTACCTTAGTTGTACATTGTTTAAAATCCTAAAAAAAATGTATGTAATAAAAACTAAAACATTTTCAGGTTTAAATTAGATTTTGAATAGCAGATTTTTTTATTGTCTCTTCCTTTTGTGCCCCACTTTATATCGTAATATTATTATTTATAGCTTTAGATATTTTTTAGGTTGCTTAATAAATGATTAAATAATCAATAAATCAACGCTCAGTTTTTCAGAATTCTGAATGGCTACAAAATCTACTATAAGCTGCTCTTGACCGGAACCCCTTTGCAGAACAACCTCGAAGAGCTTTTTCACCTGCTCAACTTTCTCACCCCGGAGCGCTTCAAGTAAGATTGCAGACTGCATGATTCACCTGGTGATTCATACTGTAGATCTGCTCGTAGAATAATGATCCCCCGCAGAGCAATCTCAGGGCTTATAATGGAACATGTTTTTCATATGATTTGATGGAAGTGAATTCTATCTTCCCTTATATCCAAATGAAAATGTTGCTGTGCGCAGTAACCTGGAGGGCTTTCTGGAGGAGTTTGCGGACATCTCGAAAGAGGACCAGATTAAAAAACTACATGACCTGCTGGGGCCACACATGCTCAGAAGACTGAAGGCAGATGTGTTTAAGAACATGCCGGCAAAAACCGAGCTCATAGTGCGAGTAGAACTCAGCCCCATGCAGAAGTCAGTCATAGTTTGTCTCTTCCTAATGCTTAAGTTTTTTTTCCATTTTTTTTTTCATTAATGTTCATTTATTTCAAGTAATACATTTAAAAAAAAAAGTTTTTTTATGGTTTTACTTTTCCATTAACTATAATACCCCTGTTTCACATGCAAGATCATTTAATATTTTTTTCTCTCACAGGAAATACTACAAGTTCATTTTAACACGTAACTTTGAGGCATTGAATTCCAAGGGAGGAGGGAACCAGGTGTCCCTTCTTAACATCATGATGGACTTGAAGAAATGCTGCAACCATCCCTACTTGTTTCCAGTGGCTGCAGTGGTGAGGAGGGGAGGGGAGGAGAACATATGGAGGCCCCCAATTTATACCACTGCTGTTGTTTATTTTTAGCACATGTAATGGCAATACAGTTTCTGTTTTATAAGAGCTATTTAAAGGCTGAGAAGCTTTTGTTCAGGAGTGTATTGTTTCTTAGTGTCCTGAAGCGAATGTGATGCATAATATTAGCCTTATATTACATTCTCATGTTCAAGGACAAGAAGTTCTGGCATAATGAAGTTGTTTAGGTCACCTTTATTTATATAGTGCTATTATACAATACAGATTGTTTCAAATCAGCTTTACAGTAATAAACAGGAGCATAACAGAATCAATGATGCAAACGTCATCAAATATGATCCTTAAATGAATTATCAGAAGTTAATATCAAATGTTACAAAAGATTTTTATGTGATATAAATGCTGTTTTTTCTTTTAAACTTTCCTAACAAAAAATCTTCTCCAAAGAATCCTAACAAAAAATAGATCACAGTTTCCACAAAAATATTATTAATTTATATTATTTTACTGTTATTATTATTTTTATTGGTAATAAGAAGAAATGTTTCTTATGCATCAAATCAACATATCAGAATGATTTTCTAAGGATCATGTGACACTGAAGACTGAAAATTCAGCTTTGCCATCACAAGAATTGTGAATGAAATATAATTCAAATTTTAATATTTCATATTTAATGTGATATTTCAGTTTTTTTTTTCATCAAATAAATGCAGCCTTGGTCAGCATAAGATATGGCATTATGTTAAAATAGTGTTTAAAATAACTTGATTTCAAAAATCGTTTGATTTTTATGCATGCAGGAAGCTCCAGTCTTACCCAACGGTTCTTACGACGGTAACCTCCTGGTGAAATCCTCAGGGAAACTCACCCTGCTTCAGAAGATGCTAAAAAAACTCAAAGACGAAGGGCACAGGGTTCTTATCTTCTCTCAGGTATAGTGTGTGGTATTTATTCCCTCTTTTGAAGCTCAAAATGCCATGTGAATAACAAAAGGAAAAAACAGAAATACTGTATGTGGCGGACTTGCCTCTATTTCAATGGAAGATTAATTAGATGGTAAACTGAATAGAAAATAAAAGGGGAGCTCATTCATCTTTTAAATGGAGTTGACAAATGGAAAGGCGGAGCCTATATTTATCTCTGCTTTGTTGTTTAGTCCTCTGACTTTTTTCCCTCCCATTTTAAATTGCCTGTGGAATCAATGCATCCATTAATTTGATGAATGGCACATGTAAAGGGGGGTTGTCTCGATGAGACTTCATTTTTCCACCCTTTTCTTTTCTAAGTGCTTGAGAATAAACATATTAATGTTATAGTTGTTTCTTCAGTCTTTTAAGCTTGATTAAAGGTGAGTGCCGTGCCTCTGTCCCCTCTTGTTGTTGTATTTTGCATGGATGGAATTAAGTATGACCTGGCAAGCCAGGTTTGCTTTACATTGTGCTTAATGCTGCCATTTTCCCCTTTGTTGGATAAAGGTATCTTTTTGTTTCTGTCTTATCCTGCACTGTTGATCCCTCTCTCAGATGACAAAGATGCTGGATTTGCTAGAGGACTTCCTGGAGTTTGAGGGGTATAAATATGAGCGTATTGACGGGGGCATCACAGGGGGCCTGCGACAGGAGGCCATCGATCGATTTAACGGTGAGGATGCCGGTAGTAAACCTGCAGTGATGTCTGTGCGTGTGTGGGATAGTGAATACTAAGGCACTCATACTGACTGTGTCACCCTGTGTGCAGCACCCGGGGCTCAGCAGTTCTGTTTTCTGCTCTCTACACGTGCTGGAGGATTGGGCATCAATCTGGCAACCGCAGACACAGTGATCATATATGACTCTGACTGGAACCCACACAATGATATTCAGGTAATGCAAACACCAGTGCTGGGGAAGTAAACTGTGTAGTTAAAATACTATTAAAAGTATTTAACTGCACTACAAGCAAAAACTGAAGCTATCTAAAGTGACAGTATTTATTTATTTTTATTATATGAATTGTATTAAAAAAAGTATGTTTATGTATATGAGAGATTTTATATATATATACTGTATATGTATATTAATATATATAATATTATATATATATTTTTTTTTTAAATTGACAGTTTAATCTGGATGCTTAATGTTAATGCTAGAAAATATGAAAATAACAATAACAATATATATATATATATATATATATATATATATATATATATATATATATATATATGTGTGTATATATATATAGATTATACGTATAATGTTGATATATTACATATTATGAAATCGTGTTTATCTATAGCTCTCCATTATTCAATTATCACTTACGTTTTTCTTGCTTGTGTTCTTCTTCCACTTTGTCTTCATCTATTCTCTTTGTCCATGCAGGCATTCAGCAGGGCGCATCGTATCGGGCAAAATAAAAAGGTGATGATCTATCGCTTTGTAACTCGGGCATCCGTAGAGGAGCGTATTACCCAGGTGGCCAAGCGAAAGATGATGCTGACCCACCTGGTGGTGCGTCCTGGCTTGGGCTCTAAGACAGGATCCATGTCCAAACAGGAACTAGACGACATCCTCAAGTTTGGCACTGAGGAGCTTTTCAAAGACGACGTGGAAGCTGCCAGGACGATGGGTAAGCTGAAGTGGTTTAAGAAAAATGTTTCTGCACTTTGTTTGTGGATTTGGTGGATTCTAGTAGTTCACGTCCTAAATCTTTTTCGCAGGAGACAATAAAGAAGGAGAAGAGGGTAGTGTGATACACTATGACGATAACGCCATCTCTAAACTGCTGGATCGTAGTCAGGATGCCACTGAAGACACAGAAATCCAGAACATGAACGAGTACCTGAGCTCATTTAAGGTGGCTCAGTATGTGGTGAGAGAGGAGGATGGAGAGGTGAGATTCAGATGCTTTACTGTCTGTTCCTCATGCCTCTTTTTTATTAAACAAGGGATCAAAGATGAATGGTAGCTCATCCTTTCAGAATGACTACCTTAGAAATGCTTTATTTTATTTGACTCTTCTATGCTCAAGAGGGCATAGTTTTGCAAGTTGCAGGTTTTTCACAAAAGCCCCTTGGATTGTTGTTTGCTTATGGTTTTAGTATTATGTGGAGGGGCAGCATTGTTCCTGCAGGCAGAAAAAAATCTGATTATTGGGCATCTCTGAAGGGGTTTGTTTTTTTGCAGTCTGAAAAGACAAAAAATGTGCAATGCAGTGTAAACGATGTTTACACCTGTTTATTTTATTTATTTATTATTATTAAATTTATTTTTCTTTTCAATTAAACAGTCACATCAGGTTGTAAATCATTTTCTTTATTTTGTGACCTGACGCATACACTGCCGGTCAGTGGTTGGCGGGGTTTTTTTTCTAAAGCTTTTTTAATACTTCTATTTAACAAGGAGGGATTAAATTGATCTAAAGTGGCAGTAAAACATTTATAATGTTACAGAAGATTTCTGTTTCAAATAAAAGCTGTTCTTCTGAACTTTCTATTCATCAAAGAATTCAGCTTTGCCATCACAAGAATAAATAAAAAATGAAAAAACTGCTTTTTTTTATTGTAATAATATTTCACAATATTACTATTTGTACTGTATTTTCGATCAAATAAATGTAGCCGAGGTCTTAGGAAACTTCTTTCAAAAACATGAAAAAATGTGTATGTAATGTCATACAATGTACGCAGTGTTTGGAGCTATGTTCGAATGCGCTCATTTTAACTCTCTCTGTCTTTTTTTCTATGTAGTGAATAGTCAATTGTGAGTGAGTGAGTGAGAAAGTCAGCAGTTTTGGACATGAATGTGTAAAATGTCAATTATTCTCTCATGTACCTATTGGGAGATGTCATGATAGAAAATTGTCCAGTTTTCCATATTTTTCCACACTGACAGACAGCTATTATCAATTTGAGAAAGTCTTTTGGGATCATGCTGATGCTTACATCATTACTTTAGCAACCCATATAGATACACAGCTGTCTGAACAAAGGAATTCGATTTCGGCAATAGAAAAATGACAGTGCAGACAGTAAGTCCTAAAGATAAAGATTTGTGGATTTGTGTGGATTTTCTACCTTGGAGCACCATGGTATATGAATATGGTAAGCATTCAGTACCTTGTTATATATCAAAGTACCATTAACCATACCCTCACTGTACCATGGTACCACCACAGTTCTTTTAGTAAGGAAGGTTTCTTTGTTGGGCCAAAAACCTTTATTATGGAGGAAAGGCTTCATGTAGCTTAAAGGGACTAAATAATACAAAAAAATGATATTATCTTATATACAAATCCCAAATATTTAGGATTATTATTAGTCTATAATAATTATAATTATCTTAGCTGAAGTCAATAAGAGGCCAGTGATGTATGATCTGTATTTGTGTTGTTCCTGCAGGAGGAGGTCCAGAGGGAGATTATTAAGCAGGAAGAGAATGTTGATCCAGATTACTGGGAGAAGCTCTTGAGGCATCATTATGAGCAGCAGCAGGAGGATCTGGCCAGGAACCTGGGCAAAGGAAAACGCATCCGCAAACAGGTCAACTATAATGACGCCTCTCAGGAGGATCAAGGTACCCAAACACAGATGCTGACAGTGCTATAACTCAGCATAAAACTGCATTATATATGTGTACAAGAATTTCCGTCTCAATCCTGTTCTCAGAATGGCAGGACGATCTTTCAGATAATCAGTCAGAGTACTCTGTCGGGTCCGAGGATGAGGATGAAGATTTTGAGGAACGACCTGAAGGTAGGCATCCTTATATACACACTTCTGTTCAAAAGTTTGGGATCAGTACGATTTTTTTAAAAAGAAATTAATACTTTTATTCAGCAAGGATGCATTAAATAGATCAAAAGTAACAGTTAAGAGATTTCTAACATTAAAAAAAAAGATTTCTATTTCAAATAAATGCTGTTCTTTTGAACTTTCTATTCATCAAAAAATCCATATAATATTAAGCAGCTCAACTGTTTTCAACATTTATAATAATAAAAATAGTTTCTTGAGCACCAAATTAGCATATTAGAATGATTTCTGAAGGATCATGTGACACTGGAGACTGGAGTAATGATGCTGAAAATTCAGCTTTACCATCACAGGAATACATTTTAAAATATATTAAAATAGAAATAGTAATAAATAGAAATGATTTGTTATTTTATTTATAAATAATTTCACAATAGATTAAATCAATGCTGCCTTGGTGAGCATAAGAGACTTCTTTCAAAAACATTTAAAAAAAATCTGACCCCACATTTATGGACAGTAGTGAATGCTTGATGGCAGACATCAAAGTACTTGGAGATTTTCAGTCACCTAAATGAGTTGCTCTTCCTCCAGGAGGACGCAGACAATCTCGCAGACAGTTGAAGAGTGATCGGGACAAACCGTTGCCTCCGTTGCTGGCTAGAGTTGGTGGAAATATAGAGGTGAATCTTCTTACAATATTATGAGAAGTGTATTGTGTAATTCCTTTCATCAGGTAATTCCTTTTCATAATTTTAACCTTTCATTTGGCTATTTACCTTTGGGATTTTAGGTATTGGGATTTAATGCCAGGCAGCGGAAAGCCTTCCTGAATGCGATTATGCGCTGGGGAATGCCCCCACAAGATGCCTTCAACTCTCACTGGCTGGTCCGTGACCTGAGAGGGAAAAGTGAAAAGGAGTTCAGGTATGTGTGTGTCTCTCTGTAATAGTCTGTTCATATTTTTTCTGCATTTTCATTCGTTGGTCTTTATTCTTGTATGTTTTTCAGGGCTTATGTGTCTCTGTTCATGAGGCACCTGTGTGAGCCGGGGGCAGATGGAGCAGAGACATTTGCAGATGGGGTCCCGAGGGAAGGCCTGTCCCGCCAACACGTTCTCACCCGGATTGGTGTCATGTCTCTGGTGCGCAAGAAGGTGATGAATTACTTGCTGCATTATATGTGCACTTTTGATGGAATTATTATTTGTTTAATTATTAATTTATGGGGTTTTTTGTACATATACAGTATATAACTGAATCACACACACACACAATATATATGTATATATATACAGTTAGGTCCATATATATTTGGACACAGGCACAATTCTTTTTTTTCCAGATATTTACCAAAACATATTCAAGCTATAGTTATATAATGGATATGGGCTGAAAGTGCACACTCTCAGGTTTAATTTGAGAGTATTTAAATCCAAATAGGAGGAAGGGTTTGGGAATTACAGCTCTTGAGAGTAGCCACCCCCCTTTTTCAAGGGACCAAAAGTAATTGGACAATTGAATCAAAAGTGGTTTCTTGGACAGGTGTGGGCTATTCCTTCGTTATTTCTTTATCAATTAAGCAGGTAACAGGTCTGCAGTTGATTCTAAGAGTGGTATTTGCATTTGGAATCTATTGCTGTGAACCTACATCATGCGTTCAAAGGAGCTCTCCATGCAAGTCAAACAGGCCATCATTAGGCTTCAAAAACAAAATAAATCCATCCGAGAGATAGCTGGAATATTAGGAGTGGCCAAATCAACAGTTTGGTACATTCTGAGAAAAAAAGAATGCACTGGTGAGCTCAGCAACATAAAAAGGCCTGGACGTCCACGGAAGACAACAGTGGTAGATGATCGCAGGATCCTCTCCATGATAAAGAAAAACCCATTCACAGCATCCAGCCAAGTGAAGGACACTCTCCAGGAGGTAGGCGTGTCATTGTCAAAGTCTACAATCAAGCGAAGACTTCACGAGAGCAAATACAGAGGGTTCACCACAAGGTGCAAACCATTCATAAGCATCAAGAATAGAAAGGTCAGATTAGACTATGCCAAAAAACATCTAAAAAAGCCTGACCAGTTCTGGAAAAGCATTCTTTGGACGGACGAAACTAAGATCAACCTGTACCAAAATGACGGTAAGAAAAAAGTATGGAGAAGGCTTGGAACAGCTCATGATCCAAAGCATACAACGTCATCTGTAAAACATGGTGGAGGCAGTGTGATGGCATGGGCATGCATGGCTTCCAGTGGAACTGGATCACTGGTGTTTATTGATGATGTGACAGAAGACAGAAGCGGCCGGATGAATTCTGAAGTGTATAGGAATATACTGTCTGCCCAGATTCAGCCAAATGCAGCAAAGTTGATTGGAAGGCGCTTCACTGTACAGATGGACAATGATCCAAAACACACCGCAAAAGCAACCCAGGAGTTTTTTAAGGAAAAGAAGTGGAAAATTTTGCAATGGCCGAGTCAATCACCTGATCTCAACCCGATTGAGCATGCATTTCACTTGCTGAAGGCAAAACTAAAGGCAGAAAGACCAACGAACAAACAACAACTGAAGACAGCTGCAGTTAAGGCCTGGCAAAGCATCACAAAGCAGGAAACCCAGTCTTTGGTGATGTCCATGAGTTCCAGACTTAAGGCAGTCATTGCCTGCAAAGGATTCTCAACAAAATATTAAAAATAAACATTTTATTAATGATTATATTAATTTGTCCAATTACATTTGAGCCCCTGAAAATGGGGGGACTGTGTATAAAAATGGTTGCAGTTTCTAAAATGTTTACTTGCTATTTTTGTTCAACCTCTTGAATTAAAGCTGAAAGTCTGCACTTCAAATTCATCCTGATTGTTTCATTTTAATTTTATTCTGGTGGCATACAGAGCCAAAAGTGTGAAAATTGTGCCTGTGTCCAAATATATATGGACCTAACTGTATATATGCATGCCTGGGCTAAAAACAAAATGGGTCAAAATAGCTAAACACTAAGCTTTTAATTGTCTTAACTTTATTGGTCAGGAAATTAACAAAATTTAAGCAAATGCACTACTTAAAAAAAATGTATTGCTCAGAGGTTGCTCTTTTTAAGCTCATGAGACTTAGTTGTGATTCTCGTAATATATCTTATTTTAGTATCAACAATGTCTCAGATGTTTCTCCTAAAATTCCTTAGGATAAATCAAAGTAGACACAAATGAGACATGAGAAATGTTTGAGAGAAAAAGAGCCAAAACTGAGAATGTGGCAGAAGAAACATAGAACATCTCTTTATTGTCTTGCTGCAATCTCTTTCAAGACTCCATTATAGGAATATTTTATTGCTCAGAGGTTGCTCTTTTTAAGCTTAGGAGACTTAGTTGTGATTCTCAAATATCGCTCATTTTAGTATCAACAGTGTCTCAGATGTTTCTCCTAAAGACATGAAAAAGTTCTGAGAAAAAGGAGTCCAAAATGAGGATGGCCTGTGAGAAACATGGGAGATCTCTTTATTGTCTTGCAAAGGTTGCTCTTTTTGTATTATTATTATTAGTATCATATTGTTATTGTTATTAATTGAGATTTTGCCTGAAACTTTGGAGGAGACAAATATGAGACCACCGGGGTCTTTAGTTTAGGAGAAAAATCTGAGCACATTGTGTGATATTATTGAGGTCTCTTCTAAACTTTTAGAGCCAAATATGAGAGCTCCAGTTCCTCTAGCTGAGGAGAAAAATATGAGCAGAGTGTGTGATGTTGTTGAGATCTTGTCTAAAACTTTAGAGGAGACAAATGTGAGCGATCCAGAGTCTCCAGCTAAGGAGAAAAATATGAGCACAGTGTGTGATGAAGATGAGATCTCTTCTAAAACTTTAAAGGAGACCGTTGTGAGAGTGTTAGAGTTTTTGTCTCAGGAGGCAAGTGTGAGAAGCAGGAGACTCAAGCAAAAGTCTCCATTCGATGTTAAAGTAACCTCATTTTTGTCTAGGTGAAACATTTGAGATGTTAGAGATCTCATTTGTTATTTTTATTTCCTCTGGACATTGCTGTCTCAGAAAAACATTAAAGACAGAATGAGGTTTTTGCAGATAATGGGAAGTTGTGTGTGGAGTGATGAATCACAATGAAACTCGAGTTGCAAGGTGATGCTCCAGAGCTGTGTCTTCAAAATTCTGCCGAGAAATATAATAATAAATGCATATTTACCACAGTGAAGCATGGAGGAAGAGGTGTCATTGTGTGGGAGACTTTTTAGCTGCTGGTATTGGTGAGCTACTTCACTGTGAATAGTCATTTAATGCTTTGGAGTACAGGAGAATATTGCAGAATGGCTTGCTTCCCACAATTGATCAGTTTCAACAAGACAATGTTCGTGCAGTTATTTTTTCTACAGTACTTGTGCTAATTTCCTGACCAGTGATTTGTGATTAAAATGGTTAAGCCCATTAAAAGACCACTAAATATTTAGCCTTTTTTTCTGCCCTCTGTCATGCGGGTGGTTGTATAAACACACACGAAGATGAATTATTAAGGCAATAAGGTAATATTTAAAAGGGAAATATCATGAAAATCGGACTTTTTCAGTGTTTTAGTGCTATAATTGGGTCCCCTGTGCATCTACCAACCCTGAAAACATGAAAAGTGACAACCCAGTAACCCAGTTGTTTTGGTAAGCCTTTCTCTGCCAGCATGTCAAAAAAAATAAGCCAATCAGATTCCGCCCCCCTTCTGACGTAGGAAGGGGATCTTTTTATAATATTTCCGCCCCTTAATCTGCACGTTTCCACCCACGGCGCCGCCATTTGGTTTACAACAGTGTAAACAGTTCTAACACAATGGCAAAAGTTGGATCAAAGCATGCAAACTGTTCGGTCATTGCTGCAGAGACGAGCACAGAACACTATTTGACCAAAAAATGTCACAGCTGTCTTATAAAGACCTCAGGGAACTGTCAACTTGTGTAAAAGTTAAACATGACAGTACATGCAAGTCGATGAGATGAATCAATGTAACTCTATAACAACTACATCAATGTATCCACTAACCATTCAGAAATGTCCAGGTGCGTCTATAAGTTGCAACCTCTTCCCGACGTCTCTCTGTAAGGCTGCACTCCGCTACTGGTTATTTCTGAGATTTAAATGAAATTCGCACTTGTTATTACCAGAGTATCCGAAGCTTGTATTAAGGATTGGCCCTCTTCGTGAACAGAGGCGGGGAGC
The DNA here is from genome assembly GCF_029890125.1 of Rhinichthys klamathensis goyatoka. Taxonomy (NCBI): domain Eukaryota; kingdom Metazoa; phylum Chordata; class Actinopteri; order Cypriniformes; family Leuciscidae; genus Rhinichthys; species Rhinichthys klamathensis. Next base: position 372,361 of record NW_026606624.1, read on the forward strand.
AGCAGCTCATTTGCATTTAAAGGGACACACACAAAAACGGCGCGATTTTGCTCACACCCAAAAAGGGGCAAATTTGACAAGCTATAATAAATGATCTGAGGGATATTTTGAGCTGACATTTCACAGACACATTTTGGGGACACCATAGATTTATACATCTTGTGAAAAGGGACATAATATGTCACCTTTAATAAATCCAACGGGTAATCCAAACAGGAATATAGCAACATACAACACATCCACTAAAGTCAACACAAGACACTGACAGAGAACCGAACATACAGTACAGTATATACAGGTGATGATGATGGTGATGATTGAGTTCACAGCTGAATATAATTCAGTGTCCGTGACAACAAATGAGTGACAAAGGCAGACGATGACGAAACACGAGTCCAAAGTAACGTGATTGTGACACCCAGGAGTGTTTATGGGCTGTACATATATTTATTGTTAGCAAATTATGTTGTAATGTACAGGTCCTTCTCAAAAAATTAGCATATTGTGATAAAGTTCATTATTTTCCATAATGTAATGATAAAAATTAAACTTTCATATATTTTAGATTCATTGCACACCAACTGAAATATTTCAGGTCTTTTATTGTTTTAATACTGATGATTTTGGCATACAGCTCATGAAAACCCAAAATTCCTGTCTCAAAAAATTAGCATATTTCATCCGACCAATAAAAGAAGTGTTTTTAATACAAAAAAAAAAGAGTCAATCTTCAAATAATTATGTTCAGTTATGCACTCAATAGTCAATACTTGGTCGGGAATCCTTTTGCAGAATTGACTGCTTCAATGCGGCGTGGCATGGAGGCAATCAGCCTGTGGCACTGCTGAGGTGTTATGGAGGCCCAGGATGCTTCGATAGCGGCCTTAAGCTCATCCAGAGTGTTGGGTCTTGCGTCTCTCAACTTTCTCTTCACAATATCCCACAGATTCTCTATGGGGTTCAGGTCAGGGGAGTTGGCAGGCCAATTGAGCACAGTAATACCATGGTCAGTAAACCATTTACCAGTGGTTTTGGCACGGTGAGCAGGTGCCAGGTCGTGCTGAAAAATGAAATCTTCATCTCCATTAAGCTTATCAGCAGATGGAAGCATGAAGTGCTCCAAAATCTCCTGATAGCTAGCTGCATTGACCCTGCCCTTGATAAAACACAGTGCACCAACACCAGCAGCTGACATGGCACCCCAGACCATCACTGACTGTGGGTACTTGACACTGGACTTCAGGCATTTTGGCATTTCCTTCTCCCCAGTCTTCCTCCAGACTCTGGCACCTTGATTTCCGAATGACATGCAAAACTGAGCAACAGTCCAGTGCTGCTTCTCTGTAGCCCAGGTCAGGCGCTTCTGCCGCTGTTTCTGGTTCAAAAGTGGCTTGACCTGGGGAATGCGGCACCTGTAGCCCATTTCCTGCACACGCCTGTGCACGGTGGCTCTGGATGTTTCTACTCCAGACTCAGTCCACTGCTTCCGCAGGTCCCCCAAGGTCTGGAATCGGTCCTTCTCCACAATCTTCCTCAGGGTCCGGTCACCTCTTCTCATTGTGCAGCGTTTTTTGCCACACTTTTTCCTTCCCACAGACTTCCCACTGAGGTGCCTTGATACAGCACTCTGGGAACAGCCTATTTGTTCAGAAATTTCTTTCTGTGTCTTACCCTCTTGCTTGAGGGTGTCAATGATGGCCTTCTGGACAGCAGTCAGGTCGGCAGTCTTACCCATGATTGCGGTTTTGAGTAATGAAACAGGCTGGGAGTTTTTAAAAGCCTCAGGAATCTTTTGCAGGTGTTTAGAGTTAATTAGTTGATTCAGATGATTCGGTTAATAGCTCGTTTAGAGACCCTTTTCATGATATGCTAATTTTTCGAGACAGGAATTTTGGGTTTTCATGAGCTGTATGCCAAAATCATCAGTATTAAAACAATAAAAGACCTGAAATATTTCAGTTGGTGTGCAATGAATCTAAAATATATGAAAGTTTAATTTTTATCATTACATTATGGAAAATAATGAACTTTATCACAATATGCTAATTTTTTGAGAAGGACCTGTATGTTGTTATGTTGTATGTAAATACAATTTAAAACCCCGATTTTTTTATTTCGATTTTTCTAGCAATACATATTAAATATGCATCCAAATTAAGCAGGCCTTTAAAATTAAAATAAAATACATATTTAAAAATAAATTACAAGTTTTAATTTGACAAACGAAAACTACTTACATTTTCTCTTGCTTTTGTTTTTGTTGTGTATGTAGGTTCAGGAGTTTGAGCATGTAAATGGGAAGTTTAGTACACCAGATTTGATTCCTGTGGGATTGGAGCTGAAAAAACTCACTGAAAGTGTCTCATCGGACCCCAACACGCCTGTTCCTGCCAGTCCGGTTCCGACTCAACCCAGCACACCTGTTCCTTCAGGTGTGTGAGAGTGTATGTGTTCTATATAATGAAATGCTGGTGGTTTGTGGTTAATTAGACAGTAACATTTGCCTTTTGTTTTTTTAACAAAAAAGATAAGACGGAGTCGATGTCCGGTTCTCAAGAAGACAAGGAGATTACAGAACCAGAGAGCACCAAATCGCTGGACCCTGAGGTCAGACTGAAGTCATCAAGAAATATCTCCTCTGTCTCTCATTTCACTTGTCTTTATTAAAATGTATCTCTTCTCACATCAGCCAGTTATACCAGAACCCTCCCCTGCACCAGAGAAGACCAGTGAGGGAGAAGAGTCAAAGAGCGGCAGTCCGGAGGAGAAACGAATAGAAGAGAACGAGAAGAATGACACCCCTCCTGTCCCTTCAGAGTCATCGTCCAATCAAGCACAGCCGCCCACTAAGCCTAGTGAGCAGTCAGCCAATCAGACACCTTTGGGTAAGGATTCTTCACCATGCATATAATGATTCTATGAAAAATTTCTCTCAATAAACAAAATATTAAAATATTTTGTGTATTTAAGACTGCGGTAAAGGGAAAGAAACTTCTCCGGAGAGAGGGGAAAATAAACCCAGCCCAGCAAAATTAGACGAAAAGGAGCAAAAACCAGGTCAGTATTTGTGGCATTTGTTTATGATGCTTAAAAAAAAAGATAAGAATAAAAGGGGTCAGGAGATTGCAGATCCATTTTATCTTCAAATTGTCATCTTAAAATGTACACTTTCTACACAATAGGGCCTGAAACTTTTTTTTTTTCAACAAATGGTCAGTAAAAAGAGGTGTCTTCAGATAGTTTGTCTCCCTCAGGAGGTCAAAATAAATATTACTTGTTTTATGTTCTATTCATTTTCTTTGTATTTTATTGTGAAACCCTGCAACCAAAATGTCTGATTATTGCTTAAAACCCTGATTTGTGATTTTGTATTTTTCTAGCATTACAAATTATACAGACATCCAAAGTAAATAGACAACATTTGGAAAATAAATACATTTAAAAATAGAATAAAAAAAAAAAAATTGGGACCAAGTATAAATTGGGACCCAATAGATTGGGACCAAATGTTGGTTTGTATTTATTGATAAATTTATATTTCCCATAAATAAAAGTAAATTGTATATATATCTTTGAGTGGAATGGTTGAGCTTCACACATACAGCACTAAAATTGTCAGTCAGTTTAATCAGTCTCACAACAAAAAAAAAACATTTGATCCTTAAGGCTTGAAAAGTTAATAGGACATCGATTTGTACCCTATTAATGGAAAGTAAAGTGCCAAATTCTTCTTTTCTGCTTACTGTAAAAAAAATTCATGTTTTTTGCAGCCATTCCTGATGATTTAAAGTCTGAAGAACAAATCGTGAACCAATTGAATGGAGAGAAAGATGCGAGGGACGACACAGACGAGAGCCACAGAGATGACAAGAACAGCGTCAAGACTCGGTTCATGTTCAACATCGCAGATGGAGGATTCACAGGTGAGTTGCAGTCTTATTGATGTCGTTCTGATTTGCTGTCTCGTGGACAGCGGATTCAGAATTCTATGTGAATTATTGCAGAGATAAAGAATGCATGGATGTGCATGATTGTTTTTGTGTGTTCAGAATTACACACATTGTGGCAGAACGAGGAACGCGCAGCTGTGTCATCTGGCAAAATGTACGACATCTGGCACCGTCGCCATGACTACTGGCTGCTGGCTGGCATCGTAACGTATCCTTACCTGTTCTTTCCATAGAGCTTTTGAGCTGTCTTGATATTGCTATAATAATGGCTTCTATCTTACTGTAATTGTGTTTTTCTTTTTGTTGTTTTTGTTGTTCTCTTTTCTTAATGAAGTTACAACTGAGTGTGATGTGCCAATTTTAATATATGGAATGGTAAAGTTCAGAAATTTAAATATTTTAAAAGAAAAAATGCCATTTACACTGCCATTTCTTTTTGTTTTTGTTTTTGAAAGAAGTCTAATGCTCAAAGGCTTCATTTATTTGATTAAAAAGATAGTAAAAACTGTTGAGAAATAATTATTACATTTTAAATAACAAAATTTATTTTAAAATGTAATTTATTCCTGTAATGACAAAAGTTGAATTACTCCAGTTTTCAGTGTCACATGATCCTTCAGAAATCATTCTTATACAGTATGCTGATTTGGTGCTCAAGAATCATTTCCTATTACTATGAATGTTGGAAACAGTTGAGCTGCTTAATGTTTTTGTGGAATTCAAGATACATTTTCAGCATTCTTTGATGTTCAAATGTTCAAAAGAACAACATTGATATGAAATAGAAATCTTTTATAATATTATAATTATCTTTACGGCCACTGAACAATTGAATGCATTCTTGCTGATTCAAAGAATGAAGCTTTTACTGACCCCAAACTTTTTTTTTTTGTCTTTTAAAATAGTTCACCCAACGTGTTCTTTAAAGTGCTGTTTTTCAATACACACACACACACACACATCTTTACCACTTTGGGTTGTGTGCTTTATTGCTATTGTGTGTAAAACCTTTTTAGTAAATAAGGTAATCCTTAACCAGGTACTCTCAGACATGGCTATGCCCGCTGGCAGGACATTCAGAATGACCCACGGTACACCATTCTCAATGAGCCTTTCAAGACTGAAATGCACAAAGGGAACTACTTAGAAATGAAGAATAAATTTCTCGCCAGACGTTTTAAGGTACAAGTTATTATGTGTTTTATTTGAATTCAATAAAAAGAATCTTTCATATTCACTCATTCTTCATTCACGTTTTAGCTCCTGGAACAGGCTTTGGTAATCGAGGAGCAGCTACGGCGCGCGGCGTACCTGAATATGACTCAGGACCCCAGTCACCCTGCCATGGCCCTCAACACGCGTTTCGCAGAGGTGGAGTGCCTGGCTGAGTCCCATCAGCACCTCTCCAAAGAGTCATTGGCTGGGAACAAGCCAGCCAATGCTGTGCTGCACAAAGGTGTTATTCTAAAAATATAATAAACACCCTGATGCTTGGAAGCTTTATAAACCGAATAAAAACTAAATGTACACTACTGTTCAAAAGTTTGGGTTCGGTAAGATTTGTAATGTTTTTGAATTAAGTCTCTTATGCTCATCAAGACTACATTTTACATTTTTGTATTTATAATTATGTTTATTGAATTTTCATTATAATACAAATATAACAAATACAAAAAAACACACAAAAAAACGCAATAAAATAAAGGAACACCAATAGCTCCGATTTTTATATAAAACAGGACTAAACCATAGAGAACAGATTAGAGAATAAAAACAAAACAATAACATATTTCAAAAAGATGCAGAAGAGGACAAAGGTTCAATTTCCAGAGAGTTATATAATTACAAAATTCCTTGTAATATATTAGGGCGAAGATGAGTTTCCAAATAGTCCAGATATGGGTTCCAGACTTTATACAACTGGCATGTTTTTTTGATGTAGTAAAGGGGAATCGACTCAAAAATGATCTTATGCCGATCTTTAAGAGATGGAGATTTATCACTGATCCAATTAAGAAAAATATTTTTTTCTGGCAGCAAAGGATAGAATATTATACAATTTCTTATTAGCAGATGAAACAATGCGTCCATTAGGTATACCCACCACCAGTGACACTGGGTCAAAATCCAACTGAATATTAAAGATCTTTTCACATTTTAAAATGTAATGTATTCTTGCGGTGGCAAAGCTGAATTTTCAGCAGCCATTACTCCCAATCGTCAGTGTGGTATGATCCTTCAGAAATCATTCTAATATGCTGATTGTCACTGGTTGCCATGTAGTTAATGCAACCCTAGGTAAGATGCGTGACGCAGAATGAGCAATAAAATCAAACTTTTAATGAACATGATAAATGAACATGACTAACATGAGAGACCCGGGTTCGAATCCACTGTGAGACACCGATGTGTCCCTGAGCAAGACACTTAACCCCTAGTTGCTCCAGAGGCGTGCGACCTCATAGCAATTGTAAGTCGCTTTGGATAAAAGCGTCAGCTAAATGAATAAATGTAAATGTAACATAATGTTAACGAGAGACTCTGAATTGAGGAAGACAGAAGGCATAAATACACAGAGGAAGGTAATCAAAGGAACAAGGAACAGGCGCGCAACTAATAAGAAACCATGACAACTAATGAATAACTCAGGCAATGACAATGAAGAAACTAGAAACTTAACAAGACAGTGAAACAACATGACCATGACTATGGTGCTCAAGAAAAATGTATTATTGCCAATGTTGAAAACCTAATATTTTCATTATTATTTGATGAATAGAAAAATGGTTCAAAATGCGATTCATTTTAAAATAGAAATCTTTTAAAACATTATGTCTTTACTGTCATTTTTGATCAATTTAATGCATCCTTGCTGAATAAAACTCTGTAACTCCACCTGTAAAGTTCTTTGATAGTTTTATTTTATTATTATTATTTTGATATTCACTGGTGTTGTTTCAGTGTTGAATCAGCTGGAGGAGCTGTTAAGCGATATGAAGGCTGACGTGACGCGGTTGCCTTCCATGCTTTCGCGGGTCCCACCCGTGTCCTCCCGGCTCCAGATGTCAGAGCGGGGCATCCTCAGCAGGCTCACCAGCCGGGGCAACGAGCCGCCACCTCAGCAGGTGACACGTCTCTTGCCATATGTGTAGTCCATACAAGATGAATAATAAATGGGCCTTATGTGAATGAACCTTTATATTAGAATGTTCTGTTTCACCTCCCCTCAGCCTTTCCCTCAGGGCTCTTTCAGCTGTTCTCAGATGTATAATAGCAGTTTTGCCGGAGGGTTCCGTGGACCTGGAGGCACAGCGATGGTGAACTACAGCCAGATGCCCCTGGGGCCGTACGTCAGTGGTTAGTGGCCTACATTAGTCTTGAAATGAATATTTTGTAGTATGAATATCTGAACATGCAACATATATATAAAAGGAATAGTTTTATTCTAGCTTCATGCATTCTTTTTTTATAATCAACACTTGAATTGTAAGTTTCATTAAAACAGCAACATTTTGAACAAAAATTGCTTTTTTTCCCAAAGACTACAATGTGCATAAGCAATGCTTTAATCGCTTGTTTCTGCTCCTTTTATGCCTGTGTTTTGATCCGGAGATTCTTTACTCTTTCAGAAGATGCGTAATAGCGCCCCCTACCATATAGCAGGGAAAATGCGGAAAGCCGGAAAATTTTGTCAATGGAGGGGAAGCGTTGTTTCAAAAATGACGGAAAAGTCTGTCAATGCCTGTAAAAGAGTTAATAATGTTTTCAATACTTTAGCACAAAAACATTATCTATACATAATTCATCTAACGTTTTTTTGAAACATTGTAGAATAGATGGATGTTCGCCTAACATTTGTAAATATTACCACTTGTTTCAGAATTTTTAGAGAACCTTCAAAAGTTCCCATCACATTTCCATATCCAAGAAAAAAACTTTTTTTAAACGTTTAAAAAAAACTGGACGATTTGAACATTCAGAGAACATTCAGAATTTCTGTTTTCATAACTTAATGGCAATGTAAGCAAAAGGTTTTTAGAACATATTTTTTGTTAGCTGGGTTAAGACTTATCTAGTCTCCCTTAGCCAGACTTTTATGTCTTTGAATTCTTATTGCAGCATATTATGTCCAAGAACCGCCTACTTGAAAAGGAAGAGACCACCTGACCGACATGTAAAGCAAGCAACCACAGTTAGTCTTGTTTTTACATGCCTTTTACTTATCTAAATTAATATCTACTTCACTACCAAGTGAACTTCTTGTGATTACATTTTTTAACCTTGTAGTCAAAAAAATCTGATCAGCTTGTGTCTTTCACATGTGCTTTCCATTTTTGTGTACTAAATGCAACTAACAGCCATGTTGTTAATGTAAACTAAAACTATTAAATATTAAGCTATAAAATTTGAAATATATTAAATAAAATATAGATATTAGGAGGAAAAACTTTAAAAACTAAAATACGTATAATTATGAAAAATGCAAATATTACCTTGGCTTCTAACTGAAATAAATAAGTTGAAGTACTAAAATGACTAAAAAGCTATATAGAGATATTTAAATTATGACATAAGCACATAGCAAAATTACTAAAACAAACTAAAAATGGAAATAAAAAGATAAAAACTAATTCTATAATGACACTTACTTGGAGCATTTTTTCGGCAAGCAGTCTGAGAGCAAAGGCCCGTTCACACCAAGAACAATAACTAGAAAGATAAAGAACTATATTACAGGGTTCCCGCGGGGTCTTAAAAAGCCTTAAAAGCATTGGATTTATTAATTTGGAAATAATACCTTAAAAAGACTTGAATTTTGATGTCTGGGTCTTAAAAATTGTGCTGTATGTAACTTCTCCGTATTGTATTTTTCCTCAAAAGTTTCATTTGTCAACCACGATTATTGTAATTTTCGATGTTTATTGTTCAGGGGTCTCTCAGTTCCCCATATTCCCAGCATGGAATAAGTAGCTAGCTAATGTTAAAAAACAACTTAACATTGTTCTGCAAACTTTCTTGTGGCCTACTGAAATGTTTTTATTTTTCACACCTGCTTGGCTTATCATCTTTTACCCATTCCACATTTGAAAAATAAATGAACACAAGTTCAAGGATTTTGTTTTTCTTTGCTGGTAGGGACGTGAAATAGGTATTCATTTTTTTATATAAATGGTCTTAAAAAGGTCTTAAAAAGACTTGAATTTAACTTGAAGAAACCTGTAGGAACCCTGTATTAGCGTCCACACCAGCGGACGGTATCGTTTATTCTAATATTTGTATTGTTCATCAGCTGGATAAAATCGTTCTGAAAGTGATTCCAACTATATTGTTGCCGTTACCGTTATAGCTGTGGTGTGAACTCTGCTATTCTTTAATATTAAGAAAGAATTTTTAGAACTATATCTTTATCGTTCTCTTTCGTCCTTGGTGTGAACGGGCCTTAAGACTTACCTGGTGACCACTGAGAAAGTAATAACTAAAGGTAGTATCTAAGTTTAATATATGGAAGTATAATTCTGCTGTTTTCTTCTTCTTAGTGTCCTCAAACGGACCTCCGGCACCAACCAGCTACCTGGAGAAGAAGTCCAGTGATGCTCTGCGAGATGTGGCCACCCCTGATTTGAAATCAGGCAAACCCAGCGATGTTATATGCATCGAGGACTAGCCCGCAGCCATTCCATCCTCTATCTGTACGACACAGACAGAACCACGGAGAACTCCTCCAAACAACAAATATTAAACAGCGAACCTTATCAGTTGCACTTTTTGTCTTTCAGAATACTTGTACACGCCTACAAGTTTTATTCGGTAGAGTTCCGTTTCTCTTTCATTCTTTTTTAACTTCTGCAACACGAAAGTCTTGATCGATTAAGGAGAGACTGAGGACGCTTATGTAGAGGGCACCGTTGTTCTGACAGTCCTTTGAGCTTTGTTTTTATATTATTATTTTTACATCATGATGTGTTTTTCTTGATGGCCTTGAAGGACATTTTCATCTCTGCTAACATTGAGCCATCTGGAGGTGCTACTAGTTCCTGGCCAGCTCAAGGACGGGACGTCCCACCTCTGGGTTCATTTGCAGCCTCTGCTTTGCTCCTGGTTCTGCTCATGAATGGTGTGTTATTGCTGCCCCTGCAGGTTATTGCTGTGTAGTGCATCTAAAAACAGAATAGTGCAATGACTGTCATTTTTCTCTGGAATACTTCAGATAATTTTACAGTATGTCACCACTAATGTTTTCTTTTTGAATTGTACTATATATATATATTTTTTTTTTTTTTTTCAGTTTACATTTACTCTTTATGAAGAAAAAGAGTGTTGACCCTTGAAAGTTTAAATGGTGCTTTTAGTGATTTTATTTCATTATAAAAACATTAAAAAAAAAAACATTTTATCCCTAAGGAAATTAATAGTACTTTTGAAAAACAATTTAAAACAGTGTACACTCAAATGAATTAGCAGCCTAATAAAAGCTTGGGATGCTTCATTCAAGATCACATGACCTGCTGAACAAAAATTTCAGATTGCACCTAAAAGCGGTAATAAATCAATGGCAAATGGAATGTTTTTGTGAACTAAGCTGATAGTTTTGAAAAATCAGAAAAACATCCCAATTGTGGTGTTTGCTGTCAAACGTTAGAGCTTACCAACAACTTTAAAGGAATGTTTAATTTTAAATGCAATGTGAACTCTATTGACAACATCTGTGGCCAGCTGTAGAATACCACAGAACTTATTTTGTCCCTCGGTTTGTAAAAAACAAAACAAAAGTATTTATAGTAATTCATTTGCAATGTAAGTCTATGGGGAAACTGTCAGAATACATGTTAAAATGAAACAAACTCCGCCCATAATTCCATGTCTGGAAATGTTTTGGTAACGTATAAAAGTAGTCTCACTTAAAAGGACAATTTATAGATTGAAATTTATTTTAATTTACGTAAATGTACATTTTTTTAATTTAATTTATTCATGTAGGTGCTTAAACAAAAACAAGTTTCAAATTTTTGCTTTTAAACACTCTCAAACGATACAATGCATTTTTAAAGACTTTTGTAAAGAAATTTTGTTTGATTTTACAAATTAAGGGACAAGCCAAATTATAATTCTGTAGTTATCAACGGCATGCCTGAAATATTTCTACGAGTTTTTAATTTCAAAGTGAATTCAGATCCACAGAAATATTTGTGCAGTGTTTCCAACTTGTTCCTGAATAGGCTCACATGTGGATACACTGAATTTGTACACTTAATTACACACATTTTGTATTATTATTATCATATTCTTTCTATTGTCAGATGCAGTTTGCTTGACATTTTGTAAAAACTTGGACCCTAAGTGCGTCGGTTTACTAAGCCGAGTTTATGGATAGTATTGACATGATTGTTTTGGTGCCATAAGTGGTGTGGATATGGATTTTTCGTTTTTTCTTTTTTTTATCTGAAATGATATGCCTTGTGTAACTGTGTTTTAAGCAGCGCACTTTATATGGAGATCGGATGTGACCATAGAGACGACATCTCCTATGGGCCATTTCAAACGCAGTAGAAACCTCCTTCAATAACTCGTATACTCAGTTTCAGTCTGTGGTAGTCATGTTAATTAATGTAGATGAAGTATTTTGTTTGTTTTCTGCATCTCAGCATCAATGTAAATGGCACTGAAGTGTCATGGCTGACTGTAAATGTGATCATAGTTTCTTTTGCAGTAGTTTTAACTTAAGGGGTTCAAGATTATGGGGGGGAGGGGGGGGGGGGGGGGGGGGACGCGAGAAACCTCAAAGGATTTCAATGAAACATAAAGGCAGCCTCAAGAGTCAAGGGAACTTAAACCCAAGGTTATAAAGAGAGAGCCAGCAGCATAAAATGTGTTGTGAAATTAAGTTTTGTTTTTATCCTGTGTGATGAGTTTACACCATTTCATTTATTCTTTTTTATAACAGTATTGATATTGACATTGAGCTCCATTTAAATGCAATCAAACTGAAGCCAAAATGAATGTATGAAGTATTTAAAAAGCGCTTCAGTCTAATGTTAGAAGTCTCTTCATTCAAGTACATACTAGGCTTCAAAAGCTACCAAAAGACCCTGGTCAAGACACCTTTGTTGCAATGAACGCACTGCATGTGAGATGTCTTCAGATTACTTTGGACCAGAGAGATCTTTGTCCTGGTTTCTAAACAGCTATGAGCAAAACAATATTGCTATTCTGCTGCAGAGATAAGAATATGGAAACACAAGTGAACTACCATCATTTCGCTTTGTACTCAGTGTATTTGTTTAATGTGTTTTAATAAATTCTCTCCAATAAGATTCCAATGTTTGCTTCTAATTCAGATGTATGTAGATTATGGAGGAATAATATATATATATATACACTCACCGGCCACTTTATTAGGTACACCTGTCCAACTGCTCGTTAACACTTAATTTCTAAGCAGCCAATCACATGGCGGCAACTCAGTGCATTTAGGCATGTAGACATGGTCAAGACAATCTCCTGCAGTTCAAACCGAGCATCAGTATGGGGAAGAAAGGTGATTTGAGTGACTTTGAACGTGGCATGATTGTTGGTGCCAGAAGGGCTGGTCTGAGTATTTCAGAAACTGCTAATCTACTGGGATTTTCACGCACAACCATCTCTAGGGTTTACAGAGAATGGTCCGAAAAAGAAAAAACATCCAGTGAGCGGCAGTTCTGTGGGCGGAAATGCCTTGTTGATGCCAGAGGTCAGAGGAGAATGGCCAGACTGGTTCGAGCTGATAGAAGGGCAACAGTGACTGAAATAACCACTCGTTACAACCGAGGTATGCAGCAAAGCATTTGTGAAGCCACAACACGCACAACCTTGAGGCGGATGGGCTACAACAGCAGAAGACTCCACCGGGTACCACTCATCTCCACTACAAATAGGAAAAAGAGGCTACAATTTGCAAGAGCTCACCAAAATTGAACAGTTGAAGACTGGAAAAATGTTGCCTGGTCTGATGAGTCTCGATTTCTGTTGAGACATTCAGATGTTAGAGTCAGAATTTGGCGTAAACAGAATGAGAACATGGAACCATCATGCCTTGTTACCACTGTGCAGGCTGGTGGTGGTGGTGGTGGTGTAATGGTGTAGGGGTTTTTTTCCTGGCACACTTTAGGCCCCTTAGTGCCAATTGGGCATCGTTTAAATGCCACGGCCTACCTGAGCATTGTTTCTGACCATGTCCATCCCTTTATGGCCACCATGTACCCATCCTCTGATGGCTACTTCCACCATGTCACAAAGCTCTAATCATTTCAAATTGGTTTCTTGAACATGACAATGAGTTCACTGTACTAAAATGGCCTCCACAGTCACCAGATCTCAACCCAATAGAGCATCCTTGGGATGTCGTGGAACGGGAGATTCGCATCATGGATGTGCAGCCGACAAATCTGCGGCAACTGTGTGATGCCATCATGTCAATATGGACCAAACTCCCTGAGGAATGCTTCCAGCACCTTGTTGAATCTATGCCACGAAGAATTGAGGCAGTTCTGAAGGCAAAAGGGGGTCCAACCCGTTACTAGCATGGGGTACCTAATAAAGTGGCCGGTGAGTGTATATATTACTTTCATGTTTTAGCATTCTAGCGGGCACTAGAAGAGGGGTCACTGTAGTGCCAGTTGTTGTATTGCTAATTTTATCAGAAGATTGGAGGGAGTATTTGTCTTTAATTATAAAGGCATATTAGAGATAGTAGGAAGCTATGTCATTAATTTAACTCTGACATGTTGACCAATAAATTATTTGAGGAATGGATAGTGATAACATACATATGTCTGTTTGTAGACACAACCCAGTAAACACTAAAACCACAAACATGTTTATTAAGTTATTTATAATGCAAAACGCATGAAGAAATCAAGTATGCAGCTATGTCTTCACTTGTTGCAACAGCCTCAACATGCCTGGGGACAAAAGCTTGCTTTGAGTAGTTTGGGAATGCAGCTGTGCTGTATCCTGAAAGCCAGGCTGTACAGTATCACGGACTCATAGCCAGAAGCAATGACTACGTTATAGTTTGCTCCAAGGGTTGGGAACCAAAACTGGACAGAGACTGGTAACTTGATATTTTTGGCATAGAAGAAAGCTGTAATCCAGGCTGGGCCAGCTGAGATGCAGGGTCATAAGTTGATTGATCTAGAAATCTGGGGCCTCATTTATAAAATGTGTGCACGCACAGATTTGAACTTAACGCCATGTGGCTCAGGGTCTAAGCAAGTCGTACGCACTTTTCCTTTTGGCAGAGAGTTGGAGGTCTGTGTGTATTTGGAAATCCAAGCAATTCTTGCCGCTCACCCTTCTCAAGTAAAGGATTTAGATGTTGACTGGTGCTCTTTTGTCAATGACATTAATTAAACAGTGTTCACAAGGGAGAGATCTGAAACTCATTTATTTGTTCACATTGGATGTAAAATAAACTGCACTTAGGTTGAACCCTCTATTTTCTGGGCCCTGGAGGTGTTCTGACATTTGTGCTTATTTCTGTTACTTGTAACACTTTCATGGCTAAAGTCTGATTACACTGTATTCAGCACAAACTCTGCTACAATAATATGTGAGCAGCATGTATGTAAAAGTTTGTGGTGTTGAGAAAATTGCGTTTATGCATGGTTTGTGAAAAAACACAAACAAATAGTTGTCCTCAAGTGGATTATGTTAAAATGGGCGGGTAAATGTAGCTACAGATCTTTCCATCTAATGGACAAAATAAGCTAATGCAATTCACACATGAACGTTACCAGAGATGACCCCCAAAACAGCAGCAGGTTTCTGCCTTGACAGCTGCAAGAACATTTTGAACAGTGAGCAAGTTTTAGAAATCAGGAATGGTAAGAGAACACCTTGGGTCTTCAGCCAACAAAGTTTAAATCCCATTTGGCTACCTCTGGAAGATGTTGAAAGTGGACAAGCTCAAAACATTTTAGAACCTGTATTTAGCATCATCCACTTGTTCGATCTGATCAACCAAAACTCATCTTACCACCAGGTGTACACGGGTTATAAGAGAACAAAGCAGATTATGTCAAACAAAAATTAAGTCACGCTAATGCAGCACAAATAATTCTGAAGACTATCATGGGTAAAATACCTCCCCAGTAGACACTTGAAGTTACAAGTCTGTATCCAGACCACAGACTGGTATCTAGCTTGTGCTAACTGTATTCCTCTGGACTGGTCCACAGATTGTGAGCTGGCTTGTGATGACGGCAGGCCACTAGGCCAGACCACAGACTGAGAGCTGGATTGGGCTGGTTGTTGGATGCTGGACTGGTCCACAGACTGGGAAGAGGCTTGTGCTGACTGCAGGCCACTGGGCTGGGACACAGACTAATAGCGGGCTTTCCTGGTTGCTGGCCACTAGGCCAGACCGGTATCTAGCTTGTTTTAACTTCAGGCCACTGGACTGGTCCACCGACTGTGAGCTGGCTGTTGGACGCTGGACTGGTCCACAGACTGGGAGCTGGCATGTGCTGACAGCAGGCCACTGGTCCAGGGCACAGACTGGTAAGAGGCATGTGCTGACTGCAGGCCACTACGCTGGTAGCGGGCTTGTGATGTTAATCATGTTTACAGGTGTGTCTTGTCAAGTCATTAGTCTATCTATAGACCTCATGTTTCCAGTCTCTTAACTTGTTCCCTGTACAGCTGGTTGTGTCATTTATTTGTTCACATTGGATGTAAATAAAACTGCACTTAGGTTCCTCAGTCAAATACATTTGTCTACCTCTGGAAATTGTTGAAAGTGGACAAGCTGAAAACACTTTAGACCCCATTTTAACCTGCATTTAGCATCATCCACTTTTTGTCTGATCAACTAAAACTCATCACCAGGTGTAAACATTGCATAAGAGAGAACAAAGCAGATTGTCCAATAAAAAGTCACACTAATGCAGCACAAAGAATACTAAAGACTTGCACCCATCAAACTTCCCCAGTAGACACTTGACCCCCACCTAGTAAACACCAAAACCACAAACCTGTTTTATAAATATTTATTTTTTTTCAAAAACAAAGCAAATACTAAATAAAGAAAAGACAAAGTATGCAGCTATGACTACAATTGATGCAACAACCTCAATTTTCCTGGAGATAGACGCTTGTTTTGAGTAGTCTGAATGTATGGAGGTGCAGGATCTTGAAAGCCAGGCTGGACAGACTGCACCACAGACTCATAGCTTGAAGATAGTGGTACATGACTGGGTTGCTCCAGAGGTTGGGAGCCAAGACTGGAACGATACCCATAACTTGACTGCTCAGATATAGGAAAGACCTGGAACCCAGGCTGCTGGGACACAGATTTGTAGTGGATTTGTGCTGACTGATGGCCACTGGGTTGGTGAACAGACTGGTAATGAGCTTGTGCTGACTGCAGACCGATGGGCTGGGGCACAGACTTATAGCGGGCTAGTGCTGACTGGAGGCTACCTGACTGGTCCACAAACTGTGACCTGGCTTGGGTGGACTGCAGGCTACTGGGCTGGTTCACAGACTGGTAATGGGCTTGTGCTGACTGCACACCACCAGGATGGACCACAGACTGGAAGCGGGCCTGTCCTGGTTGTTGGCCACTAGGCCAGACCACAGACTGGTATCTAGCTTGTGCTGACTGCAGGCCAATTGGCCGGGACACAGATTGATAGTGGGCTAGTGCTGACTGCAGGCCACTGGGCCTGGACACAGACTGGTAGTGAGCTTGAGCTGACTGCACACCACCAGGATGGACCACAGACTGCGAGTTACAATGGGCTGGCTGTTGACTGCTGGATTGATACACAGACTGTGAGCTGGCTTGTGCTGGTTGTTGGATGCTGGACTGGTCCACAGACTGTGAGCCGGCTTGTGCTGGTTGTTGGATGCTGGACTGGTCCACAGACTGTGAGCTGGCTTGTGCGGATTGTTGGATGCTGGACTGGTCCACAGACTGTGAGCTGGCTTGTGCTGACGACAGGCCACTGGACTGGTCTACAGACTGTGAGCTGGCTTGTGCTGGTTGTTGGATGCTGGACTGGTCCACAGACTGGGAAATGGAATGGGCTGGCTGTTGACTGCTGGATTGATACACAGACTGTGAGCTGGCTTGTGCTGATGGCAGACCACTAGGCTGGTACACAGACTGTGAGCTAGATTCAGCTAGCTGTTGGATGCTGGACTGGTCCACAGACTGTGAGCTGGCTTGTGCTGGTTGTTGGATGCTGGACTGGTCCACAGACTGTGAGCTGGCTTGTGCTGGTTGTTGGATGCTGGACTGGTCCACAGACTGGGAGCTGGCTTGTGCTGATTGTTGGATGCTGGACTGGTCCACAGACAGTGAGCTGGCTTGTGCTGACGACAGGCCACTGGATTGGTCTACAGACTGTGAGCTGGCTTGTGCTGGTTGTTGGATGCTGGACTGGTCCACAGACTGGGAAATGGAATGGGCTGGTTGTTGAATGCTGGACTGTTCCACGGACTGTGAGCTGACTTGTGCTGACTGCAGGCTAACGGGCCAGGACACAGAAGGGTAGCGGGTTTGTCCTGACTGCAGTCCACTGGTCCGGGACACAGACTGGTAGCGGGCCTGTCCTGGTTGTTGGCCACTAGGCCAGACCCCAGACTGGTATCTAGCTGGTGCTAACTGCAAGCCACTGGACTGTTCTACAGTCTGTGAGCTTGTTTGTGCTGACTGCAGGCCACTGGGGCGGGAGACAGACTGGTAGCGGGATTGTGCTGACTGCAGGCCACTAGGGTGGTACACAGACTGGTAGCGGGCCTGTCCTGGATGTTGACCACTAGGCCAGACAACAGACTGGTATCTAGCTTGTGGTAACTGCAGGCGACTGGACTGTTCCCCAGACTGTGAGCTGGCTTGTGCTGATGTCAGACCAATGGGCCGTGACACAGACTGGTAAGAGGCTTGTGCTGACTGCAGGCTACTGGGCCTGGACACAGAGTGGTAGCGAGCTTGTGCTGACTGCACACCACCAGGATGAACCACAGACTGGGAGTTAGATTGGGCTGGCTGTTGACTGCTGGATTGGTACACAGACTGTGAGCTGGCTTGTGCTGATGGCAGACCACTAGGCTGGTACACAGACTGGTAGCGGGCCTGTCCTGGATGTTGACCATTAGGCCAAACCACAGACTGGTATCTATCTTGTGCTAACTGCAGGCCACTGGACTGATCCACCGACTGGGAGATGGATTGGGCTGGTTGTTGGATGCTGGATTGGTCCACAGACTGTGAGCTGACTTGTCCTGGTTGTTGGATGCTGGACTGATCCACAGACTGTGAGCTGGCTTGTTGGATGCTGGACTGGTCTACAGACTGTGAGCTGGCTTGTGTTGACTGTAGGCCACTGGGCTGGTCTACAGACTGTGAGCTGGATTGGGCTGGTTGTTGGATGCTGGACTGGTCCACAGACTGTGAGCTGGCTTGTGCTGACGACAGGCCACTGGACTGGTCTACAGACTGTGAGCTGGCTTGTGCTGGTTGTTGGATGCTGGACTGGTCCACAGACTGGGAAATGGAATGGGCTGGCTGTTGACTGCTGGATTGATACACAGACTGTGAGCTGGCTTGTGCTGATGGCAGACCACTAGGCTGGTACACAGACTGGTAGCGGGCCTGTCCTGTATGTTGACCATTAGGCCAAACCACAGACTGGTATCTAGCTTGTGCTGACAGTAGGCCACTGGACTGATCCACAGACTGGGAAATATATTGGGCTAGTTGGTTGTTGCTGGATTGGTCCACAGGCTGTGAGCTGGCTTCTGCTGACAGTAGGCCACTGGACTGATCCACCGACTGGGAGATGGATTGGGCTGGTTGGTTGTCGCTGGATTGGTCCACAGGCTGTGAGCTGGCTTCTGCTGACAGTAGGCCACTGGACTGATCCACCGACTGGGAGATGGATTGGGCTGGTTGGTTGTTGCTGGACTGGTCCACAGACTGGGAGCTGGCTTGTGCTGACAGACCACTGGACTGGTCCACAGACTGTGAGCTGGCTTGTGCTGGTTGTTGGATGCTGGACTGGTCCACAGACTGTGAGCTGGCTTGTGCTGGTTGTTGGATGCTGGACTGGTCCACAGACTGGGAGCTGGCTTGTGCTGATTGTTGGATGCTGGACTGGTCCACAGACTGTGAGCTGGCTTGTGCTGACGACAGGCCACTGGACTGGTCTACAGACTGTGAGCTGGCTTGTGCTGGTTGTTGGATGCTGGACTGGTCCACAGACTGGGAAATGGAATGGGCTGGTTGTTGAATGCTGGACTGTTCCACGGACTGTGAGCTGACTTGTGCTGACTGCAGGCTAACGGGCCAGGACACAGAAGGGTAGCGGGTTTGTCCTGACTGCAGTCCACTGGTCCGGGACACAGACTGGTAGCGGGCCTGTCCTGGTTGTTGGCCACTAGGCCAGACCCCAGACTGGTATCTAGCTGCTGGTGCTAACTGCAAACCACTGGACTGTTCTACAGTCTGTGAGCTGGTTTGTGCTGACTGCAGGCCACTGGGGCGGGAGACAGACTGGTAGCGGGCCTGTCCTGGATGTTGACCACTAGGCCAGACAACAGACTGGTATCTAGCTTGTGGTAACTGCAGGCGACTGGACTGTTCCCCAGACTGTGAGCTGGCTTGTGCTGATGGCAGACCAATGGGCCGTGACACAGACTGGTAAGAGGCTTGTGCTGACTGCAGGCTACTGGGCCTGGACACAGAGTGGTAGCGAGCTTGTGCTGACTGCACACCACCAGGATGAACCATAGACTGGGAGTTAGATTGGGCTGGCTGTTGACTGCTGGATTGGTACACAGACTGTGAGCTGGCTTGTGCTGATGGCAGACCACTAGGCTGGTACACAGACTGGTAGCGGGCCTGTCCTGGATGTTGACCATTAGGCCAAACCACAGACTGGTATCTATCTTGTGCTAACTGCAAGCCAATGGACTGATCCACCGACTGGGAGATGGATTGGGCTGGTTGTTGGATGCTGGATTGGTCCACAGACTGTGAGCTGACTTGTGCTGGTTGTTGGATGCTGGACTGGTCCACAGACTGTGAGCTGGCTTGTTGGATGCTGGACTGGTCTACAGACTGTGAGCTGGCTTGTGTTGACTGTAGGCCACTGGGCTGGTCTACAGACTGTGAGCTGGATTGGGCTGGTTGTTGGATGCTGGACTGGTCCACAGACTGTGAGCTGGATTGTGCTGACAGACCACTGGACTGGTCCACAGACTGTGAGCTAGATTCAGCTGGCTGTTGGATGCTGGACTGGTCCACAGACTGTGAGCTGGATTGGGCTGGTTGTTGGATGCTGGACTGGTCCACAGACTGTGAGGTAGATTCAGCTGGCTGTTGGATGCTGGACTGGTCCACAGACTGCGAGCTGGCT
The DNA here is from genome assembly GCF_029890125.1 of Rhinichthys klamathensis goyatoka. NCBI lineage: Eukaryota > Metazoa > Chordata > Actinopteri > Cypriniformes > Leuciscidae > Rhinichthys > Rhinichthys klamathensis. The sequence goes on from NW_026606624.1 coordinate 392,714, forward strand.
TGTGCTGACGAAAAGCCACTGGACTGGTCCACAGACTGTGAGCTGGATTGGGCTGGTTGTTGGATGCTGGACTGGTCCACAGACTGTGAACTGGCTTGTCCTGACAGACCACTGGACTGGTCCACAGACTGTGAGCTAGCTTCAGCTGGGTGTTGGATGCTGGACTGGTCCACGGACTGCGAACTGACTTGTGCTGACTGCAGGCTAACGGGCCAGGACACAGAAGCGTAGCGGGCCTGTCCTGGTTGTTGGCCACTAGGCCAGACCACAGACTGGTATCTAGCTGGTGCTAACTGCAAGCCACTGGACTGTTCTACAGTCTGTGAGCTGGTTTGTGCTGACTGCAGGCCACTGGGCTTGGACACAGACTGATAGCGGGCTAGTGCTGAATGCAGGCTACTGGGGCGGGACACAGTCTGGTAGCGGGCTTGTGCTGACTGCAGGCCACTAGGATGGTACACAGACTGGTAGCGGGCCTGTTCTAGATGTTGACCACTAGGCCAGACCACAGACTGGTATCTAGCTTGTGCTGACTGCAGGCTACCGGGATGGAACACAGACTGGTAGCGGGTTGGTGCTGACTGCAGGACACTGGGCAGGGACACAGACTGGTAACGGGCTTGTGCTGACTGTAGGCTACCTGGATCTACCAAAGACTGGTAGTGGACCTGTCCTGGTTGTTGGCCACTAGGCCAGACAACAGATTGGTATCTAGCTTGTGCTAACTGCAGGCGACTGGACTGTTCCCCAGACTGTGAGCTGGCTTGTCCTGATGGCAGACCAATGGGCCGTGACACCGACTGGTAAGAGGCTTGTGCTGAATGCAGGCCACTGGGCCTGTACACAGACTGGTAGCGAGCTTTTGCTGACTGCACACCACCAGGATGAACCACAGACTGGGAGTTAGAATGGGCTGGCTGTTGACTGCTGGATTGGTACACAGACTGTGAGCTGGCTTGTGCTGCTACCAGACCACTGGACTGGTCCACAGACTGTGAACTGGCTTGCGCTGATGGCAGACCACTGGACTGGTCCACAGACTGTGAGCTAGATTCAGCTGGTTGTCGGATGCTGGACTGGTCCACAGACTGTGAACTGGCTTGTGCTGACAGACCACTGGACTGGTCCACAGACTGTGAGCTAGATTCAGCTGGCTGTTGGATGCTGGACTGGTCCACAGACTGTGAACTGGCTTGTGCTGACAGACCACTGGACTGGTCCACAGACTGTGAGCTAGATTCAGCTGGCGGTTGGATGCTGGACTGGTCCACAGACTGTGTGGTCGATTCAGCTGGCTGTAGGATGCTGGACTGGTCCACAGACTGTGAGCTGGCTTGTGCTGACGACAAGCCACTGGACTGGTCCACAGACTGTGAGCTGGATTGGGCTGGTTGTTGGATGCTGGACTGGTCCACAGACTGTGTGGTCGATTCAGCTGGCTGTAGGATGCTGGACTGGTCCACAGACTGTGAGCTGGATTGTGCTGACGACAAGCCACTGGACTGGTCCACAGACTGTGAGCTGGATTGGGCTGGTTGTTGGATGCTGGACTGGTCCACAGACTGTGAACTGGCTTGTCCTGACAGACCACTGGACTGGTCCACAGACTGTGAGCTAGATTCAGCTGGCTGTTGGATGCTGGACTGGTCCACGGACTGCGAACTGACTTGTGCTGACTGCAGGCTAACGGGCCAGGACACAGAAGGGTAGCGGGCCTGTCCTGGTTGTTGGCCACTAGGCCAGACCACAGACTGGTATCTAGCTGGTGCTAACTGCAAGCCACTGAACTGTTCTACAGTCTGTGAGCTGGTTTGTGCTGACTGCAGGCCACTGGGCTTGGACACAGACTGATAGCGGGCTAGTGCTGAATGCAGGCTACTGGGGCGGGACACAGTCTGGTAGCGGGCTTGTGCTGACTGCAGACCACTAGGCTGGTACACAGACTGGTAGCGGGCCTGTCCTGGATGTTGACCACTAGGCCAGACCACAGACTGGTATCTAGCCTGTGCTAACTTCAGACCACTGGACTGATCTACAGACTGTAAACTAGATTGGGTTTGTTGTTGGATGTTGGACTGGTCCACAGACTGTGAGCTGGCTTGTGCTGATGGCAGGCCACTGGACTGGTCCACAGACTGTGAGCTAGATTCAGCTGGCTGTTGGATGCTGGACTGGTCCACTGACTGCGAACTTGCTTGTGCTGACTGCAGGCTACCAGGATGGAACACAGACTGGTAGCGGGTTGGTGCTGACTGCAGGACACTGGGCAGGGACACAGACTGGTAACGGGCTTGTGGTGACTGCAGGCGACCTGGATCTACCAAAGACTGGTAGTGGACCTGTCCTGGTTGATGGCCACTAGGCCAGACCACAGATTGGTATCTAGCTTGTGCTGATGGCAGGCCACTGGACTTTTCCCCAGACTGTGAGCTGGCTTGTGCTGACGGCAGACCAATGGGCCGTGACACAGACTGATAAGAGGCTTGTGCTGAATGCAGGCCACTGGGCCTGTACACAGACTGGTAGCGAGCTTTTGCTGACTGCACACCACCAGGATGAACCACAGACTGGGAGTTAGATTGGGCTTGCTGTTGACTGCTGGATTGGTACACAGACTGTGAACTGGCTTGCGCTGATGGCAGACCACTAGGCTGGTACACAGACTGGTAGCGGGCCTGTCCTGGATGTTGAACATTAGGCCAAACCACAGACTGGTATCTATCTTGTGCTAATTGCAGGCCACTTGACTGATCCACCGACTGGGAGATATATTGGGCTGGTTGGTTGTTGCTGGACTGGTCCACAGACTGTGAGCTAGCTTGTGCTGACAGATCACTGGACTGGTCCACAGACTGTGAGCTGGCTTGTGCTGACAGACCACTGGACTGGTCCACAGACTGTGAGCTGGCTTGTGCTGACAGACCACTGGACTGGTCCACAGACTGTGAGCTAGATTCATCTGGCTGTTGGATGCTGGACTGGTCCACAGACTGTGAGCTGGCTTGTGCTGCCGGCAGGCCACTGGACTGGTCCACAGACTGTGAGGTGGATTGGGCTGGTTGTTGGATGCTGGACTGATCCACAGACTGCGAACTGACTTGTGCTGACTGCAAGCTACCGGGATGGAACACAGGCTGGTAACGGGCTTCTGTTGACTGAAGGCTACCGGGAACTACCAAAGACTGGTAATGGGCCTGTCCTGGTTGTTGGGCACTAGGCCAGACCGCAGATTGGTATCTAGCATGTGCTAACTGCAGGCCACTGGACTGTTCCACAGACTGTGAGCTAGCTTGTGCTGACGGCAGGCAACCAGGCTGGTACACAGACTGGTAGTGTGCTTGTGCTGACTGCACACCACCAGGATGGACCACAGACTGTGAGATAGATTGGGCTGGCTGTTGGCTACTAGACTGTTCCACAGACTGATAGCGGGCTAGTGCTGACTTCAGGCCACTGGGCTGGTACACAGACTGGTAACGGGCTTGTGCTGACTGCAGGCTACCCGGATGGACCACAGACTGGTAGCGGGCCTGTCCTGGTTGACCACTAGGCCAGAGCACAGATTGGTATCTAGCTTGTGCTAACTGCAGGCCACTTAGCCGGGGCACAGACTGATAGCGGGCTAGTGTTGACTGCAGGCCACTGGGCTGGGACACAGACTGGTAGTGAGCTTGTGCTGATTGCACACCACCAGGATTGACCACAGATTGGGAGTTAGATTGGGCTGGCTGTTGGCTGCTAGATTGGTACACAGACTGTAAGCTGGCTTGTGCTGACGGCAGACCACTAGGCTGGTACACAGACTGGTAGTGGGCCTGTCCTGGATGTTGACCATTAGGCCAAACCACAGACTGGTATCTAGCTTGTGCTAACTGCTGGCCACTGAACTGATCCACTGACTGGGAGATATATTGGGCTGGTTGGTTGTTGCTGGACTGGTCCACAGACTGTGAGCTGGCTTGTGCTGATGGCAGGCCACTGGACTGGTCCACAGACTGTGAGCTGGCTTGTGCTGACAGACCATTGTACTGGTCCACCGACTGAGAGATAGATTCAGCTGGTTGTTGGATGCTGGACTGGTCCACAGACAGGGAGCTGGCTTGTGATGGGAGGCCACCGGACAGATCCACAGACTGGGAGCTGGATTGGGCTGGTTGGTTGATGCTGGACTGGTCCACAGACTGTGAGCTGGCTTGTGATGACGACAGGCCACTAGACGGTTCCACAGATTGTGGGCTGGTTTGGCCCGATTGTTGGATGCTGGACTGGTCCACAGACTGTGAGCTGGCTTGTGCTGACGGAAGGCCACTGGACTGATCAACAGATTGCAAGACAGCTTGTTCAGAGTTCTGGCTGCTGGCCTGAGATGATATTTGGAGGCTGGGCCAGGCCACAGGTTGGTATCTTGCCTGTGCTAGTTTTACGCCACTAGGCTGAACCGTGGAACCATAGCGTGACTGCACTAGTTGCTGGCCACTGAGCAAAACTTGAAGTCTACTTCTCTGAGGTTTGACAATGGGCTGGGCACTGGGCTGCACTGCAGACTGGTAGCGGACTTGCAGTAATTGGCCACTGGACTGGGAGCTGCTCTGCAATAGTTGCTGGCTACTAGATGCCACAGACTCATTGCTAGACTGTACTACAGTTTGATGGTTGAGCTGTGCTGGCTTGGGTAGAGACTCAAGGCTCATACTTGTACCCATTGCAGTCCTCACAGAACCAGAAACAAGACTGCCACTGCCAGCTGAAGAGAGCAGATATCCTTGAAGTTGACTTCCAGCATCAGTACCAGGCTTATTTACATTAGTCACTGGTCCAAAGCCAGAAGAGCCATTTTGAGGACTATGGTTTACACTGCTATAAACATCCTTAACTTGTGCAGCACTATAAGTGATATTCATAGATCTTTGAGGACTGATGGGATATGATACATCATCCCAGCTGTAGGAACTTCGTGGTTTCACATCATCCTTCACTGGGAAACCAGCCTCATTGTATACAGGATAACGTACACTCCTAACAAAACCATCAACTAGAAACAAGAACAAAGGAAATTAATCAAACAGACATGTTAGCAAACCGGAATTAAAGAACTTGCCTGGATAAACCTTACCACTTCCAATATGGCCACAGACACAAAGACTGAGAAGTGCCAAAGAAAAACTGTAAAAGAAAAAACTGTTAGAAAAATGCCAGTTGTTAATAAATGCTACAATTTATCATCATACCTTAAGAGTCGGATAGTAGTACCCTCCATGGCCAACCAAAAACACAGCTCAGCAAAACCACTACAAAATCATAAAAACATACTTGCCCCCCAATACATGTTAGTGTTTCTGAACTGGGCTTTTTATAGTGCCAGCAACTGCCATTTACTATTTGTTTCATGACAATCAGTTGTCATGGGAACATGTAATCCTTAATTAGCAGGTTCAGGTGTCACAACTCTGATCATGACAACTAGCATTTCATTCATAATATTTACTTTTTATATACTATGATTACTTAACAGAAAGCACACAATTTAAAACATTTTATGAGCATCAATTTTTATTCTATTTAAAGTGGAAAGCATTGATATAGCATTGATTTGGTCAAGCATCCGTATATATATATATATACACTGAACAAAATTATAAACGCAACACTTTTGTTTTTGCCCCACATTTTTCATGAGCTGAACTCAAAGATCTAAGACTTTTACTATGTACACAAAAGGCCTATTTCTCTCAAATATTGTTCACAAATCTGTCTAAATCTGTGTTAGTAAGCACTTCTCCTTTGCAGAGACAATCCATCCACCTCACAGGTGTGGCATATCAAGATGCTGATTAGACAGCATGTAAAACTTCACATACACACTCTGGGAACATCAGAAACTTATTTTACATCTTGTGAAAAGGGCATTATAGGACCCCTTTAAAGACGCTTACTAAAATACTTAACATATAACAGGAAAAGTTTCGATAAGTATTGCAGATGAGCACATGAAATAGATATCTGAGTGATATGTGTGCTATTATGTAGAATTCACTGTTTTCAACACTGCTTGCATTATATGAATGTAAGAAATGTGCATAAACAAATTTACATAAAATAACTAAAAAGTTATCCATTTCATTTGTCCATTAGTACTGTTGATAAATTGAGGAACATTTGTGTTGGATAAAAAGCGAGTTAACACATTTAAATATAGTGTTGAGCACAAATAGTGTTACATGGACAGATGACTGAGCACACGTGTGTGTTTATCCGATGACTGAGCACACATGTGTTTTTATCCGGTGGAGAGTGGCAAATGAAGCGGAATGCTGCCATCAAAGGCTTTGAGTGAGTATACTACAAAAATGAATAAAAATATATTTAAATCTTAAGTTGTAGTTTATTTTAATTATTGTAATTTAAAACTCTTTTAAAGCTCTTTTCTGACTATTGATTTCTGTGCATTTGCTACCGAGCTTTTGTGGAGGAGCAGGGCCTGCAAGGAAAGATGACGGCATTTGTGAAGAAAAAAAGGAAGAAGGAAAAACCTGAAACAAAAAAGTAAGATCATTTTGTTACTTCTAATACAGAAATCAAATGACAATGTGCTGTTTAAATGACTGCTTTTGTATTATGTTTGTATATTTTTGTAGGATCTGAAGTGTCCACAGACTGACTTGAGCACTGAGGATGGGGAGCCACAGCAGCATCCTGGAAATGGAATAGTGCCATGGATGAGACCCTTCATCACTCCACCTGCCCTTATTGCCTCACCTGGCCCAGATGTTGTGGTCTCTTCATCCTCAGTGAGCCAAGAGCCAGTGAGCGCAAGACCAAAAAAAAGAGCAAAAGACATTGAGGATGTGATCAGAGATAGAGGAGAGGGAAGCGGAGAGAGAGCTTGAAGCAACTGAGAGGGAGGAGAAACAATGGAGAGAAATAGAGGAGAAGGGGGAACGAAGAGAACGAGAGAGACAAGAGAGCGAAGAGAAACGAGAATGTGAAGCCAGAGAAAGAGAAGACAGATTGCACCAGGAAGCGAGTGTGAGAGAACGCAAAGCCAGAGCAAAAGAAGACCGATTGCACCAGGAAGCAAGTGAGAGAGAAGTAAGGAGAAAGAGGGAGACAAAGGAAATGATGAAAGATTCCTTCGTCTTCTTGAAGTAATCGCAAAAAAAAATCTTAATAAATTATGAGATAAAAGCATCTTCTGAATCTGATCATTTACTCATTTGGATTTGTGTAAAGAGTAGTTTACACAAACAACATTGAGTTTTGCAATAATGACACAGAGTAACATAGTGATTAAAGGGTTATATCACCCAAACATATAAATTCAGTCATTATTTACTTGCAAAAGGTGTTTTTAGTCACATTTGTCCTGCTGGTTTCTGGTCATACAATATCAGGCAATGGAGCCCAACATTCAGAAGCTTCAAAAGCATCATCAAATAACGTCATGAAGCTTCTGAAAGTCGGGCCCCTTTGACTGATATTGTATTCAAACCAGCAGGACAAATGTAACCAAAATAACCATTTGTGTTCAGAAAAAAAATCCCCAGAAAACCACAGAGGGATCAAACAACATGAAGGCAAGTAAATAATGACTGAATTTACATGTTTGGGATTTATATTATTGTAGTACCTTGAAGAAATAAACTTTAAGAACTAAGCAGCTTTATTGAGCATTTGTGCCAGAGACACTTTCGTAAAAAGGATTAACAAAATCCCATGGAGTTCTGACAACATGAATTGTAAAACGTTTTAATCTATTTAAACGTTTTAAAGGTAATCGTGCCCGTGGATACCAGGAACACAAATGTTTGGAGCAGACGCAGTGGCAGCCAGATTGTCCCGCACATGTTCTCCCACTCTTGCTTCAAAGTTGTGGGGTTCAGGAGGGCCATCATCATGGTCTTCCTCATCCTCTTGCTCAACGATGTCCCCATTGAGAAGAGCGAGTTTGTGAAGCACAGCGCAGCACGCAACAACCTCAGGGAGTGCTTGCTGTTCCTCCGCAACCTGGAATCATGTACAGACCCAGGATATCCCACAAAGACATCAAGGAATTTCTCCTGGTGATCAGTTATGGCCTGGAGTTAGATAGAATGAAACGGCTTCCTGTTGTAGTTACACTGGGAGTTGTTTGCTGGAGGTTTAATTTGTATATGACAGCCGTCTATTGCACCAACTGCTCTCCTGAAAGCTGGTGACCCAGCCAGCTGTGCAAATCCTGCTCCCACTTCCTCCAGGTCATCTCTGGTTGGAAAGCAAATCACCCTCCTCAAAATTCCCATGATTTCCTTGCTCACTCCAGGTCTTGGGGATATCGAAGGTTTGTGACACCACCCTGAAGGATGCTGCATGGGCCAGCCAGTAGAGGAAGACAAGCACCTTGGTGGACGGCAAAGACAGGTGAAGGTGGGTACGATGGTCTGCTGCTTCATCAAAATAAAGCCGCAGAATTGGCACAACTGTGTTGAGATGGCAGCAGGATGTGGGGTTCACTGCCTGTAAATGTGGGATAGTTTGTTTGAACAATAAATTTGAATAAAGCTTTGTTTCATGTGTTGTTGACTTGGGTCTTCAGCCGACAAAGTTTGAATCCCATCTGGCTAGCATGCTTCCCATAATGTTAATGCATTGGGTCAGTAGGCAGTCTTTTGTGGCCGTTTGAACGCATTTGACCACACAAGCGTTTACACTATGAAAGCAATCCAGTTAAATACATTCAGCTACCTCTGGAAATTGTTGAAAGTGGACAAGCTGAAAACATTTTAGACCCCATTTAAACCTGTATTTAGCATCATTTTGATCCGATCAACCAAAACTCATCTTATCACCAGGTGTAAACAGGCAAAAGAGAGAACAAATCAGATTATGTCAAACAAAAATGAGGTCATGCTAATGCAGCACAAAGAATACTAAAGACTATTACAGGTCAAAGACTTCCCCAGTAGACACTTGAGGTGACACACACACACACCTAGTAAACACCAAAATCACAAACCTTTTTTTTTAAAAGCAAACACGATATGAAGAAAACAAAACAAAGTATGCAGCTATGACTTCACTTAATGCAACAACCTCAATTTTCCTGGAGATAGACGATTGTTTTGAGTAGTCTGAGAGTATGGAGGTGCAGGATCTTGAAAGCCAGGCTGGACATACTGCACCACAGACTCATAGCTTGTAGAAACTGGTACATTACTGGGTTGCTCCAGAGGTTGGGATTCAAGACTGGAACGAGACCCATGACTTGATTGCTCTGACATATAAGACCTGGAATCCAGGCTGCTGGGACACAGATTGGTAGCAAAGTTGTACTGACTGGTGGCCACTGGAATGGGACAGAGACTGGTAGCTGGGCTGTCCTGGTTGTTGGCCACAGACTGGTCACTAGCTATGATGACTGAACAGAAAGACAGCACACAAAATACTTTTTGGGATGAATTAAAATACTTTATTTTTTATTTTTGTATTGAGAATAAATTTTAGCATTTAAGGGAGCAGTAGTATATGCTGCCTGTTCAAAAGTCTTATAGCATTGATTTGGTCAAGCAGCCGTATATATATTTGTATATCTAAAGAGTGTATCTAATTCATTCAATGATAACAGATGTTATGAATGTTTTTTTCTCACAAATTTGTACTTATGGCTTTATGTTGTGTTAATAAATGTACAGTTCTGTTTAGAGTAACTTTAGGAGGTATATTTATTATCTGCAGTTCTCAAATGCACAAATACAGATATTTTTCGTCTTTATTGAAATTGTGTAAAAACTAGAGCAAAGTGCACTGGCAATTCTAGTCCAGATTTGTTATGAGGAAATACATGCCAACAGAAAAATCTAGCAGGACTATTCCTGTGAGCTTTCCTGTGGTGAGAGCTGTTTTCAGATGAGACCCTCATCTGCTGAATGGACATTTTTATTACAGAGATGTCAACACTGTGCTTGGAGGTATCACTCAGGGGTGATTAATCTGACTCCAGTGAGTCATAGTAGCCACATTTAATATATGGCACGTTTATGAAAGTATAATAAATAAATACTGTGTAAATGACTGAATCCATTTTTGGGATAATGAACATGGTGACTGGTGTGCCCACCCCTGTTTTGACATCAGACATGCATTGAGGACTATAGCCTTATGAGGTACCGTTATATAGGCCTTGTTTATACCTGGTGTCCAGACCGCTGTTTTAGGTGATCTGTGTCCAAAACGTGTCTGTGATCGGATTTCGATCTCTGATTTCATCATTTTTACGAGCACATATATCATGCACATCAGTGTGTTACTGTTAGTTGATAAAGCAGGAATTGTGCATTGTTCTTATACTTCAATTCTAATCGAACCACAAGCGTGATGTCTTCTTTTTCCAAATGTTTGGACTGGACGGTTATTTTTGTTTAAAGCTGCATGTAACCTTGTAAACTTTAAAAACTCTCTTCAGCTCAGCTTAGTGGATGATTGAGCAGTACTCACTGAAGCTGAAAGGTGGTCCTTCGCTGATGTAGTGGGAGGAAATTTATTTATATTCCTGAAAAAGGTGACCAATCAGGAATATTAATATTTACATTTACATTTGATCATTTAGCAGACACTTTTATCCAAAGCGACTTACAAATGGAGAGAACAAAAAAGCTTATTCAACGCCATAACAGGTATGAAAGCGAGGCCATGAGGGATAGACTTACAATGTTTTTAATAGCCTCCTCTGTAAAAAGCTGCAACCTCATAGATCACAGCTCATGCAGCCCGATCTCATGAAAGTGCGTATCTATACCACGAATGTTATTTCTCGTGCCATTTATAAGCCAAAAATGTTTTTTGCGTGCATACGCAGTTTTCGCGTGCATATGATACGCACTTTATGGCGTGTAATACGCACGCATCCCCCACCCCCCTAATCCTACCCAAGGGTTTTCAGTGCGTAGCATATGCACGCAAAAACCAGTTTTGGCGTATAAATGACACGAGAAATAACATTCGTGGTATAGATACGCACTTTCATGAGACTGTGTTGGCTCATGTTGTCTGGAGTTTTGTCTTCTGAAATTTCTTGGAAAGATAGTTTTGCAGTGTTTCGTCAGAAGAGCATTCCAAAATCACATTAAATAACAGTACAACCCACTGAAGAGATGTGCCTATCCCTCACAGCCTCACTTTAATTCCCTTTAAAGATGGCGCTGCTGTGAATGATGTGTATAGAAGCAATCGAATCAACAATAATCCCAGTTAGTCAATCACCGAAGCCACACTTATAGCAAGTTTTTTTTAAATGTATTTTTAAATGTTATTTTTTAAATAGATATATAAGCATTTAAAATATTTCAAAATGTATATTTCAAAATTTATTCAAAATGTTTTTTTAATCAGTTTATGTTTTGACATTTTTTTTCCACATAAAGTGTTTTAGAGGGGTTTTGCATTATAAATGCCCTCACATTAAAGTCTGAAGTATGCGAGATGATTCCCATTGTCTTGCTGACTGCAAGACGAGCTAATTTCTTGGTCATTGATACATTTGTATAGCCTGACTTTGTCATACTCATATTCTAGTCAGAATGTGAGTCTGATACTGCTCCATAGGGCTTTGATTATGAGGCGTGTCTTAACCGAACCAGGAAAAAAAAATAACTCTGCACTCAATTGGATAGACCTACAACCAATCAGAGCAACGCAGTAAGTGTTTTTTTATGAGCTACGCAAATTGTCAACAGAACTCAACTACACGCACGCTGGAAGAAGTAGTAAAATAATGAGTGTTGCTTCTTTTACTTGGTCCTCTATGAGTGCGACCAAAGGAGAAACCACAACGACCACAGGGTTTTCAATGCGTCCCATCTTCTTAGCGACCATCGGAGCCAGCTGATAAAATAAACTTTTGCCGAATCCCGTAGTAAGAACGGCAAACACATCTTTCCGATCGACAAATGCCTTGATTGCAGTTCTCTGTTCGTCTTTTAAAATTAATGCGCTGTCGATTTCTTTTACAACAGACGCGATAGCGGAATCTATACATCTCTATTCTCCAGCTGCAGTCATCTTTGAGGGAAACCAGTTCAACCCAAGCGCTCTTTGATAACGTGATGATTACGTAACTGCAGATCATCTGTCCATCATCGTATAAAGCCCGCCCTGGCAATTTGATTGGCCGACCATTTCTGAACCGATCATAATTACTCCTCAATGGAGTGAGTCCAGACCGAACTTCCCAACCAAAAAATGTTGTGGGCGGGGTTCGGGCTGGCATCCAGGCTAACATTTGTAGGGACTGTGTTGAAAATGTGTATTTTTATATATAAATTTATATAAGGGTAGACATTTTTTTTTCCACTGCATGTAATGTATCCTCAAAACTGACAAAAATCATTTAAAGAGATGTGCTTTAATGCCATCACTGCACAATACTGAATGATCACTAACTCGGTTAATACTATTGACTCCACAATTGCCCAGCTTGGAGATGCTGTAATCCCTGTCTCTCTTTCTGTCTTTCTCTCTCTCTCCCTCCCTCCTTCTCCAGGCTTGTCTTACTCTTTTTTTCCCCTTCTAGACTCTGCCCCTTGACCAACTAACCTGACTTTAATTGGACGACAAATCTGCCGGCAGCTCAGCCATTGGTGGAGCTTAACAGCTATTATGCTTGTTCAGAAGAGCCTAACTGCCCAACAGCAGGGGAGGGAAGGAGCGAAAGAAAAGACGGGAGTGACAGAGGCCGGGGGAAGAGGGGGGCTACGAAAGCAAGGAGGAGTGGAGCGGTTAGTGCGCAGAGTCGGGAACTTGCTGCCTGTGGGAAAGTAAACAGCAGTATTTGCCGCCCTCTCAGAGGCCTCAGTCCGACAGCAGTGGATAAACAGAGAATGAGGATGTGTTCAAGGAGACAGCTGATTTCATAGCAGGAAGTGCATGGGAGGTTGTTGGGATTAAAGTCACTCTTGGGAGGTGCTGAAGCTTTCCTGTGTTAGTACTACTGAGGACAAAAAGGTGAGTTGTTCTGTTTATTGGTCTATCAATCTAACATTTTCTCTCACACACTAACACTCTAAGTTTGCTCCCCTTTCATGCAACAAAGGCATGGGGACCATGAAAAGGGGTGTTTTCTGTAGAGTGGGGGTAGGAGAAGAGAAGACAGAAGAGGAGGGTGTGCACTCTTCCTTATTTCAGTGGCTCACTGGGGAACAGAGGGGTCTTACAAAACTCACTCAACCCAAAGAGACCCTCTCACAGACAGTTAAAGCAATAGTTAACCCAAAAATGAAATTCAAATTCTGTCATCATTTACTCGCCCTAATGCCGTTCCAAAACTTGCCCTGAAAAAAATATAGTGTAGAAACTATTTTCACATTGAATTAAACAAGACATTTTGAAGTAGAAAAACTGAAATAGTATTTTCCTGTAAAATATACTCCAATAATCTTTGTTTTGTTCACAACTTTGAAAAATCATTTTTTAACAGTATGACTTTTTGAGGAACACAAAAGATGATATTTTGAAAAATATCAGTTGGGTCGAGTGCTGAGGCAATTTATAAAAATAGTTTTTTTCTTTCTGTGTTTAACAGAGCAATAAAAGTCTTGCAGGTTTGGAACAGCACAAGGGTGCGTATAAATGAAAAAAAAGTATTTTTTTAGGGTGAACAATCCCCTTAACCCAGTGTTAGTAACTTCTAACACAGATGCAACTCTGAGGTGGTAAACGCAAAGCAGGAATTATTGTACAACCACATATCTGATTTAGAGATACATTTTTTTCATGGACTAATTCCAATGTAAATTCCACAATCACACTTTGTGTAGTACTGAGGGGCCTCACAATCCTGGAACTCCTAATCTGCATCTAGCTGCCAGTCAACACCGACTTCCTTTTGCATTTCCAGAATTAGATGGTTTAAAAATGGGCAGTGTTCCATTTCCCTCCTTTTCTCTCTGTGACAGTTCCGCATCATTAGCAGTCCATGCATGTCCGAGAGAGAGAGCTGCAGTACAAACATACCCTGTCAGTGGTCTCTCCAATCCGAAGGGACCCAGCTGGGGCTTTTTGGGCCCTCTGGGATGACAAAGGCCTCCTAGCGGATGTGATACTGGATATTGGGTGGAGGGAGCTCCATCCACACGTTAGCAATAATTTGAAGGTTCCTGCCTGACTCCCTGGGGCATTTGAGCTCCTCAAAAAGTGAAAGGTTGTATGAAGACCTCTTTTTGAGAACACATTACACAACAGCACGAGAGAAATGAAACACTACTGTTTGTTTAGAAGGTGAAAGAGGAGCTTGTGCTTTTTATGTGATTCTTTCAATTGATGTAAAGGCAGAATTGAACAGATCTTTTGAATCTGTCCATGCCAAACCACATCATGCTTTGAAGGTTCGAGGATGTGAATGAACAATCTGAGTGAACAATGACCTGTTACATGACTCTCTTTGTTGTTGAGTTTTATGGCTATACCGTGTTTTGGCATCACTATTACCAGGTGGCCAATGGAATTCCATGCTTCAGTCATTTACACACGTTGACACTGCATTTTATTGTGGTGCCAGATCTTTTCCTCTGTATTGTGACATACATCCAAGTTATAGACTACAGATTATCGAAAAAGCAACATGACATCATGACTTTGCGTAAACATACACGCCACTTTCAATTCAAGTGGCGTGTTATCTATACGCATTTTGAGCTATCCGCGTGTATGTCCACGCCGAAATCTTTTGCGTGTATGTCTACGCCATTAAATGTCCGAGTGATTCCGCGTGTATGTGTACGCCGTTAAATGTCCGAGTGAAACGAAGCAAAATCTATATCTACATCTGTGGAGCGATATTTCTTTTCCTAGGATGGTAGGAGAAGACTCATAAATGGTATTAACCCCAGTGACGGGTAGGTTTAGGGACGGGGTTGGGGTAGGTCATATATTTATATATACATAATACAGTAATATAACGTTAAGTCAAAGGCGTTGATAAACACGCTGAAAAGCGATTATGCGTGTTGATAGCACGCCAAAAATGAAATACGAATTGGCGTGTCATACATACGCCATTTCATGAGATCAGTCTGGAAAAAGAAACAATTTAGGGCAAGTACTTGGTTCTATGCACAGATTTTTGATTGGATTTTGAGATGTGACCGTTTCTCCCAGAAGTGGAGGCAAATGAACATGCGCTTGAACTGGTGGAGTTTAAGCTGACTAAATGATTGGAGAAGTCTTGCTCACATCATCACAGAGATGTCTGTCATTTCCACTGGAAGGTCCAGTTATGACATTTTTTTAAATGACAATTAATATTCAGTAATATTATCGATTTAACTGCTCTGACACTATATCGGATGGATGAGAACCCAGACAGCAACATAGTGTCGGCTCACATCTGGTACAGGTGGATTCCACACGGCCCAGATGTGGGCCGGTTTGGGTTGACACTATGTTGCTCTTTGGGAACAAAATTGAGCTGGATAATGACACTAACTTTGCTACATCGACACTGTTCTCTCTTTCTTAGCGTTATTCCCGCTCAGAGTCCAGGGTCCGCTTCACACACACATGATTTGGCACAGGTTTTACGTCGGATGCCCTTCCTGTCACAGCTACATCGACACTGTTATTGAACCGAATTTAAACAACACTGAAAATTGAGCAGAATAATTACACTGTTATCTTCTGCAGAGCTGATTTAAAGCTGAAATTTGTTTCATAATTGATTAAATTTACAACATTTACACTGTTATTTTCCTGTTTATTAATATATATCTGCTTTTAAACAATCTCTGTTGTATAAAGAACTATATAAATTAATGTGACTTGACTTAAAAGTGTGAGGTCAAAACGTTAATAAAAAAAATATATATGCACGGATAAATTGTTCACAGCAAGATCTTTAACATGCATTTAGGAAATAGATAGGGTTAATTTTCATTCCATGCCAACTTTGATGTTCATTTGGAAAAGTGCATTACAGACAACCCCAAGGATGAATAATGCATACTTGGATGTCTGTGGTCTGCAAAATCAGCCATTGCTGAGGTGGCACATTTCGAGGATGTGCGTTTGTTACAATAGAGGACATGTAGAGGTGTGTACACAGCCATTCCACAGTTTAAGTAGAAGGTTAAGGTGCTGTTTCCATGGAACTTGCAATTAAGTCAGAATGCACTGATGTTATTATAAATACATCATGCCATTTTTGTCTGTGTCAGCTAACATTGAAAAGCAGATTGTGCAAGGTAAATATATACTTGCAAAAAATACACACATACTGTAGCAACACACTCTTAAAATTTGACACATTTTAAGATTTTGCAGTGCATTCATTCATCCTGAGCACATGTGCCGGTTTAATACCCTGTGGGCAAGGATGACATCATCAATCTGTATGAATCACAGACAGCATATCTCTGAGCTGTCTTGAGATAACTCCAACTATTTCACGAGATGGACGCTTGGGACACGGATAAGAAGTGGAAAGGGAAGTCTCCTCATTGTGTTGATACACTGCCCCCGCCATAGTTTTATAGCATGAACCGGTAGTTGTCAACTGGTGGGTTGCGACTCAAAAATGGGTTGCAGACTGCAGGAAAAAAACGATACTAATTATGAATATGCAAGTTGCTTCAATCTAGTCAATATTCTTTTTGAAATATAAATAAACAACAACATATTTTTTTCTGTGATGTTGCTGTCAGAAGACGTGTGCATTGTGACACAGAGGTGAACATATTGGCAATTAGAAAATATCCAGAAAATATGTAGATTGTGGGGTTTTCAGAAAGTTATTGATCAAGTTGATGTGGAGGTCTTGTATTCAATATTTGGTTTGGTTACAGTATCAGTATCAATATCAGTACATTTGGTTTTATAGGAGTAAAAATTAATCTTTCACTTACTGTAGTTCAAGCTAGGCAAATTAAGCAGATGTAAACATGAGCAGGTATTGATGCTGCAGGGTCCTACATTGTCTAATCATATTTAGCTAAAATGTAAAGGTCAGCATTTCAGTAAAGGATTCCAGTTTTATATTGAATCATTTTACATACAGTAAATTATGTTTATTGTTATTTTAATGTTACAAGTGAAATTAAAATTATACTTTAAAACTGTGTTGACAACTTCAGTATTGTGTAATGTCTTTGGGACTGAAGAGATACATCAAGAGTAAGGGAGCTTTTATCTGAAATGTACATAGAAAAAGTTTATTATAACATCTCTTCACACATGCACCCTATTAAGGATGCTACAATTTTTCAAGAGAATGAAAGCAGAACAACATATACATAATGCTTTACATGAACAGCCAAACAGCTACAGGTACTATTCTTACTAAGTCCAAAACCGCAATTGACCTGCCCCTGAGGAAAATATTATTGGTTTCTCTTTCAAAATACAGTAGACTTCATGGAGTTCTCGGGTGTGTTTTAATATTAATGTTGCCTTTGATGCTTCGCCTAAAGCAATTAATGTGATAAATCTCCAATTGGTCATTTTTTATTGTTGCTAAAACAACTGAGATCTCTTTTGAAGTTTCTCTTCTATGGGACTTCTTCCAGAGACATCCCCCCCACACAAATGCACAACTGACATTAGTTTTGGACATCCATGCTCTGTGTTTTGAGTATTGATTCAGACTGGCCTTTACTGCGCAGTCAATGCCAGTCTGCATCATGTCAATCGTAATGCTGTATTGCATGAACAAACCAGTTTGGTCTGCTTTATAAAAATATAAGCAATTATATTGTTCATTATATTGGTGTTGAGACCAAGGGGTAAAGGTTTGGCTGTTATGCTGTAACTACAGCATCTGCAAGCCATTTACAGCCATTCCAAATTAGCTGTATTCTTGCTAAATAAGAATTCCTGAAAGCAATATGTAGGCCTATATATCTGTAACATTCATTATATTATTGTAAATGTTTTACCAGTGCCTAGTTATATTTCCAGGACTATTTAAAGTGTGAAATAAACATATTTCCCCATATATGCTGTCTTGGACATCACAGCTCAGGATAGTCACTAATGAAGGGTTTGACTTGTGATGCCATCAGCCAAACATCATCGCCATGACATGCATGTTCTGTGGCTCTCATTGGTTGAGATGTCATGTCATACATGTCATACAGGAATGGATAAAATATTGGAGACAGACAATCCTTTCTCTCCATCAGTGCTTGGTCCCACCATTTCACACATCACATACCACTGACCTTTTGACTTGTGATCTAACAAACAGTCAGGGATTCCTCAGTGATGAATGCATCATGGCACTCTTGTCTGATCACAAGGGTGCCATTGTGTGTGATCTAACATGAAGTGGGTTTGGTGGAGAAACTGTGTTTATGGTCCACTGTAAGGGACAGAAGGACATCAGGATGGGCACGGATAGTGTTTCTGTAAAACAAGTTTGGAGTCATTCAGGCTCCCTTCCTCACGTTAGCATTTTTGTAACTGATTCAGTATTAGAATAATAGGCAAATGTACCATTTGTGGTTAGTTCTTCAGAAACCCAGATCTTGACTCAAAGGGACGATGTGCATCATACACAAGACATATCATTAATTATTGAATATTGAATTTTCAAGTGAGCCTGCCTAATGCCATTAGTGACATATTAAGCATGCTGATGAGGTAAAACATAATCCTGGTGGTGCCTTTTACTCTTAAGGTTTAAACAATGTTTTTCATGCTTGTTCAATTAACTATAAACAATTATTGCACATGCATCTTTGGAACAGTCCCAAAGACACTAACAGTTTGCAGGCAGTAGACAATTAAAGTCACAGTTACAATAACTTGGGACATTGAAGAGACCATTCTACTGACTCTGAAAAACACCAGGAAAAAGATGTCCAGAGTTCCTGATCACCTGTATGAACATGCCATAGTCCTGCTTCAGGAGCCATGAGGTCTGCAGATGTGGCCAGAGCAGACCCTCTGCTTTAGAAAGTAAAGCCTTGAGAGACAAATCTCTGTGTAACCAGCTATTAACACATCTACTCTTCATATCCTTCGAAATGACTATAACTAGATAAGTGACTTTATCTTTCACTGGGATGCCATCTATATTTGTCAAATGACAATTTTTGATTGAAAATAACTTACATTAATTAGTATTTAAGTGTAAGCCTAATGCTCGAGAAAATAAACCAATTACATTGATAACTAAAGCAACCTGAACAAAAACAATGTTTCATCCGCAAGTTGACTCAGTATAATCTGCCTGTCTGCAATATCAATGCCCTGCACAGATGAATGGAAAGCAATTGTCCAGATAATAAAAATAAATCTTGTCTAATTCCACGTTGCAAATTAAATCTGGTATATGAGCTTGTTTTCAATTTGACAGAACAGTTACTGTTTGCATAAAGTGTTTGAACTGCTTTGATAAAAAAAAGGACCAAAACCATAGGCCTACTTTTCTAAGGCATGAAAAAGAAAATGATGCTCAACAGAACAGGGGCGTAGAATTTAGTAGGGACGCTAGGGACGTGTCCCTACCAATATCCAGTGAAACTGATATATCCCTATCAATAATTTCGATCAAAACTTAAAATATATTTATACATTGATGTCCCCGTCCCCACCAATTTCAAAATCAAACCTACGCCACTGCAACAGAATCAAATGCTTTATAAAAGCCTAAAAACAGAATAAAGCTTTCATCTGTAATTAAGTCTGAATAATCAATAATAGGGCTGGATGGATGATTATTCGAAAAATAATCGAAACCGAAATTCAGAGCCTATAACCGACGTAATTTTACCATGTCGGTTTTTTCATCCTATTGATATTCCCGTCCACTGTGTGTTGATGTACTTCCCCCTTAAAACATATTACCGCGTGTGTAGTCACGTGACTCCGCCCCGTACAGTCTGCGACATTAAAGCAACATGAGCCCCTTTCACACAGCGCGTTGATCCCGGGAAATATTCCTTCCGTGTGAACGCAAACACGACGCGGGATTGATGTCAGGTTGGGGACCTAATAACATTGCCGTGTTCAGTCCCGGAATGCGCGCTGTATGAACAAAAGCTGTAATTAAAGCCCCGTTCACACCGCCAGTGATTTTGTCGCTACATGTCGCTTGTCTCTGGACTGTGAAGCCCCGTTCACACTACACGCGACTTTGTCGCTGCAAGTCGCCAGGCGCTGGCGATGAGGTCGCTAGTGGGCGTTCCCACTACTGGTTGACTAGTATGACATCCAAAAGACAGCGAATCAGCTTTCTTGCCATCCATCACTGCAGGCCCAGGGGCTGAGGAGAAGGATCACGTGCGCTCCAATCCTATTGGTTGTCGCTCGCGAAAATCGCTCTTCATTTGCATAAAGTTAAAAATTTCTCAACTTTGTCGCGTCGCTAGAAACGCCCCATCTAGTCGCCAACGGTCGCTGTCGCGCGTGTCGCCGGAAGTCGCCCGCTCACCATTGAAATAAATGGTATCGCGTCGCTTCGTCGAGTGTAGTGTGAACGGGGCTTAAAAGTCGCTTGTGGGCGTTCGTAGTGCTGTCGCTCTAATGTTATTGGTAGACTGCACGTCTAGCCATATATCTATACAAAATACCATCAGAAGTAACACATACAACTATATTATTTTAATTTGACTAGGAATTAGGCTCAAAAGAAACAGTATGCTGTTGGGAGAGTGTTTTTATATTACCACCACAGCAGTGTTCAGTGGATTAGATCATTTATTAGATTAACGATCGATCAATCAACAAATTAAACTCACTCATTCTGTCATAAATTACTAAAACGTCATTCGAATTTGACAAATAATCAAGTTTCTTGTCCCTAATAGTCAACATAATGCAGGGAAACTGTAAAATGATCTGCAGCAGTGCTAAACTTGCATCATAAAATTACAACACTCGAACTATAAATGTATATGAATTAAACTTACTGAGACTGTCGACAGTTTCTTTTCCATTCGTCATTTTATTATATCCATGTATGTGGTTACAGTCAAATCATAAAACAGTGAAATATCCCACAAACTCTTCTTTCCCTTTCGAGAGGTTCCTTGGCTGTGCTGCGGCAACCGCACGAACCTATGACGGGGCGACTCTGAACCCGCTTCCAATGAGCGTGCTTCGCGCCCGCGCGCGTCAGAGCCCGCCAAGATGGGCGTGGCCAAGGGCTATATATTGGGGGCTCCGTCATCTGAGTTCTTTAGATTTAATCTCCTTCAGCAAAGACCTTCTCTTCGCTGGATCCTCCAGATTTTTGGAGTCTTTTCGCCGCTGCCGTCGACAAGCCTACAGCAGGACTGCTACGAGGACGCCGGCGCCTTCAGCCGCCTTCGATCGCCTTCTGCTAAGCCATCCGGCGCGCATCACCTATATCCTTTCAAAGCTACCAGTGTTCGCCCCCGCGACACTTTTCTAAAAGAGCAAATCAACTGGGCGTTGTTTCAAATGCCTTCCTGCGCCTCGTGTCGAGGCCCTCTTCAGGACGGGGATCGTCACATCATTTGCGCCCGCTGCCTGGGACCGGACCACGCAGAGGCTGCCCTTACTCGAGGCGGATGCCCCGAGTGTGACGCCCTGGGCCTCACCGAGCTGCGCGCTCGCTTCGCCGCTTTCGCCGCGAAAGAGCCCACCACCACCGTGCTTCCATCCCCTCTGGTCGAGCCGCGCAAGAAGAAAGGCCGCTCACAGAGGCCGCCAGAGCACGCGGTTTGCAGTGACGTCACGCCGGGCCAATCCCCGCGTGCCTCACCACCACCCGAAGACTCCCCGCCGCCAGTCCAGTTCACACAGGCGGACCAGCACCCCTCCAGCAGAGCAATGGGTCTCGTCTCGTTTGGCGCGTCAGGGGATGACGACGAAAAGGATGACAGCCTTTCCTTTGATGCTGCATCCGACGACTGGCCGGGTTCGTCCTTCGACCCCGCGCCATCGACGTTAGCGGGCACGAGCGTGGGCTCCAGCATGGACTCGGAGATCGTCCGCATCCTGTCTAAGGCCGTGGAAGACCTCGGGCTCGATTGGTCTTCCCCGGAAGAACCCGCCCGCAGCCGACTGGACGAGTGGTTCCTGCAGGGGTGCCGGCAGGCTCCTCGGCAAAGGCCCTCCCCTTTCTTCCCGGAAGTTCACGACGAACTCACGAAGTCGTGAAAAACCCCGCACTCTGCTCGCCTGAAGCCTTCTTTCTCTTCATCGCTCTCCTCTGTGGACGGCGCGAAAGAAAGAGGCTACGAGGGGACTCCGCCCCTCGAGGAGGCTGTGGCCAATCACCTGTGCCCACCCTCCACCGCTGGATGGAAAGCCAAAGCTTCTCATCCCTCGAAGCCTTGCCGATCTACTTCAGCCCTCGTCGGTCGCGCATACGCCGCCGCCGGCCAAGCTGCGTCAGCGCTTCACTCTATGGCTGTCCTCCAAGTGTTTCAAGCCAAACTTCTCCGCACCATGGACGAGTCTGGACCTGATCCTGAGGCATTCAAGGATCTGCACAGCGCCACCGACATAGCACTGCGAGCCACAAAAGCCACCGCCCAATCCATCGGCCGTGCCATGGCTAACCTGACTCTCCTTGAGCGCCATCTGTGGCTGACGCTAACAGAGATGAAGGATGCAGATAAGGCGTCGTTCCTCGACGCGCCTATCTCCCAAAGCGGCCTGTTCGGACCAGCGGTGAAGGAGTTCGCTGAGCGCTTCACCGAAGCCCATAAGGATTCGCAGGCTATGCGTCACTTCCTGCCCAAGCGATCTAGCTCATCGTCGAGCCGCCAAAAGCCGCCTCAGCAGCAGCGAGTCAAGACGGCACCTCCCGTCTCTCAGCCCAGACCTGAAACTGACTTCCGACGCCGCTCGCGCTCTGCCAACAGGAAGCAACCGCCCGAGCGACGGGAAAATCGCTTGACGGGCGCGCGCCCGCTCTGAACGATGTTGCAAGGCGCCGGATAGTGAGCACGCGCTCTGATGAGAGGCGCGCCATCATCTGCACTGAGTCTAGCACTATACCCAGAAAAGAAATATTCTGGCTTTGGGATAGCATGCTCTTTGCAAAATTGATTCTTAGACCCAGGCATTCTAGATGACTGATAATCCAAGACCTGTGTGTCACTAACTGGCTCTCTGATTGTGCTAGGACTAGCCAATCGTCGAGATAATTCAGTATTCGCACTCCCCGCTGTCTCAGACGTGGTTTCCAGAACTGATGCAGATGATGCAATCTGCCCCATGGCCGATTCCGCTGAGGCTAGACCTCCTCAAGCAGGCCAATGGGATGATCCTCCATCCCCGCCCCGATCTGTGGGCCCTCCATGCATGGCCCCTCAACGGGTTCCCGGGAACCTCCCCAGTGGAGTGTTGAGAACCATCACTGAGGCGAGAGCGCCCTCCACGAGGCGCTTATATGCCCAGAAATGGAAGGTGTTCAGTGACTGGTGTGAATCCAGGAACCTGAACCCTGAGACATGCGAGGTACCGAGTGTGCTCGTTTTCTTACAAGAGCTGTTGGAGGCAAGCCGCACCCCCTCCACGCTCAAAGTATATGTGGCTGCCATAGCGGCATCACACGACCCTGTAGAAGGACGCACACTAGGGAAAAACTACCTAGTTGTTCATTTCCTGAGGGGGGCCAGGAGGATAAATCCCCCACGCCTCCCCTCAGTGCCGATCTGGGACCTGGCCACGGTCCTGGACGCACTCAAAAGTGCCCCGTTCGAACCCCTCCGAACTGTGCACCTTAAACAGCTCTCGCTCAAAACTGCTCTCTTGTTGGCTCTCGCCTCGGTCAAAAGAGTGGGCGACCTGCACGCGCTGTCATCAAGCGCTGCCTGCCTGGAGTTTGGACCTAACGGCAGCAGAGTTGTCCTCAGGCCAAAACACGGGTATATTCCTAAGGTGCTCTCTACACCCTTCAGAGCACAGGTGATATCTCTGGCCGCGCTATCGTCTCCAGCAGACGAAAGCGACGCTAATTTACTCTGCCCGGTCAGGGCGCTCAGAGTATATTTGGAACGTTCTGGGGGGCCGCACCAAAGGTCTCGCTGTTTCAAAGCAGAGAATATCGCGCTGGATAGTTGATGCTATAGCGCTGGCTTATGAGACCAAGGGCTTTCAGTTGGGCATCAGAGCTCACTCTACGAGAGGCATGGCCACCTCGTGGGCGTGGTCGAGTGGGATACCCATTCAAGATATTTGTGCGGCAGCAGGCTGGGCCTCACCGTCAACATTTATCAGGTTTTATAACCTACAGGTCCCCTCATTGCACTCCAACATACTGTCGGTCTAACTATGCATAGGCTGGAGTGTGTACATGCTGAGCATTATCTCCTCCCTTATAGGGTCCGTCTCTGACTGACTTAGAGGGTTTTTCATGCATATCAGTACATAAAAATGTGCTTGTGTGTTTTCTCTGGACGCCCATTGGGCCGTTCCACATTGTCCCTTATAAAGCCCGCCTTCGGCCGGCTTGTTGGATAATTACTTTGCTTAAAGGCTCAGGCATCTGCCTCCGGCTTAATAGAGCGAAGTCAGCACGCACTGAGTTTTACATGGTGTTCCCATATCGTAAGCTACTTACGCAAAAGGAGGAACCTCTCGAAAGGGAACGGCTCGGTTACTAACGTAACCTCGGTTCCCTGAGAGGAGGGAACGAGTATTGCGTAAGCTGCTGTGCTTGTGCTTGGTCAGTTCGCTTCAGTCGATTGAACCTAAAGAACTCAGACGACGGGACGCCCAATATATAGCCCTTGGCCACGCCCATCTTGGCGGGCTCTGACGCGCGCGGACGCGAAGCACGCTCATTGGAAGCGGGTTCAGAGTCGCCCCGTCATAGGTTCGTGCAGTTGCCGCAGCACAGCCAATGACCGAGCTGCCTTGCTCATTGCTGTATGCTGTGCAGCTGCAATGCGTTTTACATAAAGACTTCAATATTTCTCGAGAAAAGGAGTTTTCCCACAGCGTAAGCTACTTATGCAATACTCGTTCCCTCCTCTCAGGGAACCGAGGTTCCGTTAGTAACCGTCTTGCCTGCACTCCACGTGAGCTCCACAGAAAGTCTTTTTTCCTATTGGTTGTCGCTCGCGAAAATCGCTTCTCATTTGCATAAAGTTTAAATTTCTCAACTTTTGTCGCTTGTCTCTTGTCGCTTGACACGCCCACATTCTGTCGCCAACGGTCACTGTCGCTCGAGTCGCCGGATGTCGCCAGGCAAGCGCTCCATTGAAATGAATGGGATCATGTCGCTTTGTCGCTGCGTGTCGCTGGCGGTGTTGGGGGCTTCAATGCCGTGTCGTAATGATGGCGCTGAAGCCTGTTGTTCGCCAGCGTTAATGATCGAATCAGAGAAAAAAAAAGCACAAGCGTGGTTTCTCGAGAGAGAAATCGCAGCTCATAAGCAGACGCTGCTGAGACATTACATGTCACATCGATGTGTTACGTGTCTTTACGGGATTTTTACGGGTTGTGTGTGTGTGTGTGTGTGTGTGTGTGTGTGTGTGTGTGTGTGTGTGAACGCACTCTCTGATTCCGGAAAACCACTGGCAGTGTGAATGAACCAAAGTCAAACGAACCCGGGTCAAATCATCCGTGTATTTTCCGGAATCTTAAGGGGCTATGGAGGGGAACTCAAGAGTCAACTCAGCAATAGGAGCCGCTTACCATAAAGAAACACGCAGTGTAAAAGGATTAGTTTTTTAGTTTTATACAAGTTATATTTTACTTTTAAGATGGCAATATTTACAATAATTTATTTTGTTTACAAAAATAACTATTTAAAAGTTCTTTATTTTACATTTTTAGGAAACTTTCTTTTTACATTAAAACCTAAATGACTTTTTTATAAGACGTTTTTATTTCAACATTGTATGCTTTGTTTGATTCAATTGTTTGAAATATTTAATAAATAAGCATTAATAGAGCTGTGTGTTTCCTTATTTTAGAATCACAAAGATAGGATTATGCACTCTTTCATTAGAAAAAATAACCGTGAACATATTTACAGTATAAGCCTTGCCAGTGACATTAAAAAAAAAAAAAAAATCTTTCAATAATCGTAATCAAGGTAACTTGTTTGATTAATCGTGATTATGATTTTATCCAAAATCGTCCAGCCCTAATCAATAATATCTACTAATCTAATAATATTAGAAATATGCCTCCCCGATAAAAAAAACAGACTGAGATTTATCTAGTCTTTTACTTTTTTTAAGACGCTTAGCAAAAACTAAAGCTGAAATTTAGTAATCATTATTAAGAAGACATATCGGGTGCTAATTGTCAAGAAAAAGAACATCTTAGGCTTTGGGAGTAATGTAATAAGGCCTGGTGTAAGTGTAGGGGGAACAGAGCCTTTTAAAATACTTTCTTTGAAAACTTGCAAAAGTAAAGTAGCTAATATTTTTTCAAACAATCTGTTCAACTCAGAAGACAAACCATCCACATATTTGTTAAGTTTAAGATGATTAATGGCTTGGTCACACGTGTTTATATCTACCCCACTAATTTTACAACAACCAAGTAGTGAATTGAAAAAAGCATACGTAGCTCCATGATAAAAAGAGGGACTATACAATGCATATAAAAATCATCACAAAAATTGTGCACTTCCTCTTGGTTTCTCAGATATATGTCCATTAATCTGTAATTTATGAATGGTATTATAATTAGAATTACGTCTCTCAAGTTTAAAAAAATAAGATGAATTTTGTTCTCCGTGCTCTAACCAACGCTACCTATCTAATAAAAGCTCCTTCAGACTTGGTTCTATATATCACGTCTAGCTTATTCTGCAAATTAGATAGTTCCACATTTTCATGGTCAGACAACGTTTCTATGGGTTTTGGGGAAAGAAATGTTATGTTATAAATGACATAATTTTCTTCAGATCTCTTCTTTCTAGCTAAATCACTACCATATCTTCCTAGATATTTCCCCACCTCAGATTTAAACAGTTCCCGATAAAGGCTAATTTTTTTCTAATTTGTAGCTTTATCATGAAAATCTGAAATTAAAGCTTCTAAACCAAGCTTAACACAGTCATGTTTCAGATGAGAGATATTCATTTTCCAGAATGATGCTCTGTAATTATAATCCTGAGTAAGGGACAAATTAATATATATATATATATATATATATATATATATATAGCTTTATGATCAGTGAGAGGGGTCACTAAAATACCAACAGAGGACCTTCTCAAAAAGTTGTTTGGAAACTAACCTAAAATCAATACGGGACTGAAAAGAGCCTAATATATTTTGCCATCTATATGATATTTTAGAAGGACATTTTTTTCCCTCCATAGAAGTTCAAAGTGGTCCATAAATCCTTTATTAAAACATAAAGCACTATTAAAACCTGCAGTACACTGTGGAGGTTGAATGCTGAAATACATTTCAATTTTTGTAGTTAAATAAGCAACACTAATGAGTTGACGGGCTTGCAAAACTAAGCATTTATTTCAATTTAATCAAATTATATGAAGTTAAAATAACTCATTGCATAGTTATCTGACTTTCTACATACTCTACCACATTTCCATTTTCACAAGTTTAAGCTCCCTACATAAAACACTGTAGCACTCATAATGAAACAAGTGCTTTTTGTGGTACTGACTATGTGGGGCTGATGGCATCTGAACTCTCCCTTCTCTCCTACCACCCACCACCCAGTCTTAGGCTTGAGCTGATCTCAGTACGGTCTGTGAAATTTGTTCAGTTTAAATTTTTCCATTTGTTATATGTTTCCAGAAGCAATCAATGCTTGAGGAAAATTTGACAGATACATAACTAATCAATGCAGAACAGCTACACCAACAAAAACAATAACTGAGTGCTTTCGATTATTAGTTTGTTTGATATGCATTTAAAATGAATGCGGAAATCATTGAGGTGCTCATTTTATGTTGAGCAGTGGCGGAGCCAGGATTTTTTCATAGGGGTGGCCAGGCAAGGGCCAGCAAACAGTCTGGGGTGGCACATAAATCTTAATTATTTTAACATAAAAATTTGTTTAAATAATGTATTGGACTGTTTTAGTGCCTTCCTACACAACTGAATACAGTTAATTTGTACTGAATTGTAATTGAGATAGTAGTGAATTAGGAATCATGGAATACTGAGTGAATTTGATCTTTTTTATTATTATTATTACTTACCACCTCCAGGCATATTAATAAAGGGGACACGCACTATAGCTAAAGTTCAACTTGCTCAGTTAGCTTGGTTCTGGTTCTCAAAACCCCTAACATTGTTGCACCTTCATGGATGAGACATGCAGATAGCCTACTGTAGTTCAAAGATTATTTAACCTTCATTGAATTTTATATAATCAATGAACTTCAACTTTCTATAGGCTATTAGTTGTCAAAATAAATAATATACCTAAATTAAAAAGGGGGGTAAACATCTCTTTTGAATCCCTATGTGCAAGAATGTGAACAAGGCGGAAGTCAACAGCACATAAATGCCAGAATGTAAAATTTGTTATTTTATGAATTTAAAAATTATCCATTTTTGTTTGTCCTTTACAAATTAATGTAAAATTACCGCCTATATCTTCTAGTACAAATGCACAGTGCTCACATTTATTTAAAAAATTACATAGCCTATCAGTTTGTGCCTTTAATTGTGATCTCACATGGCAGAATATTTTAGTCGAGACATATGTGATGCATATATAACAAATACATGCATGCATGCAGTTTTGACACAGATTTGATCGCCTTTTTGATTATTTCATGAGTTAATTGACGACAGAAAACTACAGCACGCCACATTTGCGCGTGATGTGCAAGTACAGTACAACGGCTGACAGGACCGGAAAGTTAGTTTTACTGACATTTGTTGACCTTACAACATCTCATCTTGCCGCAGTCCTACTGATTCAGGACAACGCGTTTTTCTCCGCATCTGACAGAAGTGTCACACGCTTTCACACAGATCGTTCAAAATAAAAGTAGCATCAGAAAAAAAAGAGAATTACGTTGTTGTTTCTTTGACTGCACATATGCGACTCACTCAAAACGGTTATGCAACCCACCAGTTGAGGAACATCGAATGTTCGAATCTGTATTTACTATGCTCCGATCACTGCTGAAGCTTATTCGGCACCTGTACATTTCCGCACTCGTTTGACTTGCGCCTGGCGCTGAGGTGAAGTTGGGGTGCGCGTCTGAAAAGTCTCACGTTTTTTGTGGTCTTAAAGAGACGGTTCTGTGTTTTAAAAACGCAATTCTTGTAAGAAAGAAAAAAAGAAAAAGAAAAAATAGAGCGAGATAGAAACAGAAGTTGTGAGAGGGGTGGCCAAAGGGGTGGCCAAGCTTAAGCCAAGGGTGGCCATGGCCACCCCTGGCCACCCCCTGGCTCCGCCACTGATGTTGAGCGATAACTCACCACCTCTGTCAATTGATGAGGCCTTGTGCAGCCACACTTTGCACAGCCCATGCAACAGTTCTGGTTTTCATTTGCATCATTACTCATTCATAAGTAACTTTGGATAAAAACATTTGGTAAATTAATAAATGACTGGACTTTGTACCACATTCACAGCACAATTTCCAACTTTGTCAGTAATGAGATGCTGCCTTCTAAATTTATAGCATGATGTACAGAATAACATTTGACCCTTGTTTTACAGAGCATATGTCCAAAGGTTTATCTCACCAGCAGCTGGAGGAGGATGTGGAGAACGAAGAGCAGAGAGAGAAATTTGAATTTGAAGATGATATTGGCAAACAAAAGGGCAAGACTGCCTCTGGAGAGGAGACATCAGGGAAATGCAGTGAGCTTAAGACACATTCAAGCAAATGGAATGAAACTCAGGAAAAACATGCAGATCTATCTCAAGCCATCACTACAGTTTCCGCTGCTGCTCAGGAGTGTACCGGTTCTCATAACGCTAGTAAGTTTGTTTTTTCAGTCATTCCCACACATGTTAAGTATTCACCGCAGAACTCGTTTGTTGGGAATTAAAGGGATAGTTCACCCAAAAAGATTACCCCATGATTTACTCACCCCCAAGCAATCCTATATAAGACTTTCTTCTTTCAGACGAATACAATCCGAGTTATAATAAAAAATGTCTTGGATCTTCCAAGCTTTTTAATGGCAGTGAATGGAAAATGAGAGTTTGAAGCCCAAAAAAGTGCATACATCCATGACAAAAGTACTCCATACGAAGTTAAGGCCTTCTGAACTTCCACATTCATCAGTACATTATGGATGCACTTTGAGCTTCAAAATCTCATTTACCATTCACTGCCATTATAAAGCTTGGAAGACCCAGAATATTTATATATAACTTCAATTGTATTCATCTGAAAAAAGTCAGTCATATACACTTAAGATGGTTTGAGAGTGAGTAAATCATGGGGTAATTTTCATTTGGGTGAACTATTCTTTTAATGAACTAAGTTTTGAGAAAATACTGCAAGGATTTGTCATAGATTGCTAACAATTTTAGTACATGCACCTGTTCAGTGTAAAGGTTTTACCAATTAAATTAAACTAGTTGACTTTACAAGATCCTTACATTTTCCCCCACCTTTTAATTTCTTTTCAGATGTGTCAACCACCAACAAAAGGTAAGTTACAAAATTAGTCTTCACTTCAAACAAACAAAACAGGCATTTGCTTACGATATTTTATTAAAACATCAGCCAAAAACAGGAAACACCAAACACAAGTATAAAAAAAAAAAAAAGAAAAAAAAAAAAGGAAAAGTTACAACAGCCTGAACCTGCTCTGGGATGACCGTGACCTACGTTGAGCAGATCGATGAGCATTTGAACCTTTGACAGACTGGTAATTCCACTGTGCTGGAAATTGAAGACCAGGTTGTACTGACTGCAATGCAGACTCAAAGTTACTGCTAGGCTGCTCCAGGGCTTGGGAACTTGATCTGGATGCAGATTGGGAACTCGATTGCCCAGGAATTGAAGAGGTCTGGAATCCAGGCTCTGAGACCGTCTCATAACTTGACTGTACCTGAGGCTTGTATCTAGACTGCACTGGTACGGCTGTGGAAGAGTAGCCAGACTGAGCTAGAGACTGGCTGCTGGTCAGCATTTTAGGCTGGGAATCTGACTGCCCTGCTATGGAAGTTGTCTCGTATCCGGACTGAGAAACGGTCTCAGAACTTGACTGTGCCTGGTACCTAGATTGCACTGGCATGGCAAGGTAATTGTAGCTGGACTGACCTAGAGATTGGCGGCTAGGCAGTATTTGAGGCTGGTAACTGAGATTTTCCAGCTTGCTTGAGGGTGTGTAGCTGGATTGTACAGGTTTCACTAGGGACTGATAAACCCTTTGCCCTGGCTTGGCCAGAGGCTGGAAGCCAGGCTGGTGCAGTTGCCTCGAAGGCTGACCACTGGGCTGTGATACAAAACCATAACTGGATGGTCCAGGCTTAGCAAGAGGCAAGAAGCTTGGAGGCACTAGGGCCCAGTACCTAGGCTGGCCAGGCAGCTGAGCTGGTCTGAAAACAGACTGGAGTGTGGACTGCAGTGGTCTGGGAGGCTGCCCAAGCTTCACTGGGTCCATGTAACTGGGCTGTACAACAGACTCTGTATGCCGAGTTAAGTATGGAGAACTAGGTCTGGATTGAGGCTGATACCTAGTCTGTCCTGGTTGGGCTGCAAGCTGGTAACTGGGCTGTGATGCAAACTGCTGGCATGAATAAAGCTTGGACCCAATCTGAAAAAGTTGTCCCCCTTGAGATGTCATTGGCTTGAAAACAGTTTGTCCACTCTCCTGGACAATAGACTGGTAGCTGGCTTGTGCTGGTTTTTGGTCAGCTGGCTGGGACACAGATTGGTTGCTGGCTTGTTCTGGTGGCAGCCCACTGGACTGACCCACAGACTGGTAGCCAGCTTGAGTTAGTTGTTGGTCAGCAGGCTGGGGCACAGACTGGAAGCAGACTTGTTCTGGTTGTGGACCACTGGGCTGACTCACATACCATTCACCGGCTTGTGATTGTTGGACACTGGGCTGGGTCACAGACTGGTTGCAGGCTTGTGCTTGCCCACTTGGCTGACCCACAGATTGGTAGCTTGCTTGTTCTGGTTGTGGCCCACTGGGCTGGCTCGCAGGCTGATAGCAGGCTTGTACTGGTTGTAGCCCACTTGGCTGACTCACAGATTGGTAGCTGGCTTGTACTGGTTGGAGTCCACTGGGCTGGAAACTAGCTTGTTCTGTTTGTGGCCAACTGGGCCGGCTCACAGATGGGTAGCTGGCTTGTTCTGGTTGTGGCACACTTGGCTGGCCCACAGATTGGTAGCCAGCTTGTACTGGTTGGAGCCCACTGGGCTGGAAACTAGCTTGTTCTGTTTGTGGCCCACTGGGCTGGCTCACAGATAGGTAGCTGGCTTGTTCTGGTTGTGGCACACTTGGCTGACCCACAGATTGGTAGCTGGCTTGTTCTGGTTGGAGCCCACTGGGCTGGAAACTAGCTTGTTCTGTTTGTGGCCCACTAGGCTGGCTCACAGATGGGTAGCTGGCTTGTTCTGGTTGTGGCACACTTGGCTGACCCACAGATTGGTAGCTGGCTTGTACTGGTTGGAGCCCACTTGGCTGGAAACTAGCTTGTTCTGTTTGTGGCCCACTAGGCTGGCTCACAGATGGGTAGCTGGCTTGTTCTGGTTGTGGCACACTTGGGTGACCCACAGATTGGTAGCTGGCTTGTACTTGTTGGAGCCCACTGGGCTGGAAACTAGCTTGTTCTGTTTGTGGCCCACTGGGCTGGCTCACAGATGGGTAGCTGGTTTGTACTGGTTTCAACCCACTGGTCTGTTCTACAGACTGGTAGCTGGCTTGTTCTGGCTCACTGGGCTGGCTCATCGGCTGGTAGCTGGCTTGTGGTTGTTGCCCACTGGGCTGGCTCATAGGCTGGTAGCTGGCTTGTGGTTGTTGCCCACTGGGCTGGCTCATAGGCTGGTAGCTGGCTTGTGGTTGTTGCCCGCTGGGCTGGCTCATAGGCTGGTAGCTGGCTTGTTGGTTATTGGACTGAACTACAGAGCTAAAACTAGGATTCTGGAGTGGTCTATTACCAGAAAAGACTAGGGAGCCAAATTGAAATCTACCTTTTTTGGGCTTGAAGAGGTTTAAGCCACTGGGCTGAGTCCCAGACTGGTAGCGGTCTTGTGCTGGTTGTTGGTCAACAGGCTGGGCCACAAATTGGTAGCTGGCTTGTACTGGTTGGAGCCCACTGGGCTGGAAACCAGCTTGTTCTGTTTGTGGCCCACTGGGCTGGCTCACAGATGGGTAGCTGGCTCGTTCTGGTTGTGGCCCACTGGGCTGGCTCACAGATTGATAGCTGGTTTGTACTGGTTGCAACCCACTGGTCTGGTCCACAGACTCATAGCTGGCTTGTTCTGGCTCACTGGGCTGGCTCACAGGCTGGTAGTTGACTTGTTCTGGTTGTTGCCCACTGGGCTGGCTCATAGGCTGGTAGCTGGCTTGTTGGTTATTGGACTGAACTAAGGAGCTAAAACTAGGTTTCAGTAGTGGCCTGGTACTAGAAAATACCAAGGAGCCAAATTTAAATGTATTTTTTGGGGGTTTGAAGAGGGTCAAGCCACTGGGCTGAGTTCCAGACTGGTAGCTGGCTTGTTCTGGCCCACTGGTCTGACCCACAGACAGGTAACTGACTTTTTCTGGTTGTTGGACACTGGGCTGGTCCACAAACTGGAAGCTGGCTTGTTCTTGTTGTGGCCCACTGGGCTGGCTCACAGGATGGTAGCTGGCTTGTACTGGTTGGAGCCCACTGGGCTGGAAACTAGCTTGTTCGGTTTGTGGCCCACTGGGCTGACCCACAGATGGGTAGCTGGTCTGTGCAGGTTGTTGGACACTAGGCTGGGCCACAGACTGGTAGCTGGTTTGTTCTTGCTCACTGGGCTGGCTCACAGGCTGGAAGCTGGCTTGTTCTTGTTGTGGCCCACTGGGCTGGTCCACAGGCTGATAGCTGGTTTGTTCTTGCTCACTGGGCTGGCTCACAGGCTGGTAGCTGGCTTGTTCTTGTTGTGGCCCACTGGGCTGGTAGCTGGCTTGTTCTGGCTCACTGGGCTGGCTCACAGGCTGGTAGCTGGCTTGTTGTGGTTGTTGCCCACTGGGCTTGCTCAAAGGTTGGTAGCTGGCTTGTTGGTTATTGGGCTGAACTACAGAGCTAAAACTAGGTTTATGGAGTGGCCTGGTACCAGAAAAGACCAGAGAGCCAAATTGAATTCTACCTTTTTTGGGCTTGAAGAGAGTCAAGCCACTGGGCTGGGTTCCAGAAGGATAGCTGGCTTGTTCGGGTTGTGGCCCAATGGGATGGCTCACAGGCTTGTAGCTTGCTTGTTGCCCACTGGGATGGCTCACAGGCTGGTAGCTGGCTTGTTCTGTCTGCGGCCCACTGGGTTGGCTCACTTGTTCTGGTCCACTGGGCTGGCTCACTTGTTCTGGTTGTGGCCCATTGGGCTGGCTCACAGGCTGGTAGCGTGCTTGTTGGTTATTGGACTGAACTACAGAGCTAAAACTAGGTTTCTGGAGTGGCATGGTATCAGGAAAGACCAGGGAGCCAAATTGAAATCTACCTTTTTTGGGCTTGAAGAGGGTCAAGCCACTGGGCGGAGTCTCAGACTGGGAACCAGATTGTGTTGGTTGTTGGACATTGGGCTGGGCCACAGGCTTGCAGTTGGCTTGTGCTGGTTGTTGGATACTGGGCTGGTCCACAGACTGGTAGCTGGCTTGTACTGGCTGCGGCCCACTGGGCTGACCCACAGGCTGGTAGCTGGCTTGTCCTGATTGATGGACACTGGGCTGGGAGATTACCTGCACTAGTGGTTGAATGAAGGGCTTTGCCATTCGCTCATTGCTGGTTTGCAGTGGAATTTTGGAAACTACCTGTACTGGCTTGGGAACAGAATCATTGCTTTGCTGCAATGGCATCATCCCCATACTCACTGCACTAGCCATAGAGCCATAAACAAGACTCCCACTTACAGCTGAAGCAACTTGAGATCCCGGACTCTGGCTTCTAGTGTCAGAATCAGAGCCAGGTTTTCCACTTGTCACTGGACCACCTGAAGAGCCAATCCGAGAACTATGTCTTCCAGTGCCATATCCTCCCTTAACTGCAGTACTATAAAGGTTCTTGAAACCCAGGGGCCTGATTTGTCCTGCAACATTTGGGTTATACCAGCTGTAGAAACTTTGTAGCTTAACATCTGCTTCAGGGCTATAAAATCCAGGATAGCCTACATTGGTTATAGAGCTAGATCCATAAACTACAATAAAAAGACAAAAGGGCATCATAAAAATAGTATTGACAATTAATTTGCTTAATTCAACCGGATAAACTTACCAATCACAATACTGCCCTGAACAAGGCTTAAGAGTATTGCCAAAGAAAATCTGAAACAAAAATAATTTTTTAGCAACTGGTAGAAAAAGGAACTAACAAACAGATATATTAAATCAAAACATACTTTAAGATTCGCATAGTGGTATCACCCCTATCCAGCCAAAACTACCATCAACTGCTCTCAACCCACCAGCTACAAAAAGAAGAAAAGCTTTTAGCCAACTATGTAGGAATTCTTCTTAACTTGTCTTTTTATAGTGCCTGACTCACCGATCACCAATCACAGTTTAATAGATTATTGTCTTAGACCAATCAGCTGTTGCAGGAACCTCTAATGGATCGTTATTAGTTTCAGGTGTCAGCATTTTCACATTATGGTAAGTGATATTTGTTTGGTGCCATTAGGAGACCCTCTTAAGCTTATTCTCTGTTATTGTCTGCTGAATGGATGTTTCCACCATGAAGTTGTCAATACTGCTGCAGGTTGGAACAATCAATAGCCTTTTCCATTGGTGGGGTGTGTCAGCACTGTTTACATAGACGTGCTGCTGCTATTTCAGCATTTAATCAGTTTGTATTGCATTCAGTATTTTATTCCTGTGTGAATACACTGTTTAAAAAAAATATCCTAATTTAACAGAAAACAATCCAGTGGATCGAAATTGCTTTACAAAGGAAATTGTGAATAGAGATGAGAAAACCACCAATCACCTTTCATAAACTTACTCATGGTATACAGACATTTTAAAGTATTGATTATATGCTGTCTGATCAGACTGTGCATTTGTTATTCTGAGTGTGTGAGAGAAACCCCTATACTGAGAAATTTGAAACTAGAAAAAGCAGAAAAGGGTCTGAAAGTACTGGATGCGATGCAAAGCATGCAATGTGTGGAAAACATTAAAATATGGAACATTTAGAATCCTCAATTTATCAAATGTGCATTATGGATTTGTATTATGAAAAAACCTTTCTGAGAGGTGCCATCATGCTGCTGACAGCACTTCAGTGTTGAAATGAATGCCAATATATTATCAAAGTGCTCAATAATTGTTGAATTAGTCGGACAACATTTCAACATTTTCAGTTTACATTGTCCCATACCACGAATGCTATGGCCTTAACATTGAAGTCAACAGCTTGAAGTATCTATGCTGTTAAATAAAAGTCTTTATAGACAAATGTTGTAACTTGTATGTAATTATGGCAATGTTTGCAATAAGTGTTACGGTGGACTGAGGAATAACCCTAAAAACCAACAGGTTGTGCAATACAGTAAAGGGCCAGATACAGAAAATATCATAGTTGTGTGCACAGCTGCATTTGGGCATTAGAGTGGCTCTATAAAGGAAATTGTTAAAATGCAAAAGGGTCATTATTGGTGATGTGAATGTGACCGTGAGTCACAAGTATATCCACACATGTACACACACTGGGTGCTTCTCAATACTCAAATTGATGCTTCCTCGTTTCCTCGTTTCCTTGCTCCTCCGTCCTCCAGCCCGTGACCCGGAAACTAATCGAATTCAGCCATCTTGAAGGACATCTTAATTCTCTAATTGCACCACAGAGGAGGCGAGGAACGAGGAGTGAGGAAGCTTCCAGAGGAGCTATGAGCGAGGATGCACAGGTATATCCTATGCGGAAGTCTTTCTTGTCGAGAAACCTGATGCAAGTAACAATTCTCCTACCCCTTCTCATTTGTCACAATAATTTTATGCTTTACCTTAGCAGTTTAAATTAATAATATATCACACATATATCAACAGGGCATCTGTCTTTATCTTTATTATTTATTAATTTCTTAAATAACTAAACTTTAACATAAGGGCAGATCCTTTGAGCACAGCTGATGACGCTTTGAAGTGACGCTGGAGTGACTGGTTTCCTTCCTAGTGTGGCAAAAGCAGTCAGGTAGGAGTTACAAAGTAACAAAGGAAACAATAATCCTATAGTCGACTACACCACCCAGAATACACCGGAAAATATCAGCCCTACGCAAGGGCACACAGGTTCGACGCCAAAGGCAGGGTGAGCATGGAGACGTGAATGGAAATTATAAAGACAAAATCACTTTATTTAAACATACAAAAAAAAAGAAGAAAGGAGAATCAAGAAAATACAATTTCACACGAGGTCTCAATCACATCGCAAGTACAATAAAAAGAAATAAAGAGGGAGAAGGCCACAGGCCCTCCGATTTCTATCCCCCTACTCAATACCCACAACTCACACTTGTGAAAGCAAGGCAAAAGAATGTTAAGCATAGCACTCCACGTGGACACCAGTACACGATAACCACGGCCAACCCCTCCCACTTTAAAGATTTAACCACACGCACAACAAAAATAAACAGTAACACAAGAAATCAAAAGTTAACTGGTACAAACTTCAAATAAATCAACTTAAAAAAATGCCAACAAAAATAAAAGTACAGTTACACTTTTGTAACTTAAATAAAAAGCAATTACACTCACAAAAATCCAAAGAAACAAAACAAAAGTAAATAATCCACTCAAAAGGAACATACAAATAGAAAATTAATTTAATAACAATTTACTGTATACACAAAAATACAAAACAAAGAAACAAAACGAACACAGCCACAGGGACTGAGGGGAGAAAACAAAAATGGCAAACAATGGCCAGCTTACTTAAACTTAGCCTCCCAGCTAACTCACACTAACGCAGTGCTGTGGCTTCAACACACAACACCACAAACAAAAATAACAAAACGGACTAAGGTGAGATCCAGGCAGAACTGTAAGTTAAAACTATAACAAAACAATAAAAACAAAACAGCAGAGCAGTCATGTCACTTGATGTACATTTGGCTCCAATTAAAAGTACTGGAAACCTCTGGACGTGCAGTTAAACCTGCCGAACATGAAACAGGAAAATTACTCATAAAACTCATTAAAACAATAAATAAACTCCCATCATACGTATCGAGACAGAGAGATTCACCATGCTGAAATACACATGGTCACTCGCCACACTTACAGCTACTTACATGGCCATGACATGACAAGCAAGTTAGTAAGCCTCTCCATTTAATGGACAAAA
Organism: Rhinichthys klamathensis goyatoka; assembly: GCF_029890125.1. NCBI lineage: Eukaryota > Metazoa > Chordata > Actinopteri > Cypriniformes > Leuciscidae > Rhinichthys > Rhinichthys klamathensis. The sequence continues at coordinate 431,045 of NW_026606624.1, forward strand.
GTCATTTTTGACACAGAGAGACTAACTTGAAAGCTTAGTGCACAGCGAACAGAAGGATACTCAAACCACCATCCCTCGTTTGCAATGGTGAACATCAATAAAAAGGGGCGGTCCAAAGCATGATGCATCCTAAGCAACCAAACACTTCCCTTTTTTATACTCCAACAAGGCTCCAAAAGGTTCATCAAACTTACATAATACTGATCAATCATAATGTATAAACACTGATTGATTCACAGGCTATGGTGACACCAGCCAATCGTACCTCACCCGGCTACGCTAGCAGCCTTCCCTCGCATCCTGAAGGGGTGGAGCTGAGACTCGAGGAAAGGAAACGAGGATGCACACATTAGAATTGAGAAGCACCCACTATCTATACCCCTGAACCTAACCCTAATTTAACCCTGAATTCAGAGGGAAATGATGGATGAATAGTGAATAGCACAGAAGCACCTAACCCTGGTTGTAAGCATAGGTGAAAATACCATTTGACCAATTAATTAAATGTAACAGCCTACAAAAAATCTATATACACATGTACAATCTTTAGTTTAAAGCCGTTTAGAAATCATTTGAATGGTTCAATAACCTGTTCTGGAGAGAATGGTGACTTTCCCCGCTCCCCCCAGCGTTCCCAGGCGGAAAACCAACCTTGCAAAATGGGGACTAACGTTCCGGTAAGTTGGAAATAGGAAGTCTCGTGAGAAGCGAGAACGAGCAAGAAACACGAACTGCTTTATGGCAATTCGACATAATTCTATGATACTGTGTATTAGGGGTGGAACGGTACACAGAAGTCACGGTTCGGTTCATACCTCGGTTCAGACATCACGGTTCGGTATGATTTCGGCACAATGGAGGGAAAAGCAAAACAAAAATGCAGAAGGCATTGTATTTTTTAAATAAGTTTTATTAATAAAGGCATAGAACCAGTTTATTTGTAGTGCACTGACAATAGTTTTATATAATTCGTTTATTAATTAAATTAGTAAAAAGACAAAAAGACCTTGCGATATGTTTGGTAATTGTACCTGAATTAATTTAAAATTAATTTGCTATATTTCAGATCAATATATTTGTTTTCCTTAATTTTAATTAACATTATTAATTAACAATGTAACATTATTCTCATCTGAATTATAAATAATTGATTTCTGTATAAAATAATACTACCATTAATAACGCATTCGATTTTCTTTTTTAATCAATGTAGAATGTTTAAGATTAGTGCTCCGAGGACGAGAAATGAAAACCAATGCGATGAATGTCCAAAAGATGGGACCCACAGACTGTTTTGAAATGGAGTTGGATAAATATGTTTTGCTTTTAAAACAGTGTGTGTGTGTGTGTGTGTGTGTGTGTGTGTGTGTGAGAGAGAGAGAGAGAGAGAGAGAGAGAGAGAGAGAGAGAGAGAGAGAGAGAGAGAGAGAGAGAGAGAGAGAGAGAGAGAGAGAGAGAGAGAGAGAGAGAGAGAGAGATGAGGAGAGAGAGAGAGAGAGAGAGAGAGAGAGATTTTGGTTGGGTGACAGTTGTAGGTTACAGTTTGACAAGAGTTTACAGTGTGACAAAAGCACAATGTTGTGTTTTTATTGCGAGTGTACACAAATATAAGTAAACACTTTGCAGGTTTAATGATCTGTATGAACAAAATGACGGAGTATGTTTTTTATGTTTCCACTGTTCGATCGCGGCCGCGCCTCTCTCACACACACACACACACATGTTGTGTTTTCATGTTTTATGGGGCCTTTCCATAGACATAATGATTTTTATACTGTACAGACTGTATATTCTATTCCCTTACACTAACCCTATCCCTAAACCTACCCATCACAGGAAACATTCAGCATTTTTACATTTTCAAACAACATCACTTTTTTCCTCATGGGGACCAAAAAATGTCCCCACACGAACAAGGATTTTGGATATTGCCATCCTTGTGGGGACATTTTGTCCCCATAACGTAGGGTTTACCAGGCCACACACACACACACACACACACACACACACACACACACACACACACACACACACACACACACACACACACACACACACACACACACACACACACACACACACACACACACACACACACACACACACACACAAACACACACACACACTCCAGCATTGCAATCTTGACATCGCAGCCTGTTCATTATGTGGTCACACCAAACGCGAATAGAGCGTTAAATTCGTGTCTATCGCGTCTAGTTCGCCGCTAGTCCAAAGCGAATAGGACGCGTGTATAAGCCAACGTTTGAAGTGAACGCGCGTTCAGAGCATAGACAGTATAAGAAATGGACAGAGCAATCTCATTGGAACTCAGTTGAGACAGTTGAAGCCCATTTTTAGCGATTTTTGAGCACTTCCGTTCCTGACGCGCAGACTCAAACCGACTCAAACTAAGCTTGATGACGTGAGCAACCTGTCTGACAGACGTGAATCTTCTAGTAGCTGTGCGTGAAAATTGCCAACGTTAATCTTGCAGAGACGGGGAACTTGAGCAAAGAGTCCTTTATCGTGAGTGAGCAGGAGTAAGTATTCCGTTGCTTTTATGGACTCATTATCTATGGGCTTCTCCCTTGACGGGACGTCCCGCCGATTGCCAGCGAGCTTCTCCTCCTGTCTGTACGGTAATTTCTGTACAGCGCGACAGAGAGTCGAGTGGTTATGACGCAATCGTTAGCCTATTTTTACTAAAACTGTTTCTACGCGGCCATAATGTAACATAGAAGGTAATGGAGCCCTTTATACATTGTCGTGTTTCTTTAGAAATAAATAATGGACAAATGGAGTCTTTAAACGCCTCAGATGTAAAGTTATTCGCTGTCAAAGTGACGCCAAAATGAATGGGAGTCAATGGAAATGCTAACGCAAGTGAAGTTCTGCTACAACATGGCGGCACCCGGCCGGCTTCAACTTCCGGTCGAGGGATTACCCCCTTGGTTCAGAGCTAAGCCGATGGTACAGATTATTATGTGTCCCTAAAAACCCGCGTATCTAACACTAGTTCCGCATTACATTAATTAATTTCCACGCAAGTTTTATTTATTTTTTATACCGTGTATTCTCCGTGTAAATTCGTGCACCGAACCGTGACGCCCGTACCGTTTCGGTTCGGTACGAATACATGTACCGTTCCACCCCTACTGTGTATGTATTACCCACCTCGGTAGACATAGCTCCACACGATAGAGTTGGCTGGCTCCGATAATAACAAATGCACATGAGCAGCGGTAGAAAGCTGGAGGAAGGTGCCGCAAGTGAGTTTTTTTATGACAGTGTTGTGAAATATACGCCGCACAGCTGTAGGGGGAGCTCGTTGAGAAAACATGCGACAACAAAAGTGAAAATCAGCGAATAAATGGCTAGAGTTGCCAAGTCCCCCTTTAAAACAAGTTTTTTTTTGTATAGTTGCAATGCTATTTGCTGTCTCTCCGTGTTGTTTGAGCGTGCTTGGTTAATCTGAACGTCATACAGGAATCTGGCAAAAGACAAATGTGCACGCCTTCTATAGCCTGGCAAGCCAGACCTACATCAAGATGTTAGGTCTGGGAACTCACAATTGGCATACATCAGTCCGAGGGGCGGGATAAACGGTTGTCTTTCAATATCCCTCGGCATGCAATAGGACAGCGCTACAACCAACGGCTGTGGCTGTGAGTCCCATACGTTTTTCCACCAGCGGAGCTAGTTGATATATTAAACTTTTGTCGTATCCGATCGTCAAAACTCCGAACACATCTTCCTTTTTTAAGAATGACTTAAGTTACGTTCTCTTAACTCCAAGTCCTCCAGAGTCGCAGCCAAATCCGATTCGAAAGACCGCTGTTCGCCAGCAGCATCTTCTTTGTTTTCAAGTAACGTTAGCAGGGAAATCACCTATGGAAATCACGCGGAACCGTCACATCTCTGCCGTCATTGTTAAGCCCGCCCACCAACTCTATACACGATGTGATTGGCCTGACCAGAGTTAGGTTTTTCCAGTTCGAAAAGCCAACGGAGAGTTGCTAGACCACACTTTGCTGCAAAATAGTTTTTGCTGCCGCTAGGGTGCGTCTAAATTTCTAGGCTACGCCTTCTACCCATCAAGTTTGAATATACATCCGTTCCGTTGGAGTGTGTGCTGCTCCTCACAGCTTCTAATCTGCAATACTGCTTCAGTCGGTGCACTAGTAATGGCTTCTACATGGATTATTTAACATTTGACTGTTAAATTCTTATTTTGAGCGAATTTGAGTTGTGGGATGTCGATTGAGAATGAAAAAATGCGAATATGAACAGAAATTTACAAATGCCTGAAGGACATAGGCTATTGCAAACGACAGAAGGTAAATAACTTTTATTGTAAAAGTTATTTACACATGAGTGTACAAGACAAAACACATTGACTAGACTTTAGCTGCCTTGTCATAGTGTCCACTGATGCATCAGATTATGGTCTGGGAGCGATATCATCGCAGGTGCACAGTCAACGCACAGTGACATTTGCTTCACAAACTTTAACCCCAGCCCAAAGGCATTATTCAACTGTGGAGAAAGAAGCTGTGTGTGTTTCGGCCGTTGAGAAGTTGTGCTCATATCTTTGGGGCAGACGTTTCATGCTGTGCACTGATCATCAGGCACTGACAACCCTGCTGTCCACATGGGGAGCTGGACATCCCGGGATGCGCATTGCTCAGTGATCAGCTCGCCTTCTATGCTTCACAGACGCCGCTGTGTATCGTGCTGGCTCATCAAATTCCACTTAGTAAGTCCCCTTCCACTTACTTCTGCTCCCAACTCTGATGATGAGCCAGAGCTAGTCTCTCTATTGTCTACTGCCCTGACTGCGATTTCACCATCCGAGTTCGAAACTGCCACAGCCTTGTGTCTTTAATTGACCTCTGTGCGCACTCAAACTGCTAAAGGATGGCCGGTTTCTGTAAAAGCTTTGCATACCGACCCTCTTCAACCCTCTTCGGTACCTTTGCATACCGACCCTCTTCGGTACCTTTCTCAAATGCACCATGGAGTAAACTGGGCATGGACGTGGTCGGCCCATTTGACACAGCTGCTTGGGACTGTAGGTATGCTATTTACCTTAATTGATTACCATTCCAAATGGCCGGAAGTAGCCTTTTACATCGTTCATGACCACAGGGGTTTTGATTGACTTTCTCAATAGCGTCTTTAGTTGCCATGGTTACCCGGTAGAGTTGGTTACGGATAATGGGCAACATTTCAAATCGGATGCATTCACGACCTTTCTGCGAGAAAGAGACATTACTCCAGGCCGCACTGCTGAGTATCATCCAGCGGCGAATGGTGCCATAGAACACTTTTAACAGGGTTCTTGAGGACTGCGTACAGTCAGCTATAGTAAAGTCTAAGCCATGGAAGCGTACTGTTACTGACTTTCTCCAAGTTTACCGTTCTACTTCACATGCCACCACTGGAGGTTTCACCCTTTGAATTGCTCCATGGGCAGAAGAAGATGTTACCCTTCATCCTCCTGCCAGCACTCTCTGGCCAGCAGCTGTTCACAAGCGAGTTGTTTTTAAGCAATCTCTGACGCAAAGCATAGCGGACAACTGATTCTCCTGAAAGAGGGGGACAGGGTGCGATTGTGCAAGAGCTTTCATGTGCTGAAGGGACACTCCAAATTTTCCGACCCCATTGGAATCGAGTAACTAGAGGGTCCAAATAGCTACTTACTAGAGGATGGAAGGAAATGGCATTTTTTGCAACTGGCACAAGCTGTTCAGATGCCTGATCCTGCACCTGCGCTTGCGGAGGAAACCTCCGCCTGTGATAAAATGGAGAACTCCATAAAATGGAGAAGGGATGTCCGTCAAGAACGCGCAGACCTCCCTCATGGCTCAAAGATTTCAAGACGTAAATGTATAGTTTACATTAGTTATATACATTGCCTATACGTTGGTTCTGTTACCTGTTATAATTAAGATAAGCTTGGTTGTTTTGTGCTCAAGCAGTTTTCTGTTCAGGAAGATACATTGTGTAATTGCTTGGGATGGACATTTTGTCCTTGTTAATTCATTGTAATTAGTTGTAAGATTAAGGTAGAGAGAAATGTTTTTTTTTACTTTTTGGGGAATGTTGTGTCTATATAGACTGTTTTTACAAATAATTAACATTAGGGGGAGATATAGGACTAGAGAAGGTGAGCATGAGGATAGACAAGAGTGGCAACACATGGAAGAGAGTTCGGTCTCGATTAAAGAGTGAATAACCGAGCCATCGTGTCTTTTATTGTTTTGTAAAGTTAAGCAGAGCTCATTTATATTTCGCACTTGGCATGTTTACCTTATTGCATGTGAAGTGCATCACTGCTCTTGAAATAAGTAAAATGTGGCGTGAATTGATACAAACGTGTGATGCCGTGTCATTGGAGGCAATAGATGATTACTCTTAAAAGCACTAATAAAAGCTTGAAAAAAGATTGAATACTGAAATACATTTCAATGACCAAAGCACTGTTACATTTTGAAGCATTCAAAGCATTATCCCATGAACACATTTTTCATCAAATTCTTTCCTATTATGGTAAACCGTATGAATAATATATATGCCCTTTTTCGTGTAGCACAGCTCAGAAAAAATATGAGTTTATTGTAGTAGTTCAATGAAGTTGACTTAAGCAACACTGAGTTGACTGGCCTGCAATACTAGCTTTAAATAACAAACATTTATTTAAATTGAATCAAATTCTCATAACTCATATTGCCCTGGTTTTCCTACTCTCTACTTACACTTTGAATACTCTACCACATTTCCATTTTCACTCTACACAAAACACTGTAGCACTCATAACAGGAAAAAAGTGCCTTTTGTAATAGTGACTTTATGAGGCTGATGGCATCTGAACACTTTCCCTTCTCCTACCACCCACCACCCAGTCTGAGGCTTGAGCTGATCTCGGCTGATCTCAGTATCAGTAATCTTGAGAGGTCAGCAATAATATGGCTCTATTTTTAGGGAATGTTCCAGAGATCAAGCTTTCACAGACACTGCTGCACCAGAGGACTTAAATGAAGAGGAAGACCAGACTTGCACTGCGGTGAAGAAGACAGAGAGGGAAACATGCTCTATTAAAACTAACACAGAAACAGAGAATAGCAGACACAGCCCAGCACAAAATGCTGAAGGTAAGAGACAAAAATCAAATGTATTACAGCCATAGCGTTTATATAAAGTATACAATGGGGCTAAAGGCAAACCTTAAGAAATATGTGCTTTTCACTACTCCCATGGTTGGTTGCAGATTTTTTTTTATTGAACATTGATGGAGCAACAGATTTTGTGTGAAAATAAATCATAAAGGTGGATTGTTTGTTTAAAAATCATATAAATGTATAAGTTGGACCTTTTTACCCTACACACGGGGTAAAGCACTCACCAGCATGGAGCAAAAGGCACAACTTATTGATATACTTCAGCTAAAATAATATGTTTTTAATAATGTTTAAGTTAAAGTTGTTCAAAACAATCACTTTAGCAAAGTTTGTACTATTTTCGGTTTATTTTGATAAATAAAATAATTCATTTTTGTTCAATAAATATACTGTAAAGAAACTAAATTATTTAAAAAAGTGAAGATTCTGAAAGCATTGAATGAGATCCCATAATAAATTAGTATAGCTTTACAGTAGTAACAGATACATATGACATTTTATTAGGCTATATGATATAATTAATACATATATATTTATTTTTAAATATGATGGTTTAATTATAAATTTGGTGATTGAAGTGGATACCCAACTTTGGCTATCTGAATCTGAAGTCAGCCAGCTATATTTATTGTGCCTTTCGCCCCAACAGTAGGGGTGCTTTTTACCCCAAATACCATACTTAACATATTCTTCCGTTATTGAAAATCTGTTGCTTTAATTACCTTGAACAAAACTGAAAATTAGAGATGCACCGATAGCCTACTCGGTCAACAATCGGTATCGGCGGATAAAAGCAATTATTTTCACTATTGGCCATCGGCCGATTGTTTAAAAACAGCCGAAGATCAGTACCGATTTTATCCTGTCAATCAAAAGGGTGCGGGAAAACATGACCGACGGACGGCAACTCACACTGTGTATGAAGAAAATCTCTGGTGTTGAGTTAGGCCAAGTTAATGCGACATGCAGGCTCTATTTGACCCTATGAATGACCCGTAGTTCAATCCAGGGTTGCCACATCTGCAGTTTATCCTTATAGCTACTAAAAAAATTTTTTTGTAGCGCCTCTCATCCAATAATCGCTAATAGATCTGTGCTTTGTTACTTCTAAAAAGAAACAAAGTATCATCTCTCAAATTATGTCCATTTTATCACGAAATTCAAAGAATAAATGGCGTTTTGACGCTCTTAAATGTGACGTGACACGTGACACAGAGCCTCAGTTCAAGCAGCAGCAAAAGTCTATTCTTCCACTTGATACAAATTAGAAAAACGTGCTTGAATATCAGAAGGTAAGTTGAAAGATACAGTACAACTTACTGAAATCCGTCTCGTCATCACTCAATCAGTGTTTCAACCGCGTGAATACGTAAATAAAACTGGAAAGTCATGTTAGTAATCTAAAAATAAAAAAACTAGCGAGGAGCTAATTTACTGTTAATTATATATGTATCATGTTTGAATACATTTTCCATGAAGACAAGTGCTTATGAAAACTACCTTATATGTGTTACTGTATACAATCATATCAGCTTTAATTGAGTGTAACTATTATATCTGGAAATAGCAGTTGAATATCTGTGTTGTTAATTTTTCAACCTGAGTAGTGTAGGCCTACTAAATGAGAGGGTTCTCTTTATAGTTTGCAGCATTATTTGGGAGAGATTTTTTTCCATAAGAAAAAACAAACTATCGTCCGATTTCATTCTGAATAATCAGCAATCGGTATCGGCTGAGAAATGTCATATCGGTGCGTCTCTACTGAAAATCATTAACAGATGTCAGGGTATCCGCGGGGTCTTGAAAAGTATTAAAAGGTGATAAATCAATTTTGGGAAAATTAAAACCCTTAAAAAGTATTAAAAAGTCTTATCACGGCTTTATAAAGTCTTAAATTTTGAAAGTATTGTTTCTAGGGATGCACCGAATATTCGGCCACCGGAAATTTTCGGCCGAAAATAGCCCAAAAGTGCATTTTTGGTTTTCGGCCGAAAGACTTTTATGATGTGAAAATGTTGTGATGACGCAAACAGAAACCGCGACCTGCACGTGCTTGTCTGAAGCAACATGTCTGCGGTGTGGACGTATTTCAGTATATGATCTGAACCCGCGAGGAGACGGAAGCCTTGTTTATACTTTCGCCTGCCTCTGCAGCGCGAGTCTCCACAGACAGCGCGCATAACGTTACCTCTCCAAACGGTCGAGGCGTTTATACTTGACGCGCTCGCCGTTGTACTATTCTTTGAAACGACAGGGGACGACTCAAGTAACTGTCCTCTGCTCTAACCATCAGGAATCGGTGTAAAGAAGAAAGATAAACATGTGACAATGTTTATTTTTTAGTAGCCTACCACCACCAATACAAAAATAATCATGTAAAACCCAGTAAACCATGAGATTATTACTTGTGACATTACAAAAAAATATGTATAGGAATATGTACCAAATTAACGCTCTCTTAAATATTTTCTAATTTCACTAAACATATTTCATTAAGTTTCGTGTACATTTGTATTAAACATGGACCTTTGTTCATTAAAATGGCTTTTTATGCTTGTATGCTCATTTTTAAAATGTAATCAACTAATTTAGACGTGCAAACTGGGTGCTGGTGTGATGAGAAGTTCATGTTCGGCTTTGTTTTTATGAGAGAACATTTAATTTTAAAACCTTTCTGCAGGCCAGCAGATTATTATTTAATGTACACATGAGTGGGGTCAAGTTAAACATTTTAGTTTGAATTTTATTTTATACTGTGCATTGTGCTAAATAAATATTTGCATAATTTGTAATTGATTTATTCTTTGAAAATGTTAATTTATGCAATTGCAATGCCTTGATTTTAGTAAAGTTTGTACACAGTCATAACCATAAATGCAATGGTACTTATAATTGGCATAATTTCTTTCGGTTTTTCGGCCTTGGGTTACTCTTTTTCGGTTTTCGGTTTCGGCCAAGAATTTTCATTTCGGTGCATCCCTAATTTTTTCTGAATTAGCTGTCCAACAGTTTGAGTCTCAAAAACATCGTAAAAGTGTGTGAATTCAGTCATTTTTATTTTAAAAAAAAAAAACAGAAGAACTGAGGCACATGTCAGCATGATTGTTGTTGAGGGTGGAGCAAAGTTTTTTTGTTTTTTTAATAAACTTTGCTTTGATTTACTATCCCAGCCTATTTGATTTTTTTTTTTATCAGAGTGGTCTATAGTCTTTATGACAAACTAAAACTGTTAAGTTAAAAGTATCACTGATGTAAATGGTTACAGCTTGAAGTGGCGGTGAGGTATTAAAAAATATTGAGAAGGTCTTGAAAAAGTCTTGAAAAGGTATTAAAATTAACTTCAAGATTCCTGCATATACCCTGGATGTGTCAGTTCAGTCAAATCAATAAAATTGCTGAATATTAAGTGACATTGCACTGAGAAGCCAGAAGTGTGCTTAGTTTTAAAATGCACATCTTCCAGTTATTTTCTCCCTTCCAAAATGGTAAATGCCACTAAAAATTACTAACATTTGTGTTAGTAAATTGCAACCACATAATGGCTGTTTCCATCCCTATCTATGTCCGATTTGAAGTTGTGTTGGGTTTTCTGATGTGGTGACAGATTGCCAGATAAGGTCACATCCTTTTATAGCACAGTAATCATACCAACATTAAACATTGCGCCAGATTTATGCTGTTTGACCTGCCTTAAGTCCAGGTTTTCTTCATAGTTCCCTTCATGTCTGATCAATTGAAAACAGTGATTTGGGTAAGTTTAAAAAGAAAAATTTCTGGGCAAATAATCTTAAAAGAAAAAATCAATATGGCCCGCCAAGTTCAGTTTTGTTGACTTGTTTTGAGTCAACAAAACAAGTCCCATACCCCCCCTCTCTTATCTGATGACTTTTACTTGGCGGGACAACCTGTCAATCACATGAGAGCAATAGCAAACAACAACCATTAAATAAATACCTGATGGACAAAATCAAGTCCCGTTTCACTCTGATAAAGCTACGTCACAGACTATCGCTTGATTTTTTTATTTTATTTTTGCAGGTGATGCCTCTGCTGAGTCTGAACACCAGACGGCTGGTCCGGAGGTGATCTATGATGATGTACCCTGTGAAGATTTGTCCTCAGGAGAAGGTCAGTCATGTGTTTGTGTCTGTCTTTCAGCATATACAGATCTCTCAGTTCCAGTGTTTTAATGTTGCGCGTATCTGGGTGTTTCTTCAACTTCAAGGCAAGCAATTTTATGCAGGTTGGTTTTTATAATAAAATAACAGATTCACATTTAAGATTTTTCCTCTTTGTGATATAAAACTGTTTTGGAATTTTTTTACTATAATTTTATAATGTATCTTTCTACTGTTCAAATACATTTTATAGTTTTACTCTTTCAGATCCTGACAAACGGTCTTAATATATGAAAATTTTTCATAAAATATGCATCTACAAATGATGATAAACCATTCCGACCAACAGATGTCACCATTTCCATCAAAATCAAAAATGTTGCCCCTAAAAAAGTTAGTGAACTTGTTCATCAGTTAATATATCATGCTTGAAATAAAATGAGATATTTGACAAAGAAAAAAAGAGAAAATAATGTTTAACACAATGTTAAACATAATGTATCATTTGAGATATGGTGGAAATTACATTTGCTGTAAGGCTAAAAAACAATTTTACAGTCCACATGGGCCAAAAGTGCCCATAGTTGAAGAAACACCCTTCTAGCATATGTGTGATTTTTATGTGTTATGTTAGGTAGATGTTTCTTTGTATCAGCATGTCATTGTCAGAAGACCTACAGTATTAACAGGACTGTACTGAAACCTGCATTGCTTTTTGTGTCAGCTGACTTGATCTATGAGGACGTTCAGAAAGAGGAGGGCTTGCAAGGGCCCAAAAATGGCTGGAGCTCAAGTGAGTTTGAAAGCTATGATGAGCAGTCCGACTCTGAGAGGGCGCCAACCCGTAGCAAGGTGCGTGTGTGTTAATAGATTCCCCACAACTGCAATAATTACAGCCTTCCAAACATCTGATTTATCTTCAGACACATTTCCACATTCCTCATAAATATAAACCACAAAGGTCCTTAAAAAGATTTAAACCCCCCAAGGTTGCAGGCTGATTGATTGGTATGTGTTTTGATCATTTATTTGAGATGCAGGTTCTTGTGATACTTCGATGGTGAAGGTTTGCTTTGCCACCACAAGAGCGCAGTGTTGGCCAGCACTTGCCTAATCGCTACTAACGCAGGGGCGTGACTGACACACTTTTACACTGCTCTATATTGCTGCAAATTTGAATTCTGTGTGCACTGTGTTATCTGCCCTTACACGTTCATGAGGTCACACTGGTATGGAAAACACTTTGCCCAGGCGGCAGTCCCTCAGAAACCAATTTCCCATGGCCAGACTCACCTTTACCTCTGCTGAATTAGGCTCCATAAGATTCCTGCTGCCAGACGACTCGCGATAAGCAAGAATTAGATTGCTGAGTCTAATACCACAGTGATTTGAGCTCAGTTTAACCAGTTATTCCCCCTGCTTTTTTCAGTTCTTGTATAATTGGAATGGAATGGCTTTCTTTCGAAAGGTGTCAAAAGTTTTTATAGTGGGCTTGTTAAGAATAAAACTAACTCAAAAGGACAAACAAGCAACAACTGACTTCACAACAGCATGGGATAATTGGGAATGAGTCTTTGCGATTATGTCAGAAAAAATAATAACACAAAATGTTGAATTGATCAAAAGTAACAGTATACTTTTACATTGTTAGTATTTTTGTATTTGTATTTTTTAAACAAATGCTATTCTATTGAACTCTCTCTCTCTCTCTCTCTCTCTCTCTCTCTCTCTCTCTCTCTCTCTCTCTCTCTCTCTCTCTCTCTCTCTCTCTCTCTCTCTCTCTCTCTCTCTCTCTCTCTCTCTCTCTCTACATATATATATATATATATATATATATATATATATATATATAGAGAGAGAGAGAGAGAGAGAGAGAATTCAATAATATATATATATATAGAATACAGGAATATATATATATATATATATATATATATATATATATATATATATATATACACTCACCGGCCACTTTATTAGGTACCCCATGCTAGTAACGGGTTGGACCCCCTTTTGCCTTCAGAACTGCCTCAATTCTTCGTGGCATAGATTCAACAAGGTGCTGGAAGCATTCCTCAGGGAGTTTGGTCCATATTGACATGATGGCATCACACAGTTGCCGCAGATTTGTCGGCTGCACATCCATGATGCGAATCTCCCGTTCCACCACATCCCAAAGATGCTCTATTGGGTTGAGATCTGGTGACTGTGGAGGCCATTTTAGTACAGTGAACTCATTGTCATGTTCAAGAAACCAATTTGAAATGATTAGAGCTTTGTGACATGGTGGAAGTAGCCATCAGAGGATGGGTACATGGTGGCCATAAAGGGATGGACATGGTCAGAAACAATGCTCAGGTAGGCCGTGGCATTTAAACGATGCCCAATTGGCACTAAGGGGCCTAAAGTGTGCCAGGAAAACACCCCCCACACCATTACACCACCACCACCAGCCTGCACAGTGGTAACAAGGCATGATGGTTCCATGTTCTCATTCTGTTTACGCCAAATTCTGACTCTAACATCTGAATGTCTCAACAGAAATCGAGACTCATCAGACCAGGCAACATTTTTCCAGTCTTCAACTGTTCAATTTTGGTGAGCTCTTGCAAATTGTAGCCTCTTTTTCCTATTTGTAGTGGAGATGAGTGGTACCCGGTGGAGTCTTCTGCTGTTGTAGCCCATCCGCCTCAAGGTTGTGCGTGTTGTGGCTTCACAAATGCTTTGCTGCATACCTCGGTTGTAACGAGTGGTTATTTCAGTCACTGTTGCCCTTCTATCAGCTCGAACCAGTCTGGCCATTCTCCTCTGACCTCTGGCATCAACAAGGCATTTCCGCCCACAGAACTGCCGCTCACTGGATGTTTTTTCTTTTTCGGACCATTCTCTGTAAACCCTAGAGATGGTTGTGCGTAAAAATCCCAGTAGATTAGCAGTTTCTGAAATACTCAGACCAGCCCTTCTGGCACCAACAATCATGCCATGTTCAAAGTCACTCAAATCACCTTTCTTCCCCATACTGATGCTCGGTTTGAACTGCAGGAGATTGTCTTGACCATGTCTACATGCCTAAATGCACTGAGTTGCCGCCATGTGATTGGCTGCTTAGAAATTAAGTGTTAATGAGCAGTTGGACAGGTGTACCTAATAAAGTGGCCGGTGAGTGTATATTCCTGTATTCTCCACAAAAATAAAATGCAGCATAACTGTTTTCAACATTAATAATAATATAAGGTATGTTTCTTGAGCTGTAAATCAGCATATTAGAATGATTTCTGAAGGATCATGTGACACTGAAGTCTAATGTAATGGCTACTGAAAATTCATCTTTGCCATCACATGAATAAATGACATTTTAAAATATATTAAAACAGAAAATAGTCTTAAATATATAATATTTTAAATTATATATATAATATTTAATTTTATTGCCTTGTTTCTTATGCACACAAAACATTACACTACAAAAACTGACCAACCGCAAACTTTTGAATGGTTAAACTTATTTAATTTTTTTCTTATATTCTTCTGAAATTTTTTTAATGCTCCATCAGACGCAATATTAATTCTTTCCACTAATCGCGAAACTGCACTCAAAGGATTCAGGAATATCAGAAGCAGTGAAGGCAGCATAGATGCATCCTTGGAAAACAGATCAGACGAAGGCATCTTATTGACAGGATGTTTCACAAACATTGGATTAGGACGAGATGACTTCCTACCTCTCTTTTGGACACAGCCCGTGGCTTTGTTTTGGAAATAAGGAGGTGCTTGTCTGAGATTCGCATTAGCGAGAGTTTACATGCTGTCAAAATTGTATCTTCCTCTGTCCATCCCATGCTGCTTTGATTTAAGATTTAAGCCACACCCATTGTGCCAGTAATTTCTCTTGCATATGCTTTTGTGGTTGATCCTGATTTTGCCTTGCCCTCATCCCTTAGTTTCCCTCACCTTTATGCTTACCCCTTCGTTCCTTCCTCTTCCCCATGTTACCATGTTATTGCGCTCTCACCCATGGCCTGTGTTGTTGCCGTGACGATATCCGTAGCTCTCCCCCGATGTGCGACGACTGAGAGAACGTTACACCAGGACCAAACAGGAGCTAGCCATGAGACTGGGGGGCAGACATCAGGTACACTCAAGCACGTATGGGGAAGAATGGGCTTCATGGGGGTGAACCAGCTCAGAGCTTTCAATAGAGGCGATCAGTCACCTGCGTTCAAGATTACATATTCTCTTTCTCACTTTTCTCTGCTAAAAAGACTAGTTTGAATTTCCATGCTGGTCTGTTATTGCTAACCAACACATCCAAAGCACAGCAATATGCTAGTCTCTTTTTTTTTTTTGCAGGGTAAGTCTTCATTCTTCATTTGAGTTGTCTGTCCCTGTCTTGCTTTTCTGTCTCTCTTTTGTATGTTTTAAATCACAGGGTCTGTATGGGGTGTTCACTGATCTCTACAAACACAGCTGGAAATAGAGTTTTGTCATATGAATTTAAGTCGCGCAGACAGAGGTGGACAAAGTACGCAACTTCCTTACTTGAGTGAAAGTACATATACTACTGGTCAAATATTACTCCGTTACAAGTAAAAGTTGTAAAGACCGATTTTTACTTGAGTAAAAGTACAGAAGTACTCATTTTTAAAAGTACTTGAGTATCAAAAGTAAAAAGTAAACGTCAATGCATTGTTTTATTATTGTTGTATGTAATACTTACAGTACCTTATGCCTCTGAATCTATGCCTGCCTACCCTCATATCAATAATATCACATTTATTTCTAGAACACAGTTCCAGTATAGTGGGATTGAATGTGAGATTGAATAAGTGCACTCAATAACGTCCATAATGGTTTCAGACACCCAAATGGCTGTTCCCTCAAATAGTGCCCTATTTAAAGTTTTTTGGCTTTGACGTCAACCCGACTTTCATTTCCAACCAAAATCCAACGTTTGTCCGACGTCGGGTTCTGAAGTCAATCTGACTTTCATTTCCAAACCAAAATCATCCCCTGACTGACGTTACTACTTTCTACTCAAGGACCTTGACAGAAATGTAGTGGAGTAAAAAGTACGATATTTGTCTTTCAAATGTAGTGAAGTTAAAGTAAGAAGTTTCCAGAAAAATAATACTCAAGGAAAGTACAGATACTCAAAAAGTGTACTTAAGTACAGTACTCAAGTAAATATACTTTGTTACTGTCCACCTCTGCCTGCAGATAATAGGTGTTGTCTACATTGTGATTTTTTTTTTACAAACATTTTTTTTTGTAATATAATATATTTTACTATTGAAATATAAAATGACAAATAATAGATTGAGTTACAGTGTATATACAATACCATGCAAACGTTTGGGTTAAGATTTTTAAAAAAAAGAAATTAATACCTTTTTCAGCAAAGATGCATTATGGAAGCATGTTTCCGCCACAGAATAATACAATTAAAAATATGATTGTGACTATTTAGCTCACAATTCTGACCTTTTTTTCTCAGACTTGCGAGATATAAAGTCGTTATTGCGAGTTCTAAAGTCAGAATTGCGAGATATAAACCCGCAATTGCGATAAAAAAAGTGAGATAAAAAGTTGCAATTACATTTTTTTTAATTTTTATTGAGTGGTGGAAACAAGCTTCCATTCATCAAGGCCCCGATATACTTCAAGCGAAGAGTGAACTAGTGTGACGTCATTTCGAGCAACAACGGGACAAAAAAAAGTTCATTTTGTGTTCATTTCGGGGTTCAAACAGCTTGCCAAAGTGAACTTTCCGGAAAAGTTCGCTCTGGTTGGTAAACACCTTCGAACTATCATTGGTCCATGGTGATTACATAATAGGCAGGTGTGCTCTGACTGAGGCTCCGCCTGCTTTAACGTTGAAATCTTCGCCGGTTCATTTCTTCTGTTCAGTCCCTCGAGGTCGGATGTCCGGGAGTAAAAACATGAACACACTGGAGAGCCGCTTTATAGTAGAAAATGTTGTAATTCTAATTGAAAGAGAGCTTGTGCAAACATCCACAGCGCTATGATCAGATGCTTTAATAACTACTATTTTCTCATCGCTGTCATTTTTGTTGTGTGTTTATTTTGTTATTGATAGGAATGCGCGCAGAACATATTCATCTAAACGCCGCTCTCAGCATTGTGGGCGGCGTCAGGATGTTCTCTATACCACTACTCACGTATTTCCAACTTGTTTTTACCCCTAACCGACGAACGAAAAAGAACTTTGGAAGTGAGTATACCGGGGCCTTTAAACCAATCAAATGTGGCACTAAAGACACAAAAGTAAAAAAGAAAAATTATAATATTTAAAAAATGCTGTTCTTTTCAAGTTTCTGTTCATCAAAGAATCCGTAAAAAATAAATGTAGCGCGGTTTCCACTAAAATGTTAAGCAGCACAACTGTTTTCAACATTTATAGTAAGAGAGATTTTTCTTGAGCACCAAATCAGGATATTAGAATGATTTCTGAAGGATCATGTGACACAAGACTGGAGTAACGATGCTCCAAATTCAGCTTTGCCATCACAGGGAATAAATAATATTTTAAAATACATTTAAATAGAAAATGATATATTATATTTTAAATTGCAATAATATTCCACAATTCTACTGCTTTTACTTTATTTTTGATCAAAGAAATGCAGCCTTGGTGTGCATGTGTGAAACATCTACTAACCCCAAACTTTTGAACAGTATTGTGTCTCTACTTATGTGTAACAGTCACATATCTATCACATGTCCACTTTCCAAGGAACTTATGGTCAATTTGGAACCCTCTGCCTTTCCTTTTGCGTTAAAAGTCCCTCTCTGTATTATTCTTACTTTCTTTTATTCTGTTGTAAACAAACCATTCAAATTGCTTCCACTATAAAGGATTTTGATTCAGCTTTCCTAATCTCTAATTTGATATGGGCACACTTGTGTATATATAAAGTAAACAGCTCGCATGTGGTTTGAGCAAGACATTTCCACATGCTCTCCATTAATGACCTGCTTTCGAAGATGGGCCGTCTGCCTCCTTTTTTTCTAATTTAAAAATATCTCTGTAGCTTGATGTTCTCTCACACACTTAGGATCTTGTGGCTTGTGGCCATTGAAGCAGACCCTTAAGCACACACCCAACTGCCGCCATGCTGCACTGAACTGGTGCCTCACAAATGGCAGGCAAACCCAAGCATGGCTGTTTACGCTCGAGGGCTTGAGATGGTCAACCTTTTTCTATAAGGGTCTACAACGTCACTGGTGAGAAACGCCAGCTGGACTGCCTGTGACTTTCTGTCCCCCTCTGGTCCCTTTGCAGGTCCATCAGCTGATGCGGGCGGCACGTAGCGGAACGAAAGATGGCCTGGAGAAGACCAAAATCGCTGTGATGAGGAGAGTTTCATTCCTACATAAAAAGGACCACTCAGGTAATCCAAGAATATTTTTGAGAATGTATCTTCTTTCAAGCATTCATCCTGTCCACTTTTCCTTTGATAGAATCCCATTCAGGAAAGAGGCAATTATACATTTCTAATGCTTTTTATCTCCCTCAAAGAAACAGGTCTGTTCATTGAATTAAGTTAGACCTCTTTAGAGATGGCATATGATCTGACAGCCACAGAGTCAGATGCGATAGAAAAGGTTGATGGAATGCTTTCTTATATTCTGCTTTTAAGTAGAGAATTGACTCCTGGAGGTAGAGCCTGAAAAACACGATGATGTAAAATATTTGTCATGAAGCAGGAAAGTATTATACATCAGACTGGGTCTTTCATATAAAATGGTAGGGATATGAGTTGATGAGGGCATTTGATGCACAGGAAAATTGGCTGGGATTGGTCCCCATAATGCCCTTCTGCACAATGGGAAAATTACTATTTGGAAGTGGAGACTGGTGTGATGCCTATTGAAACACCACTTTAAATGCCATCCCACACTGCGTATAGTGCTAAACATTTGATTTGGAGGTTCTGTTATAATTTATTTTATTATTTAGAGAGCCTGCAAAAACTTGTGTGAAGATTTTAAGCCTTTGGGAAAAGGTGCAAAATTGTATGCAGGATGGTTTTCTTTTGTAACCGTCGAGTGAAAGAATGCTTGGATGTGGCTTAGAACACCCTGTTCCTTACTAAGTTGAAACAATAGGTGAATTTGTATTCTTAGCTTTGCAGGGATATATAAAATGTTTGAATGTTTTTTTTTGTGTGTGTATCCTGACAGATGACACTGAGGATGATACAGGGTATCTGGATGTAATGGTATCCGAGGCAAAACACCCACCTGCACAACTGGGACCAATGCCAGATGGGCTTAGCAGCCAACAGGTGCATGTATATGTACACTCACCTAAGGGATTATTAGGAACACCTGTTCAATTTCTCATTAATGCAATTATCTAATCAACCAATCACATGGCAGTTGCTTCAATGCATTTAGGGGTGTGGTCCTGGTCAAGACAATCTCCTGAACTCCAAACTGAATGTCAGAATGGGAAAGAAAGGTGATTTAAGCAATTTTGAGAGTGGCATGGTTGTTGGTGCCAGACGGGCCGGTCTGAGTATTTCACAATCTGCTCAGTTACTGGGATTTTCACGCACAACCATTTCTAGGGTTTACAAAGAATGGTGTGGAAAGGGAAAAACATCCAGTATGCGGCAGTCCTGTAGGCGAAAATGCCTTGTTGATGCTAGAGGTCAGAGGAGAATGGGCCGACTGATTCAAGCTGATAGAAGAGCAACTTTGACTGAAATATCCACTCGTTACAACCGAGGTATGCAGCAAAGCATTTGTGAAGCCACAACACGCACAACCTTGAGGCGGATGGGCTACAACAGCAGAAGACCCCACCGGGTACCACTCATCTCCACTACAAATAGGAAAAAGAGGTTACAATTTGCAAGAGCTCACCAAAATTGGACAGTTGAAGACTGGAAAAATGTTGCCTGGTCTGATGAGTCTCGATTTCTGTTGAGATATTCAGATGGTAGAGTCAGAATTTGGCGTAAACAGAATGAGAACATGGATCCATCATGCCTTGTTACCACTGTGCAGGCTGGTGGTGGTGGTGTAATGGTGTGGGGGATGTTTTCTTGGCACACTTTAGGCCCCTTAGTGCCAATTGGGCATCGTTTAAATGCCACGGCCTACCTGAGCATTGTTTCTGACCATGTCCATCCCTTTATGGCCACCATGTACCCATCCTCTGATGGCTACTTCCAGCAGGATAATGCACCATGTCACAAAGCTCGAATCATTTCAAATTGATTTCTTGAACATGACAATGAGTTCACTGTACTAAAATGGCCCCCACAGTCACCAGATCTCAACCCAATAGAGCATCTTTGGGATGTGGTGGAACGGGAGCTTCGTGCCCTGGATATGCATCCCACAAATCTCCATCAACTGCAAGATGCTATCCTATCAATATGGGCCAACATTTCTAAATGCTTTCAGCACCTTGTTGAATCAATGCCACGTAGAATTAAGGCAGTTCTGAAGGCGAAATGGGGTCAAACACAGTATTAGTATGGTGTTCCTAATAATCCTTTAGGTGAGTGTGTTTATTTCTATAAAAAAATATTTTAAATTGAGTATGTACGTAGTATGTATATGTGGTATACACATTTGAGGGAACTCATTTTTGGTAGTAAAATGTGCATCAATGTTAATTTTATTTTTAAAGGGGTCATATAATGGTACATGCACTTTTACAAGTTGATTGTACTGAAATGTGTGTTGGCAGTGCCTGTACACAAACATCATATAATGATAAAAATCCATCCAGTGGTTTTGTTTTAATCTCCTTATATGTTTTCCCCTGCCTCAAATCGAGCCGTTCGTTTTTGTGACGTCAATAAAACGGACGCCCCTCCGACGATTGTTGATTGACGGGAGCGTTTCAACACAGACCCGCCCTCGCACATGAGGTAGCTGTCAATCATAGTCTGCGCAGCGCGGACCGGACCGGCGCGGTCATTGTTGATATGCTGGAGCACTGTCTATGAGCAGAATGGCGTCTAAGCGATTGTGGTGTTCTGTTCTTGGGTGTAATAACGAACACAGTCATTTTAATGTTCCTGAATCCGAACCGCTGAAGACGCAGTGGCTGTGTTTGTTTTCGAAGGGAATATTCCACATGAGCAACGTCAATGCTCTCATGTTTGCGCGGATTATTTCACACACCAGACTCCTTATAAACGAGGGTCAGTATAAAGCTGGATTTGCTAAGAAGCTTTGCTAAAAAGGATCGGTACCAGATATTCGTGTTCCTGCTGAACCTCCAGAAGAACGGAAGTGAGTGAAACGTTTTATTAAACTTTATATTAATATATTAATCTTTGCAAATCGCTAGCTGCACGCTTCACAATGAATGCGTCTAAGGTTTACACTCAGTCAGGGTACATTACGGCATGTTTTCTATGTATGACGTTCTCAATATAATTAATAATTCCACGTTTATACTGAACAACGCGTTATGGTTATTGTGTTATTGTGTTACAAACGGTGTATGCACAGCACAGAGGGGCGGAGTGAGCGCAGCTCATGATCATTTAAAGTCATATGCACTGAAACGGCGTGCTGCAAACAGAGCTGTTTTTGACCAGGTAAAATAAGTGTTTTCTTACAATACTAATGAGAATTTTTAATTAAAGTATATTACAAACTTTTAATTTAGACCCTAAAGAATCATATTAGCTTGTACAAAAATGGCATTATATGACCCCTTTAAATTCATACAGCTATGCCATTGTAACCATAATGCATTGAACTTTAATTTCTCTGTTGTCCTACTTTCGAGTCTCTCATCTTGTCCAAATTCAAATCGACATTGTAGACTTACTTTTTATGTAGTCACTCATAAACATTATGTAGGCCACATACACACTGTAAAGTTTCAAGAGTGACAACTGCATTTAAAGGGATAGTTCACCCAAAAATGAAAATTCTGTCATCATTTATTTACTCATTCTCAAGTTGTTCCAAACCTATATTAATGTCTTTCTTCTGCTGAACACAAAAGAAGATATTTGAAAAAAAATGGGTAACTAAACAGTTGATGGACCCCATTGACTTCCATTGTATGGGAATAAAATACTATGGAAGTCAGTGGGGCCCATCAACTTCTGCAGGGTGCTCTCAATCGTTGACACGCTGGCTGTCTTCAGAAGAGGGCCTGTTATTTTTTTAGACACACATTAATTGAACATTTATTGTTAGGCATATGGCCAGTTGGTCTCATTTGCATTCATGCTAAATACTGGAGCCAAACCTGAGAAGGGAGTCCAGAAGATTCCACAGCATTCCTGGACATGTAATTTACGTAGTTGTCATTCGTAGGCGAAGACTATGCTAATTGTTAATGAGCGTGCATGCACACACCCTATTTTAGAATGATTGGAATTCATTAACATACTGTACATACTGTTAAATATCAAATCTGATGTTAACTAAGCATTTGTGAATCCGGAGGAGAGTTTTCGGGAAGGTCAGTTTTACGCACAAGTTACATAGAATTTACTCATATATTTACAAGTTTCATGAATGAGGCCCTTTGTTCAGATTCGGTCTGCTTTTGCAGCGTTTTCTGTTTAATGTTTCTCATATGCAACAGAAATGGCAGCGTTTATCAGTTTAACAAATTGTTAGTGGCACCAGGATGACCTCTAACAAAAAGTAGTTGCACTGGCAGGAAAAAAGTTAGCAAAATAAGACCATTTAGTTGCAGTTAGAGACCTGGTATATTTATTGTTTTAATAATATAAATATTGTATTAAAATACACTGATGTGTAATTATATAAATATACACTACAGTTTAAAGAAATTAATACTTTTATTCAGCAAGGGCACATCATAATGATCAAAAGTGATGCATTCAAACACATTTAAAGTGTTACAAAATATTTCTATTTCAAATATAAATAATATTTGATTTCTCTGGTGTGATGTCCTACTTAATGTTTTTCATCTCATCCACAGATCGTCCGACGCCACATTTTGAGCTCCATTGTGCAGAGCGAGAGGAGCTACCTGGACTCTCTTAAACGGATCCTACAGGTAAAATGGATGATTTCACATGCCATTGCATCTGTTCCAAGAACAGCTGTGTTGGTGAAAGAAAAATAAAAAAGAAAGAAAAAAAAATACACTTTTGATAGATTTAGTAGAGTGACAATATGTTTACACATAACAGAAAGTTTTGAGAACTTTGGTAAGTCTTGGTGTCTTTTTATTTTCAGCGTACTAAGATCAAACTGAAACTCAGTGCTAGGGATGCGCGGTATACCGGTACTGCAAAAAAACCGGTATATATTATATTTCAAACGGTACAATATCATAATTTTGTTCAATTCGGTATTTGATGCGCTGCTGTTTCGAAGTTCACCGCTAGGCGGCAGTGCGCTACCTAAACTGACGCGGGTCACGCGAAACCGGCAAACGGTGACAACAGAGGAACACGATGGATCAAACGAAGCTCATTCGAATTTCTACACGCCTGAAATTAATAAATAGAGAGAGCAGTATGAGTGAAATAAGGCATTACTTTGCCAACAAAAGTAATGAGAAAAGTAAAGAAACAGATCTCAATTCACCACTCTGCAAACGGGGAGGCAACACATCAAATCTGCCTATAGCACTTGTCAGTTGCTCATCTTGACTTGTTCAAAGAGTTGTTCAAAGAGACAAAAATCCATATTACCGCTAGTAGCACTTCACTCTCTCTAGGATAGGGGAATCTAAGCTGAAAGCTCGATCATATGTTGCTTTAAAAAAAAAATCCACATAAGACGCGTGTGAAATTACTAAATTAGTGATTATGTACACTGAACGAATCTATTTCTTTCGTTCTCCATAAATTAATGAGAACATTTAATTTAATTGAAAGGAGGGTTTCATTTGTCTGTCCAAAATAATAATTTGAGCAATACGTCACAGGGAAGTTAAGAAACAATTGTATATTGTTTGTTTTGTTCATTCATTATTTTATTACATTAACAGTTACGCTGACTGAATTCCAACTAAATTAATGAATAAGTGGGACCCTTTCAATTAAATGAAATGTTCTCATTAATTTATGGAGAACGAAAGAAATAGACTCATTCAGTAAATGAAACGTTTTTACAAAAATGTAAAAAGCAACATGATGGCAGAGCTTTCAGTTTATAGATTCCCTTATCCTAGAGTGGAGTGCTTCTAAGTGCTAATGTGGATTTCTGTCTATATAATAAACATTTACCAAAACCTCAATAAGGTAAATTATAGATAAAGTAAGACAGAAACACACCTGTTCACCGCTCATTTTCCCATGGGCGAAGGCAAGCACGCTTTTCACATCAGTGTTTCTCCCGAGAGACTAGCGCGAAATTGATCCCCTATCTTGGCGCCATCTACTGTTCTAGAAGAGGAAGTTGCTCAACTGCATTTGTGAGAAAATCTGCCTGGACGCGGAAAAATAGTGTCAAAAGTCACGTGACAGTTTTTCGTACTTGTAGAATTTTGTTTTGTACTTGTAGAATTTTGCTTTGTACTTGTAGAATTTTGCTTTGTACTTGTAGAATTTTGCTTTGTACTTGTAGAATTTTGCTTTGTACTTGTAGAATTTTGCTTTGTACTTGAATGTTTTTGTTTCGTACTTGTAGAATTTTGTTTTGTACTTGAAAGATTTTAGTTTGTACTTGGATGATATTTTTGTCATTGAAGAAATACGTTTCTATGTATATGTAAAACATACTGTATTTGTTTGATAGGTACGTTTTTTATTTGCAGAACAATATGCATTAGTTTGTGAGTGATGTTTCGTATTTACAAACCACATTGAGTTTGTCACAGCATAAAGATGCATTTGAAGTGCTGCACAGGGTGTAAAATATCGGTGCTCTTTGGTTGCTTGGGATAGTAATGCTCAAAATCAAAGTAATAATCCAAGGCACTCGAGTTGTGTATACAAAAAAGTAAAAAGCCTTTATTGAATCATGGCTTCTATCATTAAAATTGGTGACAGATACACCTACGCGTTGCGGCTATCGCCTTCGTCAGGGTGTGTGTAACAAACAAAGTCACAAGTGCATTTTAAATAGCAGTTCATTAGTCTAAATAGCAAACACCTGGTCACACACTACGCAAGGTAACCAGCAGGGAGCAGAATTCAACAAATGAAATAGTATATTGCATAATATCAAGCCAAATCAAACTCAAAAAAAAATAAAAAAAAATAAAAAAATAAAAAAAATAAAAAGATATATACATATACATATATATATATATATATATATACACATACATATACACATACACATACATACATATATACACATACATACACATACATACACATACATACATATACAAAAAAAAAAAAAAAAAAAAAAAAAAAAAAAAAAAAAAAAAAAAAAAATATACATATATATACATATACATATATATACATATACACATATATATACACATACATATACACATACACATACATACATACATACACATACATACATAAAAAAAAAAAAAAAAAAAAAAAAAAAAAAAAACTTTAATTGAAATATTTTCAGCAATATCTAGATTACATTATACAAATCAAAACATAACAATAAAATAAAGTAGAGCAAAAAAATCATATCAAAATATACACGTCAATGGATGTATACATCTAATGGTACACAATACAACTAATTTCATGAAAAATTTCACAGAATTGGTACAAAATCTAATTCTCCATTTAAACCTGGGAATGTGGTGGCTTTCAGTGAGTAAATCCAGAAAGATTCTCTTTGTAGTAACTTCTTAACCCTATCCCCTCCTCTTATGGACTTGGGGATGTGTTCAATACCGATTATCTTGAGTGTATTAGGACTACCATGGTTTGTATCTCTGTAATGAATGGCCATAGGATATAGAGGGTTACAGATTCGAATGGCGTTTTTATGCTCTGATAATCGTATCTTTAGTTTTCTAGTCGTCATCCCTATATAGAAACATCCACATGGACACTCTAACCTGTAGATCACAAATGAGGTATTACAATTAATGAAAGATCTTATTTTCAGTTCGGAGTCAGAGGTTACGTCTCTAAATGTTTTTGTCCTGATCATATTATCGCAGTGATTACAGTTGCCACACCTGTAATTTCCTGCACTTGAACAAGTCATGCCCGAATCTCCTTCCATTGCATTTCGGAAAGCACCAACAATTAAAGACAAAATAGTGAGAAGTCATCTTTCTCCTAAGAAAGCCAATACCTGGTTAAGTTCAAGTGCAGGAAATTACAGGTGTGGCAACTGTAATCACTGCGATAATATGATCAGGACAAAAACATTTAGAGACGTAACCTCTGACTCCGAACTGAAAATAAGATCTTTCATTAATTGTAATACCTCATTTGTGATCTACAGGTTAGAGTGTCCATGTGGATGTTTCTATATAGGGATGACGACTAGAAAACTAAAGATACGATTATCAGAGCATAAAAACGCCATTCGAATCTGTAACCCTCTATATCCTATGGCCATTCATTACAGAGATACAAACCATGGTAGTCCTAATACACTCAAGATAATCGGTATTGAACACATCCCCAAGTCCATAAGAGGAGGGGATAGGGTTAAGAAGTTACTACAAAGAGAATCTTTCTGGATTTACTCACTGAAAGCCACCACATTCCCAGGTTTAAATGGAGAATTAGATTTTGTACCATTTCTGTGAAATTTTTCATGAAATTAGTTGTATTGTGTACCATTAGATGTATACATCCATTGACGTGTATATTTTGATATGATTTTTTTGCTCTACTTTATTTTATTGTTATGTTTTGATTTGTATAATGTAATCTAGATATTGCTGAAAATATTTCAATTAAAGGTTTTTTTTTTTTTTTTTTTTTTTTTTTTTTTTTTTTATGTATGTGTATGTATGTGTATGTATGTATGTATGTGTATGTGTATATGTATGTGTATATATATGTGTATATGTATATTTATGTATATGTATATATATGTATATTTTTTTTTTTTTTTTTTTTTTTTTTTTTTTTTGTATGTGTATGTATGTGTATATATGTATGTATGTGTATGTGTATATGTATGTGTATATATATATATATATATATATGTATATGTATATATCTTTTTTTTTTTTTTTTTTTTTTTTTTTTTTTTTTTTTGAGTTTGATTTGGCTTGATATTATGCAATATACTATTTCATTTGTTGAATTCTGCTCCCTGCTGGTTACCTTGCGTAGTGTGTGACCAGGTGTTTGCTATTTAGACTAATGAACTGCTATTTAAAATGCACTTGTGACTTTGTTTGTTACACACACCCTGACGAAGGCGATAGCCGCAACGCGTAGGTGTATCTGTCACCAATTTTAATGATAGAAGCCATGATTCAATAAAGGCTTTTTACTTTTTTGTATACACAACTCGAGTGCCTTGGATTATCACATTGAGTTTGTTTGTGAATCATTGGGTGTGAGTAAAACACGTTTTGTGTGTGTGTGAGGTTTTGGCACATAATTCGCTCCATATTTATTGAACAGCGCACAATCACATACATAAGAGCTTATCAATTATATATGATACGGTAAACACGAAAGCTCAAATCTGCTTGGATGACACGCTAGAACCAATTAAGTTTAGGTCTCATCATTTTTGCACTTTCAAACAAACATATATTAATTTAATTTGAATGAATAAAGAATAAAAATGTGAATAATATGAATTTTAGTATTAGTGATAGTAAAATGAATGGCATATTAATGCCGCTGTGGCGACCCCTAGAGCAATAAGCCGAGAGAGGGAGAGAGTAACAGTATATGAAATTATTACTAATATTACAATTAAGCTACATTTGTCAACATTCATTAGGTAACCTGACCTAACAGTAATATAGCATTTATTAATCTATATCAATCAGTAATTAAATGACCTAGAAAATTAAATTTACTAATACATGTTTTTAGCATGTTAACATTACTTTATGCAATGCATTAAACTAATATGAACCCAAACAGTAACCAAACCAAGATGAATAAATGCAATAAATGTTGATAAATATTTGTTGATGCATGACAGCTAATGGTTTACATGTCATTTCATTATTCTATCATTATTATTATATGTAAATCTATTATTATAGATATTAACCTATTTTAATTGTATAATTTCAGTTTTTTTTTTTTTTTTTTTTCAAAATCAAAATTTAACCTACTGTATGTTCCCTGACTGATTTTTTATTTTTATTTTATTTTTTACAATTTGATACATTTTCTTTGCACATTTGGTAGTGGAGAATTTCAAGCAGTGTTTTTTAAGTGTCACTTAAATTTTGAGACTGTTTTTTTTTTTTTTTTTTTACTACCTGTGGTATCGATTTAGTATCGATACCGAGGTATTAGGTTCTGGTACCGAAGCCAAAATTGTGGTATCGAGCCATCCCTACTCAGTGCTTTGATACGTCAAATAAATTCATACTCAAATAAATTCAGAAAAGTAGTTAAAATGCTAAATATTATTGCCATGTTAACTGTTTCTGAAAATGCGTGTTTAGCATACATTAAAACAGCTATTCAAAGCCTTCAAACAAAAGATAACACTATACATTGTCTTTAATACTGAATTTGTGTTCACATTCACATTCCTTTAAATGGAAGCATGCAGGTCTGGTGGGTTTCGTAGTGTGGAGTTTCATTACACATAATTCTGATCTCAGCTAGTGGAGGAGAGAAAAGCATTTGTTATCACACTCCTTTGAAGGCACAGGCAGAGTATAAAATTGAATCACCGATCAATGACAGCTTTACGCTCTATGAAATCTAGTCATTCAGGATCTATCTCCAAGCTTTGTTGTCAAATCAAAGCTCTGTCGGGTGTACTTTACAATTCCTGCTCTCTTTATAGCATGCTAGACAGGGTGGTTAGATCAGGTAAAGTTGCCCAAAAGCAGGGGGATGGGGGTCTGCATAATTAAGTTTAGTACGGCTGTTGTGGGCAGTCAGACACATCTTTAGAAAAAGAAATAGTCCCATTGCCTCATCCTTTGTCTTATTTCTCTTTGTCGATAATTCATTAGCGCTGGAGACTCCAAGATAGGAAAGAAAGCAGCCATGAAAAATCTATTGTGTCCACAGTCTAACTAGCAAAGTGTCTTTGCTTTTAAAGATTAAGTCTTGGTTTATCAATAGACATCACTAGCTTGTTTTGCAATTTAACGAAATCAAACTTATCAAACATTTAGCTGAGCACACTTTGAATTTGATAATGTGGGTAGACAGACAAAATTTTGTTAACTTTTACCCACCTCCTGTATGTAATGTAAACCTTTGTTGTTTTTCTTCTTTGTCATTTTAGGTCTTATAAAATGTGAGAGAAGTTATTTAAAACATGAATCTCATAATATGTTTTATGCAGTTGTAATTGCAGTATAAATGCATTTACAGTCATGGTCAGAATTGATGGCACCCCTGGTAAATATGATCAAAACTGGCTGTAAAAAAATAAATCTGCATTGTTTATCCTTTTGATCTTTCATTAAAAAAATGGGCAAAATCCTAACCTTTCATTGAAGTAAAAGAATTGAAAGTGTGTGTGTGTGTGTGGGGGGTTGGGGGGTTGGGGGGTTGGGGTTGGGGTTGGGGGGGGGGATCACATTATGAAATACATTTTTTTTTCTCCAAAACACGTTGGCCACAATTATTGGGACCCTTTTATTAAATACTTTTTGCAATCTCCTTTTGACAAGATACCAGCTCCGAGTCTTCTCCTATAATGCCTGATGAGTTTGGAGAACAACTGACCTGAGATCAGAGACCATTCCTGCATACAGAATCTCTCCAGATTCTTCAGATTCCCAGATCCATGTTGGTGCTTCTTCTCTTCAGTTCACTCCACTCATCAGGTCAGGGAACTGGGACGGTCATGGCAGAAGCTTCATTTTGTGCTCCGTAACTAATTTTTGTGTTGATTTTGATGTTTGTTTTGGATTGCTGTCCTGATGGAAGATCCAACCACGACCCATTATAAGATTTCTAGCAGAAGGCGTCAGGTTTTGATTTTTTATCTGTTGATATATGATAGAATCCACAATGCCATGTATCTGAACAAGAAGTCCAGGACCTCCAGCAGAAAAATATGCCCACAACATTAAAGATCCAACGGTTTATTAAATTGTACACATGGGGTACTTTTTATCCTTGTGTGCACCAAACCCATCTAGCGTGTTTGCTGCCAAAAAGCTCTTTTTTTAGTTTCATCTGACCACAGAAGCCTGTCCCGTTTGAAGATCCAGCCGTGTCTGACAACTGAATTAGCTGGAGTTTGTTTTTGGATGAACGAGGAGGATTTTTCTTGAAACCCTCCCAAACAACATGTGGTGATGTAGGGGTTGTTTGATTTTTATTTTATAGGCTTTGTGACCCCAAAGATTCAACTAATCTCTGCAATTCTCCGTCTGTGATCCTTGAAGAGTCTTTGGCCACTCAAACTTTCATCCTCACCGTCCATTAAGGCAATATAGACACACGTCCTCTTCCTGGCAGATTCCTAACATCTTTAGTTAATTGAAACTTCTTAATTATTGCCCTGATGGTCAAAATGGGGATTTTCAATTCTTTAGCTATTTTCTTACAGTCACTTTCTATTTTGTGATGGTCAACAATCTTTTGATGCTCATCAGAACTATATTCTTTGGTTTAACTCATTGTGATGGATGATTAAGGGAATTTGGCATTTTTGTTTCCTTATATTTAAACTCATGTGAAACAAGAAGTCATGGCTGGACAATTTCATGTTCCTAGTCACCCTGGTGTGCTAAAAAAGGGTAAATATTAATGGGAATATCCTTCAGAGATATTTTACTCGTAAAATATTCTAGGGGTGCTTATAATTGTGGCCAACGTGTTTTGGAGAAAAAAAAATATTTCATAATGTGATTTCCCCCCCACTTTCAAATCTTTTACTTCAATGAAAGGTTAGAATTTTGCCAATTTTTTTAATGAAAGATCAAAAGGATAAACAATGCAGATTTATTTTTTACAGCTAGTTTTGATCATATTTACCAAGGGTGCCATCAATTCTGACCATGACTGTATGCCACCTCTAAGATGATGCATATATTTAACAAGCAATTCAATTTAAGGTGGAAAATATTGGCCTTTAATGGGAAAATTAATTTCTGTCACTGTGAGGTGATAAATCATAGAAAAAATAAAAGTAAAGTTAAACAAGACAAATGAAAATCAGTGCATTCACCTTCAAGTGATTTTACCTTCTTCTTATAGTGTTATTGTTATTATAATAATTATAAATATTATAAGAAATTATTATTTATTATTATTTTACATGTATAATTAAAGTTAATAATTTCTACGGAAAAATAAATAGGACTTGACTGGACTTGCTTGATGTGAGCTACTGACTTGATCTGGTTGTTCCCACCTCTGTCAAATACATGCATTATTTAAAATATATATTCATATATGCAAATTGGACATTTTGAATCTTGTATTCAAACGAATGAAATGGATAATGCATAGTGAGACTTTTAGTGATTTTTTTCACCTTACTGTTAAGATTAATTCAGCACATTTTTTTTATCTCCCTCCCTTGTCAAGGTGAAGCAAGTCAGAGCTGTAAATGAATTATTCCTCCTGTATAAATATAAAAATGTTTTAGTAATAACATCTCCATTTCCCATGATCCTTTAGGAATACCAGCGACCTCTGATGGAGGCCGAGCCTCGGATTCTCAGTGTCAGGAAGATCCGGCCTATTTTTTTCCGTCTGTGGGAGATCATGCAGTGCCACTCCATGTTCCAGATTGCCCTGGCATCTCGGGTGGCCGAATGGGACTCTTGTGAAAAGATTGGGGACCTGTTTGTTGCTTCAGTGAGTACGAAAATGCTTGAAAATTACTTCTAAACTAAACTTTTGAAAACTGTGTCACGTTTTGACCAGGTCTTTGAGTTCAGTTCGTTCACAGATTCCTTACCCATGTCATTTGTCTCCATGGTTACTGATTTGGTTTCCAGTTAATTACGTTCACCTCTTACTAGTTTAATTCCTCTTTATATAGTTCAGTTCATGGACGATATTGTCAATGTTTAGGTTGGTTTGCTTTACTCCTGCGTGTTTCCTCCTGCGTGCTTCCTGTTCTCCTGCGTTCCAGAGTTTTTAGTTTTGTTTAGTAAAGACTGCTGAATTTAGATCCTCAAATCTGCAACCACAGAAACCGAAATTTCTCGGGACAGCAGCATGTGTCCAAATTTTAATCTTAACCGTTCTATTTCATTAGAAACGATCTTGAAACAGGGCTTTAAGTGTAAAATACCGAACTTGTCCTTGCTAAACTGCTAGATCCTTGCTTCAAATCTCTCCTTTGCCTGCAACAACCCGTGACAAACTGAGCATTGTCTGCTGTTCTGCTTCTCTGCTGGCAAGCTGTATTTCAGGTACTAACAGTGCTCAGTTTACTTAAAAAGCATAGCCAATTACTATATAAGTTGAAGATGGCTGTCTCTTACCAAAGTAAGCATGCTGGCACCTTTGGGCTGCAGGGTGTCCAGTGGACTAATGAATGAGGTTTCTGTAGTGACCCTCCTCACAGGCTGCATCCATAAGGTGCTCTCATTATTCTTCTGTTAAAAGAGTGCGTTTGGCCCCTCTGACCTGCTTTTATTGCATAGCACTATTGGTCTTTGTAATGTCCCTGGAGCACAAAGCAGTACGATAGAGAGAACACTTACAGCTGAAGTTGCACTGCTGTGTGTTGAAAAGCAGAAAATAGACCCACAAACCACATGACACACATCATATTGCATCAGTTTGCACATTTTTTCTGTTATTGAGTGTAAAGGTTGAACTGCAGACACAGATAGCATCATTTATTTGCATGCATTGTCTGTGTTGTTTCAGCACCAGATTTATTATGCAAATCAGGTAATGGCACAAAGAAAATACCCAAATAGGTTTTTTTAAATGAAGACATTGTACTCATCTGCTCTGTATTATGACATGCTTGGTTATGACATTATTTTGCCATGATCAATAGAAAACGTATACAGACATCTCTTATTAATAAAATTCAGTTAAATAGCTATTCATAGCACATTGCTAATAGTTTTGCACTGAAATACTGCACGCTGCAAAGTGCTTCAACTGTTTCGTGAATTTGCCCTGTATGCGTGTTTGTTGATAATAACATCTTTACCCATGTGTATCATTTCCTGCCGTACTTGGCGGCCCCAGAGGGAAGGTACAGTTTGACAGGGGTTAACGTCTATTTGTGGCTCGTTAATGTCCTCTCCAAGTCCTGCGAGCACTGCTGCTGTCAGCAGGTCTGTTCAGCTTCAATCAAAGCAGAGCGAATGGATGGCTGCCATTTTGCCTGCTCTAAAACACCCAGCAGTAATGGACTGTCAAAGATGTTTAGGTCTCTGAGATGGCAAACAATGCTGCTGCACTGCATAAATACCACCCTAAAATTACTGTTTACTTCCATCCCTTTGCCCTTTAATCACCTTTAGAGTGGCCTGCCCGCCACAACAGCAAAAT
The DNA here is from genome assembly GCF_029890125.1 of Rhinichthys klamathensis goyatoka. Classification (NCBI taxonomy): domain Eukaryota; kingdom Metazoa; phylum Chordata; class Actinopteri; order Cypriniformes; family Leuciscidae; genus Rhinichthys; species Rhinichthys klamathensis. The sequence goes on from NW_026606624.1 coordinate 464,864, forward strand.
TTAAGAGCAGTCTCAGCTCCGAAGGAGGAACTGTACATATTGAGACTGCTGAAACAATGCAGAAAATGAACATAAAACCAAGTGAAATGTGATTTATCTAAACAATCTTCTCTCTGCATTCCCCATAGTTCTCAAAGTCCATGGTGCTGGATGTATATAGTGATTACGTCAATAACTTCACCAATGCCATGGCCCTCATTAAGAAAGCCTGCATCTCTAAACCAGCATTTCTGGAGTTCCTCAAGGTAAGAGCTGATATTTGCTGCCAATAGCCCTAAATCACCTCTGTGCATTGCAGAGCTGTGCTGCTGTATGGATAATTCCTGTAATTTTCCCTTTTGCACGGCAAAAAATTATTTTGGGAAGTATGTTTTCTCTTGTTGTTCCAAACGTGTGAATATGTTTTTCGGTAACACTTTACAATAAGGTTCATTAGTTAACATTAGTTAATGTATGAACTAACATGAACTAAGAATGAGCAATACATTTGTTACAGTATTTATTCATCTTTATTAGTGTTAGTTAATAAAAAATACAGCTGTTCATAGTTTGTGCATGGTAGTTAACAGTGGATTAACTAATGTTAACAAATACCACCTTTGATTTTAATAATGTATTAGTAAACGTTGAAATTAATATTAACTAAGATTAATACATGCTGAAGAAGTATTGTTCATTCTTACAGCCTAGTTCATGTTAACTAAGGTTAACTAATGAACCTTATTGTAAAGTGTAGCCATTTTTTCTTCTGTGGAACATAAAAAAGACGATTTTTAAAATTGTTGCCCATACTGTGAAAGTCCATGTATGTCAATGGTGTTTGGATCGCACTCACTTTATTTTATCTTTCTGCAATGGCAGCTTTTTTTCATATAAACAAGTTAAAAACAGCACAGAAAGTCTTTGGTTTTTTTATTAACGATTCATTCTCCAAAAAGTCTTCAAATCTAATGCAGTGTTGCTTCTCAAGTAATTTGAGACCTTTTTTCAAAGATTTTTCCACATTTTAACTGAAAAATGAGAGTAATTAAAAACACGAGAAGTCATTGGACATTAATTTTAATAGCTTCGAGGTTAATCTGAGAGTGAACATCTTTCGCTTGGATCATTTCAGGCGAGCCACTTGTACTCTAATAATGAATGTAACATGTCTCTAAGTGTTGGCAAAATATTCTGCCTTGTAAATATGAGATTGAGGTTATCTGTTTTTTAAAGTAACACTATGTAGTTTTTCAACCTTCATAATATATTTCCAAGACCCTTGTGATGGTACATCGACTTAAAATAAGTTAAATGACACGTCTGCCATAGCCTGACGTGATCTGTATCGCTTTTACTCGCACTATGTAACTTCGGGTTTCGGGTAGGAACCCCTTGCACAAAAAGAACTACAAAATTCAAATGCTTTACGGTATACGTCACTTCCCCCACCACTTCCTCAAATTGTCTGTGGCCATTGCAGACATCCCAAGTCTCCCGGGAGTCTCCCGCATATTGATAGCGTCTCCCTGATGCCCGAAAATTAGTTCAAATCTGCCGGAATCTAGAGCGCGCATGCGAGACAGAACATACTGGACAATAATGTAATGGACAATTCCGCTTCCAACCTGTAGGGCGACCGCAGAGGAAAAGTTCCTTGGTGTTGCTTTAAAGTTACATAAAATATGTGTGTTGTGTTGTCATGGCAACAAATTTTCCCTGTGACTGTAATCTTTAACATCTGTTAAAGCAGCTGAACTCCACAAATACACAGTTGACCGTAGTCTAATATCCCTGCTTTGAAACCTGCTGGAGGGCTCTCAAGTACACCTACTCTCTGACAGTGTGCAGTCTAATGACTGCCATAGTCTGCTAGCAGGCACGAAAGAATCAATAGTATAATGCTAACCTCCACCCACCTCTCTGACTCCCTTGAGTGTCAAGATTCTTCTTCTCTGTATGTGGAAATGACCTTCCACATGATCTACCCTTTTCTTTTTCTTTGCTTTTCTCTCATTGGGCACTTGTTCTTACTTTTGCAGAAGAAGCAGGCATCCAGCATTGACCGCATAACCCTCTATGGTCTGATGGTGAAGCCTATTCAGCGTTTTCCTCAGTTCATACTCCTCCTGCAGGTCAGTATTTACCCATAAACTGTTCACACAGTGCCGCTGTTCAGAGTACTGGAGGGGACGTGCTCCTTCAGGGAACTGGAAATTAGTTGCTAGGCAAGTCTATTAGAAACTGAATGACTGGCTAAGACCATGCCAGTTGTTCTGCCAGGCTGTTGTCTCAATAGTTTACTCTCCCCTTGATTTACGGCCATGACTCGGCATTGGGTGTGTACCATGGACTCCAATGACTGATGTTTAAATAGAGCACATGAATAAACCAAAAACAAGCATGCACTTTAGTTGAATAAAAGAGGTAGGTCACACCAAAACTTTCTTCTGTGAAACCCCCAAATATTTTTTTTTGAAGAATATACTTGTCACTATTTTATTTTCCATGTACTATAGTGCAAAAATGAAACAAAAAACATCACAAAAGTGTCAATGATTTGTGCACTATATTCCGAATATAAATATTCTGACGCCATATGGAATCCATTAATCCATTTTGAAACTTGACAAATGATTCCCCATTAGTTTTCAGCATATAAAAATAAACGGTTGTTGCATTTTTCTATATTTCTCCACTTGTGTCCCAAAGTCAAATTGGTTTGGAAAGACATGAGGCTGAGTAAATTATATTGTAATTTACGGTTGAACTATTTCTAAAAACAAAACAAAAAACATTTCAAATATCCAATCTGTCACACACACAACTTACATGCTAAAATGTCAGAGAATTATCAAGATCTACTTCAGAAATATCTTCAGCCAGCGGGTCTCAGATGACAGTGACATGTCATGAATTTACCAGATTTCCATCGCCAAACTGTTTGCACCACCGTGTTGCTTTCTCTCATGTCCTTCCTTCACTTTTGTTCGTTTCTACGGACAAGGAGCAAGCGAGGAAGTCAGTGCTGAAGTTTCCCATGCGAGAGGAGCTGTGGCACTTCATTTCATACCTCAGTAGGCATCGATTATCTGTGAATTTTGATAGATAAGTTATGAATGTGAATACGATTTTTTTCTTCTTCAATGCTCTGACATAGGAGTAGCTTGTGTTTAATCACACATTAAACAGAACAAGATCTGATGACAGGCTGAGAGCTTTCTTTTATCTGCTTTCTCTTTTTTAGTGGCCTAAATCAACCACAAAGGGACACATTTTATTTGAAACATGAAAAGAGATGTTAAGCAGAATGTCTAAGCTGCCCTTTTCCATACAGTATGGCTGGTATTTTAAACTTAATTTTAAAAGGGCCAAAATAAACACCATAAAAGTGTCATAAAATAGTGACGTTTGTGCTTTTAAGTAATTTTTAAGTAGTTATTGTTTATCGATAATCCGCTGTTTTGCCACAGCTCTCTTATTCATCATTGCATTCATAATTATGTATTTGACTTGGATTAACCAGTGGCGTTTGACATAAAACCTGACACTATTTTGTACTGAATACTAAGTGCATATGAATACAAGTGCTTGGATTATGCTTCAAACTAAACTTAATAAAGAAAACGTTAAATTCAAGATACTACATTGTCTTTAAAATCTCATTGGGTCTCATTCATGAAACACAAGCAGAACGAATTTTTGTGTAAATCGTGTGTAAAGTGGTTCTGGCGTAAATTTTCGGATTCATTAAAATGTTCGTATTTTCCAAATGTTAGTTGGTACACAAGAAATCTACACCTGCTCCCAGCCACGCGTAAATAGTGCGCTTAACACCCGAACGTTTTGCTCATTAATAAGGCTGCATTTTAATTCACCTTAATCGGGTACATATTTGCACAGCATTTTGAAAAAATATTATATATAGTAATTACATACGGTTTTTCTTATTATGAGAGCCAGTAATAGCATCTGCGATGGTGGTCCTTCTCCAGTTTGAATACTCTTTTTCCGAAGTGAACTAATTCGTTTTTTGCTCTCAAGCTTAATGTCGAACCATTTTCTTCTCACTTCTGGGAATGTTCGATTAACAGATGAAACTCCATTAACTGCATCTGTAATATGCTGCCAAGCTTCCTTTTTTTTTAGGACCCGATACGCCACTATGTACGCTTGAAAATAAAATGGAGCGTTTTGAATGAACTTCTGATAATAAAACGTAACTTTCTGCATCTGAGAATTTTTTTTTTTCATTCGCATTCATGTCATAATATGATGCCCATATATAGTTGTTTGTCGGATTTAATGGGCGGGATTTATGGTAATTGAGAATGAACGTGCACGCGCATCCCATTTACGACTGATTGGAATTCATAAACACACACACACATTTCACTATCACATCTGACATTTACAAAGTATTTGTGAAGCAGGAGAAGAGTTTTTGGGAAGGTCTCTTTACGCGCAAATCACTCGCATATTTACTCGTATATTTACGAATGTTTCATGAATGAGACCCATTATGAGTAAATTCATCTTGTTTTAATTATGTTTAGATATTGTTACTGAAAATCTAAAAATACAAGACAAATTAGTAAGAAAGTAACTTTTTTGCAGTATAGTATTTGAGGATTTATTGACTAGAAATAATATGTAGAAATAAAATATAATCATTTCCATTATAGAGATTTTACATTTATCACATCTCCATTTAAACTGTACAGCATGGGTGTTATGCATGCAATACTGGCATTTTGTCTAGTTTAATTGTACCTGACTCAAAGTTGTCCATTTTAATGACTGCTGATATTTCAGTTTATGCTAAATATTTTTTGAATGAAAATAGTGAGCAAAATGTTTGTGTAAATGTCGCCACTGTCTATCGGCTCTCCACTCTTTCTCAGAGAGAGCTTGTGAATGATTGTTGTTTCAGTGCACAGCTCTGTGGTAATGATTCCCAGAGAGCTGGCAACATCCTTGTCTCCTAAACATGAGATGTACTGTTATTCTGACCCTCTTTTCTTGCCGTTGAGTGGGAGTAAAGGTACTGGCAGCTTTAAATGAATGCTAATAGTACTATACAACATCACAATGGCTAATGTGTTGTCTGTGGTAGAGGTGCAGTCATTACGCTATGCCATTAGCTTCCTCAAATGATTCTTTGTGCTTCTTTTACTTGTTCACTTGGTGTCTTTCTTCCATCCTTACTCTCTTATTGCTGTTTCATTCTCTCTCTCTGTCTTTAGGACATGCTGAAGAATACTCCCACTGGCCATGTGGACAGGCTGCCCTTACAATTGGCTCTGACTGAGTTGGAGACCCTCGCTGAGAAACTCAATGAGCAGAAAAGGGTGGCTGATCAGATCACTGAGACGCAGCAGCTGGCTCGCTGTGTCAGTGACCGCTCTCTCAGCAAGGTGAGAAAACACACACACATGCGCACAGTTATTCAGCTGTTATAGCAGGATGCTGTTGCCTTGATGTTATCACAACAGTATAATTCCTAATCCCAAAACCATTTCATGGTTTCATTCTGACTTCCCTTTTCTTACACATTTTTGCAATTACTTTTCACCAGCGGGTCCCAAGGTCATTATGTTCACACAGCTCTCCTAGCAGAGAGCTACAGATGTGGTTCATCACATTAACTATGGGCATGTTCCACTTGCATTTGACATCCAGAAAGTGCCACAATGCTTTTTGTCTTAAGTTTGAACAATATATCTATTATTTTGTCACTTGAAAAAACCCAAAAAACTTCTTGTGTGAAATGCCAGAATATTTTTCATATAAGTTTTTTTTTTTCTGAAAGAAATTAATACTTTTATTTAGCAAGAATGCATTAAATTGATAACACGGGACATTAAAGGCATTCTATTCATCAAACAATTCTGAAAAAAAATAACATCACAAATATTTCCAAATATTAAAGCTGCCGTCGGCAACATTTTTTTGATCATATTCAGTGAAATCGACACTATAATCCGACAGAACAACATAAATAAAGTGGTTTTAGAAAAAACCCCGAGCTTCTAAATCAACCTGGAGCGTGTTATTTGTTTTGCAAAAATCCACCGCTCCCGGATCATCGGGTCCAATCAGCGCAGGGGGGTTGTGAGATTTGACTGTCAATCACAGATCGGGCACACGCCACCCCTCACGCACGATACAATCACATGCACACGCCTGAAGTTCGCGGAAGTTCGCGCAGTAACGAAGAGTAATAGCGGAAAATCAATTAAGCTTATTTAGAGTATAAATGACGTTAGCAATTGCAATCTATCGGTAAATTAGCCAGGACAGCATACCTCCAAATAATCCATGGTGTTGATGGATGCTGATGAGACGGGCGCGTTCACTGAAAATCTGGTGCACACGCACTGACGAGCATGAACTCGGTCACGGTGGGAGGGTATTCATTGATAGTGGGGGAGGGCCATGAGAGTTGTAAACATTCAAAATTTTGCCTAAGTCCACTAAATCTGCCAGACTTGCCGACTGCAGCTTTAAGCAGCACAACAGTTTTCAACATTAATAATAATATGAAATGTTTCTTGATACCAAATCAGCATTAAGGATTTCTGAAGGATCATGTGACTGGAGTAATGGCTGCTGAAAATTCAGCTTTGCCATGACAGGAATAAATATGGCGATCAGTTCTGCATTTTCCACTATTAATTCTGAGCCTCCAAAGAAGTTCTGAGAAATTTGTGTGACTGTGTTTGTGTGTGTGAAAGAGAGAGAAGGAAAGGGAGAGGTTTTCAGTTGATAATGTTAATACTAGCTTGTCTATATATTAATCATAATAAATATCTTGTTATTTAGTGTTCGATTCACATGGTGATCATGTAACTGTACCCCAGGTATGCTCTGAATAATGAAGTCTACAAATGTCCCCTTTTTTTGTCCAGCCGCGACAGCCTGTGGGAAGTCACGGACTACTTTTTTTTTTCTTTTCAAGGCTAAACATTGAAAATATTAGTGCAAGGTCTTGCTTTGTTAGGTTTGTGCGGTACCATTTCAATTTCTTCTGTCTATCAGAACGTGACACGATTAATAATGTAGAACAACCAGGCAATGTAATCAGTCATGACCTAAGCCCTGATTGTACATTCTGACATAATAATCCCTTGATGTTGCACAGTATGCCTTGACTTTTAAGCCCACTCTCACTAGTCACAAATCGTGAAGGCAATTGTAGACCTTGCTTAACTAATAATCTAAGACTACCGAATATAATTAAATCTAATCTTACTGTATGCTCACAAGGCCACTGTTGGTTTCCATCTCCTGACAGTCAGCCATTTACAGCAACATTACAGCTGACCCTGAAAATAACCAACACACCTCTTCCGTTATCTCTGGCCTGTATTTTTCTTCACGGAATCATCAGCGAGCAATGATGTCTGAATATATGGCAGGGGTGTTTCTCTTCCATTACCATGCTCAAATCACAGGCCAGCTGCTGCAAATCTGAACAAATGCATTTCTCAATAAGAGGAATTAGAGAGTAAATGAGACACTTAATTGGAAAGTCTAAGTTGCTCTCGGTATCTCTGGTTTGGTTCGCTTGCTTTTGCTTTCTCTCTTTATCTGTCTATATCACTGTGTGTCATGCCTCCCTCTGCTGCAGTCATTTGTCTCTCTCTCTCTCTCTCTCTCTCTCTCTCTCTCTCTCTCTCTCTCTCTCTCTCTCTCTCTCTCTCTCTCTCTCTCTCTCTCTCTCTCTCTCTCTCTCTCTCTCTCTCTCTCTCTCTCTCTCTCTCTCTCTTCGTCTCACTCTCTTCTTTAGTCTGCATCTCTCTCATTTTATCCTTCTGTTGGACTCTTTCTCTTTCTTCTGAAATCCCAGAATGCTTTGCGTGAAAGTGAAAAATGAAAAATGGAAAGTGAAAAATGGGGAGAGTTTGAACCCGTGTCCTTATGTCTCTTTAGATCTGTTGCAGTGACCTGCATAGACAGCATCGTAAGGCATGGTTGGTGCACTCTACATGTGAAGGGTGTTCAAATAGCTATACTGTCTTCTAAGTTACCAAAAAATGGAAATTAAGTCCCAGAATGCATTGCAAGCTTAGCTTAGTGAAAAATGGGGTATCCCATGTACTGTACACTGTTTTTACTGTATGTATTGTGAGCATGTGCACTACCTACTGTGCAGTGGCTCCAATCTTACCTTTTTTTCAGGGATTTCAGATGCATTCCAATGTGAAACAGTCAGTTCCTTTACCCCATATACATGCAATGAAATATTCATCGTCTGTCTCAGACTATCTGAGTTAGTAGGCCAGCAAATATAGTATGGTGCACACTGCACAGGCTAAGACTGCAGCGTCTCCCTGTCGCTCTTCAGCAAGCATATCACATACACCTCTCTCTCTCTCTCACTCACTCACACACACACACAGACACACACACACACACACACACACACACACACACACACACACACACACACACACACACACACACACACACACACACACACACACACACACACACACACACACACACACACACACACACACACACACACACACACACACACACACACACACACACACACACACACATCCATCCAAACTTACAACCCATTTCAGTCACACTCTCAAGTCTCTGAAAAGGATATCTGTCCTTTCCGACAACATTCTGTTTGCTTCGTCATCCTTTGGGGGGCGCTCTTACTATATAAATACACAGAACCTGGAGCATGCCTTCTGACTGACTGAAGGTCTAATTTTTCAATGCATTTCAACAAAGGCCAAGCAGTGTTGCCAATTCCCTTTGGATCAGGCAACTCATTTTGTGTGATGCGGGCTACAGAAGCAGATGCATTATTTATAAAACTACTCTCCTGACTGATCAAACACCAACACGCAATATTTATTTGAGCCGCTGGACATTGGGTTTCGCTGCTGTGATGCCGCTTGTATATTATTGCTGATGTAATGAGGATGAACTCTGGGACTGTCTCCTTACACAACAAAAATAAATATTTTTTTCCACATCTTGTTATGCATTCAGGATAAATATACCTGTTTCTTCAACCAGTGGCAGATTTGTGCTGTTCTGTTTCTGTGATGTTAGTGGTGCAGAAATTGCACACTTTAAAGAGATAATTCACCCAAAAAGGACAATACTGTCATCATTTATTCACCTCATGCCCAAATCCGAAAGATTTGGAACACAAAAGAAGCATATCTCAAAATATATTTTTTACAGAAGAATGTCCTACTACAGGTTTGGAAATGCAGAATGGTGAGTAAATGATGACAGAATTTTCATCTTTTTAAAAGTGCCTCTGCTGGAGTTTGTTACATTCAAACTTGGCCCCTTCTCGCAGGCGGAATACACAGCTCAACCGACTTAAGAAACTACCTGCGGGAAGATGAATGATGAGCTATTTTGCAAAAAAAAAAAATTCAAATTTTTATGTAAATGAAAGAAGGGTTAAGCTTCTAGTTAGATGTTTGTAATTTGTGAAAGAGTTTAGTCACCTTCAGTCTAGCTCGCTATAAACAATAATTACATGTCATAATAACAGTTACAGAGCAGTCAAAAAGGCATTAGCAACCAGTGTTGGGGAAAGTAATGCATTAACACAATTAGTTACTTTTTTAGGGATTAATGCAATAACGCATTACTTTTCATAAAAAGTAACTACAATATGTTATTTTTGCGTTTCTTTTTCTCACCTGGGCTGGACTTGCTTGTTTGTTTTCTGATAAAAACAAAAGTTAAATTTTTGGCAAATGTGAAGGCCTTTTCATGGCAAAAGTGAAATGAATAAGTCTCAGGCTGAAAGAAGTGCAAATTCATGCCTGTACAATATAGGCCGCAGCTCAAACAATCCTTTTAGCTGGGCTGTCATTCTGGATGACATAATAATAGGATGCTGGAAAAGAAAGTCCAAGACACTTTTTTTTAGCAATAAAGTAAAAAATAAGTAATTTTTGCTTATTTGTATGGTTGAATTGGGTCATCATCAAATGTCAGCAGCAAAGACATTGGTTAATGAAGTGAGATTAAATACATGACGTATATTTGTGTTTAACATTTAATTATTGGAGGTTTGCGTAATATTCAGAATTTGCATTTCACTGTTCTTATTCAATTTAATGAATTACTGAATCGGATTTTTGTGCAAGTGAGATGAGTGAATGCATGCTCACATTTAGTCTAGAACTACTACTTTGAGAAGTTTCTCAAATTGATATCAGATTGATAGGGCAGACGATCTAAGGCAAAACAGATTCAGAAATTCAGCTGTAAAGGAGCTTTATTTGAAATTACAGTTTTTATTCAGGAAAAACAGATACTGTTATAAAATTAAGTATTTACATATTTAAAGAACCCTTAGGAACCCTCCTTTTTATAATGCACATTTAAACTTATGTAGTTTGTAGAGTCTACACTTCTCAATCCGATGCTAAAAGGAGCATCTCCTTTAAGATTGGGTTTTCCCCAACCTTTCTGCTTCAAATATACTGCCGTTTCCAATCTTCTGTGCTGCCTTTCTGTGAACCTTCAAGTGTCTTTTACGCCACACTGTGGCCTGTAAGTAAGCGTGTAGCCATGTAATTGGTCGCCTCTATTTTGTAAGACTTACGTGTAATCAGTGTCTCCCCTGTCTTCTCTTCAGCTGCTGAACTCTGAGCAGAGCTCTTTGATCCTTTGCGAGACGCTGATTGAGACGGTGTATGGTGAACGAGGACAGGTCCTTAAGTCTAAGGAGAGGAAAGTCTTTCTCTTCGGTGACATGCTCATCTGTGCCAACATCAATGTCAAGTATGTGTCCAGGACAAGGTCGATTGACTTTCTCTTTGTCACTCCGCCCCCCCCCTTTAAGGCCACGCTGACTGATTGATTGCCGATCTAAATACAGACTTCTGAGTCTCCAGGAGCATTACTGTGATGTTGCCCCAATATGAGGGGGTTAGCCGCTAATGTTTAAGGCACAGGACAGAATTGGGCAGAGTCAAATGGGCCTTCATTATCTGGGAACAAATAGCAGGGTGTTTAGCTACAGCGACATGAATTATCCACATAGATCACAGGCATAAAGGCGCTTCTCTGTTCCACCCAAATAGATTATCTACGACAGCTCCATTGATCACATCTCAGCAGTGCAAAAGGTAAAAAGCTAAGTGAAAAAGCTTGCGGTGATACTGAATCTCAAAGCTTTTGAGCTAGTCCTTCCACTGCAGCATGTTAGGTCTCTGTTCTACTAAAGTGTGGCTTTACATGCTCGTTTAGAAGATCTAAACGAGGTGATTGAGATTACAACAAAACATGAATAACAACAACACCCCCAACAGCTGGAGCTTTAGACTTCCACAATGTACTCAGTTGATCTGTAAAACAAGATTTTTCGGAGTTGTAAATAAAAAATAAAGAGTATTCGGGTATGTTTAACATGATTGCATTTGAGTGAATCCTATACCAAATGATCTGTCAGGTTACTTATTTTTATGACTATGCAATACATTTTGACATGTTATTCTTCTTGTCACCTCCAGGGGCCCCCCTGACATCAGCAGTCTGGTTCCAGTAGGTCCCAAGTATAGCCTTAAGTGGAGTGCCCCCTTGCAGCAAGTTCAGGTAGTTGAAGTGGGTCAAGAGGGCTCCCAATCTAAGGACACTCTTTACCAGCTTGGAGGCGTCAAGCGTTCGGGCAGCACTTCGGGACTGGGTAATGGCAATGCTGTTGGCGCTGCTACTTTCTAAACAATCAGATAGCATGCACCCCTTGATGTGAGTCTCTGAGACATTTTGAAATAACTGTCCGTTTTTTGTGAGAAATGCAACTTTTTATGGCCTCAGATACAGATGAGTGTATCTCAGGTGAGGTAGATAAGAATAACAGAGGAACGGCCTAAGCAATCTTATTTCACTGTCTGATAGACCACAAACATATTCAGCGTGCTGTCATCAGTCTTGGCGCATTATTTCCACCTCCACTTCCAATCAGAGAGAGCAAGTTCAGGAGATTGGAATCAGGGCTGAACACTCTTACAAAACATTATTGTGTTTTGAGTTCGAAAACGAGGAGGAAGTGAGCAATTGTGGGGCACCAAGATAAATATGCTGACAGAGCTCCAGGTACAAAGTGTTATCAGGATGTACAGGTTCTGGCTGTTTAAGCCTTTTGCTTTCTGAGCTGAAATATTAATGGTGTTGTCTCTGGAACACCCATGTTGGATTGTGCACACAGGGGAGCCAGGAAATTAGATGACAGAAGATGTTTAATGCTAGGGCCTAGCAGACAGCTCGCGGGCAGGAGTCTTTAGAAGACCTCTTATGCCCCCCATGCCTTATTTCTCTCTGAAATCATTATAAAACAGCATTCTGTCCAATTTATCTGCCTCCGTTCTCTTCCTGCTACTTTATAACTCAGCAGTAGCCTCCCATCTACTTCCTATTTCTCATTCTCATCATTTTCTCTGTCATTTCCCTCAATTTAAATGTCAAAATACGGGGATGATTGTTTGACATAAAATGTTGCCAAATAATCAATACAAGAAATAAAAACAGTGACAGGAAAAAATAAAATAAATATAGTATAGAATAAATGTTTTTCTTTTATGAAATCGCCCCTATGCTATTTCGAATACTACCTGCCATGCAGTGTATAATAGCTGTTTGTGAATGTAAAAGGTCTGCAAAGTTTTAAAGATCAAAGTGCACGACAAATAAAGTTATTGTCTCCTAAAAGAAAGAAATGAGCCATCAGAAATTCAAGTCTCACTTCCGTAACATATCAACTCGACAAATGGTTTGTACAAATGTGCATAATGCCAGCCTATGATCTTCATTGACTGCCCGCAAACAACATGTACATAGTACTTTGACCCAACCCTCAACCATTGTAGTTGTAGCGGAGAAGCAACATGTTGTAGCAACATGTTGGTTGGTGGGGTCCCCCTCGGTAGAAATCACGTTCCACGGGGCACCGAGATACGACCGAAAAGGCTACTTTCACGATTAAAGGGTCAGGGGCTCAAGCCCCCCTGCATAGACCCCCTGTGCACGCCACTGCGACACACTGTAAGTTGTCGACCAGTCACAACATGCTGGGCTATCTGATCAATTAGAGCAGAGGAAAGGAGGTGTTAAGAGAGACTGAATCCTTTGAGTCGTTTCAGGCACTGTGAGAAAAGAGGTGATATGCAATGTATATTATAAGAGAAAATTAAAGTGTTTTTTGACCTTGAAAGCATATAAGCCTCTTGTATGAGACCTACAGATTTAGGAATGTTTAAAATAGCACAATGAGGGCACTTTAATATATAGCCTGTATTTTTATATGCACTACTGTTTAAAGGTTTGGTCAGTAAAAGAAGAAATAGTTTTAAATACTGTAATAGTATATATAGTTTTTTAAAAGGAAATTAATTTTATTCAACAAGGATGCATTAAATTGATCAAAAGTGACAGTAAGGATATTTATAATGTTACTGTATATTTCTATTTCAAATAAATGCTGTTCTTTAGAAATTTCTTTCGAAAAAATTAAATACCGGTAAAGGTAATGCACATAATATTTACAATATACTATACAATTCAATTGTATTGTAACATTGTAAACATTCAAAAATACATCAGAATATTGTTACATTTGAAGACAAAATATAGACTGTTTTTTGAGGATGTGCAGGTAAGTTTATATTGCAGCTTCCCTCAGTACCTACCACCTATATATATACACTACCGTTCAAAAGTTTGGGGTCGGTACGATTTTAAATACTTTTAAAAGAATTCTCTTCTGCTAACCATGGCTGCGCTTATTTGATTAAAGTAAAGTAAAGTGTAATTTATTCCTGTGATCAAAGCTGAATTTTCAGCATCACCAGTGTCAGTGTCTTCAGTGTCAAATGATCCTTCACAAATCAGTATAATATGAGGATTTGATGCTCAAGAAACATTTATTATTATTATCAATGTTGAAACAGTTGTTGGTCTGTCAGTTGTACAGTTTTTTTTTTTTTTTTTTTTTTAGGATTCTTTGATGAATAGGAAGTTCAAAAGACTTTTGTAACATTATAAATGTCTTTACTGTCACTTTCGATCAAATTAATTATTCCTTGATAAATAAAAGTATTGATTTCTTTCCTACAAAAAATAAAAATAAAATTCTCACTGACCCCAAACTTTTGAACGGTAGTGTATATATATATATTTATATATATATATATGTGTGTGTGTGTGTGTGTATATATATATATATATATATATATATATATATATATATATATATATATATATATACACACACACACACACACACACACACACACACACACACAGTATATAGAAAATGATCACAGTGAAGTATGCCTCTGTCTCAACCTCACTAGTCTTATAGAGAGCCACAGACTTCTTCTTTTGAAAGCCTTTTTCTATAGCTAGACTGGTCACTGAGCCTGTATTTGGTGAGGATACGTTTCGGTATCTCTGTCTGTGACGAGATATAAGACAGACCGCCTCCCTCTCTTTTATTCTATTCAATGACCTGTGTTAGCTGTTAGCACACACTTCTGGTTAAGTAACAAGAAGCCTTTAATCATTATTTTCCAGACCCCTTTGTTGTAGTCTGGTCTAGTCTGAATATGTCGTTCTTCAGCTATTAATAGCAGCACATAGACACACAACCCTGTTTTGCCTGGCCCGCGTCACATCTCTCCTACCTTGTGATGTCACTCCATGGGGCTCCTTGCCCAAATCAGATCCCATGCTCCCCCAGCGTACCTCAAAATGGACTCATTTTTCATCTCCTGCAGGCCCCAGTGCCCTAATTTATTGATGGAATAGGCCAGCATTCCAGGAAGAGCAAGGCCTCTGCTACTGCCACTCTAAAGCCGTATAAAACAGTAGCATATTGCAAATCTTAGAGGCCTGTGAGCAATGAGATGTATTCTTAATGGAGACTTACCGTACAGGGATGCTATTTTGGACAATTAAGCCCTCTCTCAAATAATTTATCCTGCTGAAATATTTGTAGACTTCTGCCATTTAGACAAAGTAAATACGTTGGACAACATGAAGTAATAATAATAACAACAAGAATATTTTTATATTGTTTTAATATAAATTATGTATATTATATTATATATTGTATAGTATTAATACATATACTACTGCTGCTGATAATGCTGATTTATTACAAATTATAATATAATATTAATATCATTATTAATATTTATTTATACTTTTTATATTGTTTTAATATGAATTATATATAAATTATATGTGGTATATTATAATCTAATAATATAACATGGTATAATATATAAATGTTTGAATGGTAGTGTATATTCAATTGTTACAAAATAATTCTATTTTAAATAAATGCTGTTCTTTTTTTGTTTACTTTTTATTCATCAAAGAATCCTGGAAAAAAATTATCAAAGGTTATAAAAAAATATTAAGCAGCACAAAATATAATATAATATAATTAATATATACATGTAATGTACAATATATATAGATGTTAAAATGATGTAAAGTTACAATTTTTGTCTCTCTTACCCTTAGCTGGTTAGGTGCAATATTAATTGAGCACTTTAGTCCCTGGAAATTATCACAGACTAGTTTCCTTAATGGCCATGGCATGCACACCTTTTTACTATTTGTTAAAACATGTGCCACATAGATCCTTGCTAAAAAAAAATTCCGAAAGTGTCAAAAGCACACTTAAATGTTAGTTTAAGAGCATAGGTTTGAATGAGAAATCCAAATTTATTTGAGTGGCCCTTCTGGCAACAGCTTGGTTAACTTTAGGCTTTGGACTACTGTATTGTGTCTGCATAGGCCTCTGCTGGTGGCCGGTCAGCGTGTGTGTCCGTTTACATATGACAATGTGTGTGTGAGAGAGATAGACTAGTGGGAATGGTGGAAAACCATGCAATAGTGTGAAAAACAGATCCCAGCACACCAACTGGATTAGTCTGGATTACAAGTCAGCACATTCACCTGAGGCCAGGGTGGGCCACAAGCCCACAAACCTGTAGGCCCGCCTGAGGCCTTGCCACGGCAACCAGAAGAGCGTGTAAACTGCCAGCTTGCGCTGTAGGGGCTCACTGTGCCTATTTTTATTCAAATGTGTCTGCTATTGATCAAGCCGTGCCAGTGACAGATGTCTCTGTGGCTGTGTGAGTTGAAGACCCTATTAAATTTCTAAAGGTTAGAGAGAGACAGACAAACCAGTGGAAGAAAGATGTAGAGGTGTAAAGAAAAGTGGATTGAATCCTAGACAGACAGGCCTATAGAGAGACAAAAGAGAGAGAGAGAGATGGTGTGTCAGAGCCTGAGAAAGATCTCTGACAGACCTTCCAGCAGTACTTCGAAAATTAGGTTTAGCTGGGGGTCAACAATTGCCCGTGCCGCCCCAATTCTGCACACAGGTCATGTGATTATGCGGAGGTGCTGAAAGGCCAGACGGTCCTGCAGTCTTCGTATCCAGCTCTGGGATTTAATTACACTCCTCATTCCTGGGCTATCGGTCGGACACATAGAGCAGATTCACCCCCGCTATTGATTCTGCAGGCAGAGACCAGAGACCGCAAAAAAGGGAATGGGGATTCAAATCGATGGTACATTTCACGTCTAATGAGACACCTGTGTTCGTTTCGTCACCCTTAAAGGGCTTCATATTTCCAAATGGCTTCATTTTATACTCTGCTCCTTTTCCTTATAACGTTAGCCTCTGTGGCTGCACAAACAATGGGAACAATCGATCTATCTTCAGTATCGATTCTCTTTGTTAGTGGAGCTACTGGAGAGTATTGACAAATGAAAGTTTTGTGATAGTGCAGAAGTCTTTAAAAGTTGAGTTGATTTAGTTTAGATTTGCATTAGGGCAAGTTCTTTTAAGCGAAAGCCTAGAGGACAACGAGTTTTCCTCTTTAAAGGTCGGGTATCATTCTGAAAATTGTGTCATTGTAGACCACCATGCAGGTCTCCGATCAATTATTTTAAATGGAGGAATGTGCATTGTATAGGAAATCCTGAAGTGCTTTTTTATTTGAGCATAGCTCACAGTGTAACCGAGCTTTCCTGACTCGATTACATGTTCGAATGATTCAGCACCTTACGGGAAGCCATATCCGCAGAAATACCATCTCATCTAAGGAAAACCCTGGAGTGCAGGTGAATGTTCTGATAAAGCGTGGTGTGCAATTTAAGTGCTGGATAAGTGAAGCTGGTTATTTTTGATTGACAGGAAGTATCATTCTGGGTCCGCCCCGTCTGTATCAGGAACTGCAGGAGTTGCAGCACGACCTCTCAGTGGTAGAGCAAGTCACTCAGCTCGTGGGGACTTTACAGGGAACGTACCAGGTAAATAATGTTCACTACCTCACATCTGAACCCTTAAGCAGAAACTTGGAAAGTTGACGTGATGCATTAATACAATTACTTTGCGGCGGAGTAAGTAATTGTAAACATGGCTCATAAATTGAAGTTGTGGCATTAAGTACAAAAAACAACATACATTTTATGCTTTTAACCCTCTGGGGACCAGAAACGCGCCCGCGCGTTTTGCCGTTTTTTTTTCACATAGCAGAAAAATAGACTTAAAATACTCTGTTGATTTTGATCGTACATATAAGTGTTATACATCAATCGATCCTGTTAATTGTCTATTATTTTTCTGTATACTCACAATAAAAACAAAGTTTTGTGCTTTTTGTCAAATAAAGAAAAATAAACATGATGCGAGTTTTGCCTTCTCTCTGTCAGTGCAGTCCATTCTGAAACACGTCCGAAAAATTAACTCTAACTCTGCAAATACTTGTCATACAGGCACGAGAGATTTTTCTTTATGAAGCTTGAATTCTCTTCTTTTCAATGATGTAATTTATATAAAAAACAAATATTCTCAGTTTATGTAATCTGTATGAAAAGAGAGTGCTGTCAGATTTTTTTTCCCCAGCTCATTACACTTCATTACGCGTTAATCTGACACGCCCATGGAGGACGCGCGCTATTCAAACGCAAATGTTGAGGCAAGCCATGACAATGCCCACATCAGCCGTTCCACCGCGGCGGTAAAATGTGGGGTGTATTTTCTGCCTTTTACCGCCAAGAGGCGCTACAATCATAGACTCTGAAAAGTGTTTGTTTATTCTCTCTAATGCGTAATCTGCTGCCGCACCGCACTGATTCAGAGCGATTGAAAGCTGGTAGCAGATGAATTCAACAAGTGAAACGTAGTTAAAATAATTCATAATCACAATACTGAAATTAGGCTACTGAAATGAAATTGAATAAATAATGAAAAAGTAAAACATTGCAATAAAAACATTTACAGACGTACAAACGATAGCTCAGTGGTTAACGCAACAACACGAGCTTCGAGGAGCTTCAATCGACTCGAGATCGAATCTCAATGTAGCATACATGTTGTTAACCGATGTTGGCCAACAGCGTTTATATTTAACCTTCTTGATGCTTAAATAGCTAACTGTTTATAACTGTTTACTTATTTAAAGTCAAGAGTTTTGTTTAATTATTATTACAACATAAATTTGCTACATTCCTGGAACCGCAGCGCTGCACAAAGGACATAAACTGATGAAGGAAGATTGTCAGCCGATT
This sequence comes from Rhinichthys klamathensis goyatoka, assembly GCF_029890125.1. Taxonomy (NCBI): domain Eukaryota; kingdom Metazoa; phylum Chordata; class Actinopteri; order Cypriniformes; family Leuciscidae; genus Rhinichthys; species Rhinichthys klamathensis. Next base: position 483,437 of record NW_026606624.1, read on the forward strand.
GCATCTGAAAATGAAGAAGCACGTCTTTAGTCTGCTAAATTATTGTGTAATGTAAAAGAACACTAAAATTACTTAAGTTTGAAACCAAGTTCGAACATTTCAAGGTTTAAATAAAGTGTCGGGACAGTTTTTTTAATTTAAAACAGGGTTGCATCGGGTTTAGAGTTTATTTCTTTTGCGATGCAAAATAAGAAACACTAGGCTAATCTTATTCTTGCGACATTTTAAATTTGTATTGCCAAAGAAATGACAGCTATATTAAACAATTAAAACAGTAGGCCTACAAAACGAAAATTGTCCAAAGCAACATAATTAAATTAAAACATGCGTTTTTCTTTGCCTCTCTCGCGCTGAATCTCTTTTTAACAAGTTTATTTAGTCTCCCTCGCTCTCCATATGAAAGAGGAACATTAACACCTATGCCTATTGTCCTGCGCGCTTGATACAGCACTGAACTGTCCCTCCAACCCCCCACCGGCTATCGGAGTCTGAGGCTGATTTAACACAAAGAGAAGTCGCAATTCACACTTAAATCGCTATTCTAGACAGTGTTGATAATGAAGGAATTAAATGATTTAAGTTACATGTAGCCTAGTGATATTTCTGTCATAAAAGTTTATTACTAAATATTTCATTATTTCAGTAATTGATGAAATAAAACTGGTTTGGGCCAGCTTTTTCCAAGCAAAACTAAATATAATCTGAAAAAACGCATGTTAATTTGTTTTCATGAACAAAATGTTCAACTCAATATTAAAGTCTACATGGATCTTTGGATCCTTTCAACCAGGCATGCAATTTGTGAATTAAGTTTTTTTTTTTTTTTTTTTTATTCAAATAAATATCAAACCACGGTGCTTCGTGGTAATGCTGCTAAATTAAATAACATGTATTGAATAATTATGAACTTAAATGAAACAATATCGCAACATTTCAACAAATACATTATTTGATCTGTTTTTACATTTTAATTCAGGGCGATTTAGCCTGCTACATTTAATTAGAGCGAGATTTTCACCCTTGTCATTTTCTCATTGGGAAGCGCTTACAGGCTACATGTTTGAGTAGATCCTCTGTACCTCTCGTTTTCATATGGATTACATAATCAGATAACATTTATTAGCCAGAATATTTAGACATTTAAAGGCTTTAGACAGAGCCGATTTCTTATAGTGACTGAGCTGAAGTGGCTTTCGGTTCATTTTTGTGACGCGCAGTTCCCGGAGACAGAGACGACAGATAAACTGTTTTTGTCGTTAGCAAAAGTTCGAATAAAACCCGACTTTAGAAAAATGCATAGGGCCACTCGGCGTGGTCTGCCAAAACACTTAATTATAAACTTCAATATTTCATTCAAAATAATCTCAAAACGCTTTGTGAAATTTTGAAAAGCCGTGCATGCATTAAGGCCACTTGAACTAATGAACAACTGAAACGCTGGTTTTGATTTTATTGTTTGTCGTTGTTTAAACGTGCTTGTTGCATATCTCTATTTTATATTTGATATGGTCTATTGGTGAAGTAGCCTATAGCATTGATTACTGTGGAGGGAGGAGTGTGGGGATTCAAATAATTCAGCAGAAGCAGGGATGTTTAGACCAGAAGGAAATCCCCGTCCCTCCTGGCAAATCACACTTTACTTAAAACCATGTTTTTAAAAACTCTAGGTTGTAGGGAATCAAAATAATAATAATAATAGGCCTAATAAAAAATATATATATATATACTGTATATAGGCTATATATGTAAAATTACTTTTTTTACAGAACTGCTTTTAAAATTACGATTGGTAGCCTCGTACGATTGGTACAGATGCAACGTCGTTCTGTTCGATACTATTGTTCCTAGTGTAAAATGGAAATGCATGGTAATTTTATTTTATAAATATAACCAAAAAACTGTATGGTGTAACAGAGTTTTAGAGCTAGACAAATCTCTCTGCATTAATAAATATAAAATTTGCAGTAGACCATGTTTGATCGGGATTTGAACCCGTGTCATCTTGATGATCGAACCGTCAGTTCTACCGCTCGGCTATGAATTTTCTCACTGAGAAATGCCCAAACGTTTGTTTCTCACATGAGCGAGAAAACGTTTTGTCGTTAGCCTGTGTGAGTGTAGGCCTACTTTAGCCTACCTACATGAATAAAAGTAGACCTTTTACAGTTTTAAAAGATGATATCTTATCTGTATGACCAACAATTACGCAGTAAGTTCTTTTAGCTGTTATGAGAAAAATAAATCCAAATGAACGCGCCGCCGCGTTTGTCAAACTCTAATTGAACATGCCAGAATAAAGCCAGATTTTAGAATAATGCATAGCCACTCGGCGTGGTGTGCCAAAATACCCTAATTATAAACTTCAATATTTCATTCAAAACCATCTCAAAACGCTTTGTGACATTTTAAAAAGCCGTGAATGTATTAAGGCCACTGGAACCAGGATCGTAACTGAAACGCGCTGCATGTCTCAATACAGGAAGCGCTGGTTCAGATTGTATTGTTTGTTGTTTAAACGTGCATGTTGCATATTTAAAAATATTTGTTTAAAAATAAATGTTTGTTGTAGGCTTATTTGTAAATTACCATAACTTGTAGAATTTCATCCTTACTGTTAATTGACATTAGCCCCACTTACGTTTTGATAAATGTCCCTTTGCGCCACCTGGCGGTCATTTCGCGAGCGACTTTGAAATGCGACTGGTTTATTTTTATTGTATTGGTCTACTTTAAAAAATAATACTTTATAAGACATTTATGGGAAAATACTATTTTCTTTTCAAGATGTTTCCAACTGTAACTTTGAACCAATTCTGTAGAATGGCCCATATAGCATTTGACCAGGATTTGTTTCCAGGTATGACTAAAAATGTGCTTCTGGCTTTCATTTATATTTTGATTGTTTGTATATATATATATATATATGTGTGTGTGTGTGTGTGTGTATATATATATATATATATATATATATATATATATATACATGTAGGCTATATATATATACAAGAAAGAATGCAATGACAATATATATATATATATATATATATATATATATACACATGTAGGCTATATATATATATACAAGAAAGAATGCAATGACAATATATATATATATATTGTCCTTACATTCTTTCTTGTGTGACACCCCTGAATGAAAGGCTCATTATTATGCAGGGTCACTGTCTGAGAACCACTTAATTATTCATGATAGGGGTTGGGCCGTTCCGCCCATCCGCATATTGCCTTGGCAAACAAAAAAAGGTTTTTCACAATTTAAAACAATCTATTGTTTTATGTGAATGATTAGGAAGAATGATTTTCAGATCATTTTGAAGCAAAAACTCTAGGCAACAACGTACATTAGTCAAAAGTCTTGTGGACTCATATTTAGTATGTTTTTTGTGTCCTTATTTCAAAAACTTTATTTTTTAGTTTTTTCAATAACCACGCATAAACAATATTCTCTCAAAAATACAAACATGTACATACATGTTGCTCACACATTATGGTAGACCTGTTTGTGCTAAATAGAGTTTAATTTCACCTGTGCCATTAATATGTTTATAAGCAACTGAAAAAAGCACAAATGTCAGAGCAAGTCAAAACATCCAAAGGGCCCCAAAAACACTCTGGTCCCCAGAGGGTTAATATACAGTAGTCAACATTTGAAGGGGATCAAACCACTTCAAATGTTAACTACTGTATAATTCATATAAATATTAAAATACATGTTTTTACATACAATACTGTTCAAAAGTTTGGGGTTGGTAAGATGTTTTTAAAAGAATCTCTTATGTTTACCAAAGCTGCATTTATTTGATCAAAAATACACTAATACAGTGAAATATTTTTACCATTTTAAAATAACTTTTCTATTTTACTGTATCTTAAAATGTAATTTATTTCTGTGATGGCAGTCTTTAGTGTCACCCGATCCTTCAGAAATCATTCTAATATGCTGATTTAGTGCTCAAGATACAGTTATTTTTATTATCAATGTTGGAAAGAGTTGTGCTGCTTAATATATATATTTTTTTTTAAACACGATAGGCTACCCTTTTTTCCAGGATTTTTTGTTTGAAATATACATTTTTTGTAACATAAATGTCTTTACTGTGTTTTAATTTAATGTGTCCTTTCTCTCTCTCAAAAATGAAAATAAAAAATAAGATAAGCTGTGCTTTTGGATAAACACATTTTTTCATTATGAAAATATAATATCCTAACACTGTCCAAAAATTATAAAAAGAACAAAGTCCAGGAAAAATCTAGGTGGAATATATTAAGCAGCAAAACAAAAGCAGTGTAAGCCACATATGCTGCAGCCATCTGGGGATGGAAGCCTTTGGGGTAATTCAGCGTTTTCAGCGTAATTAAATTGTGATCAAAGTTCAGCAACCAAAGACGTGGATCATCAATTGATTATCACGGCATTCGCTTGATAGTTGGACGTCAACGCGGGGAAACCTTCATAATCTGATCTGCAGTCGATGTTCAGATGGGAGATAGCTCTGAACAGCATGTCTGCACAGCACAAGGCTGCTCTCAAATCAGGACAGCTCCCCTGATGCCTTGATAGCAACTAAACCAATACAAAAACAGCTAGTTTTCTTCTTTTACCTCTGAGTGTTATATGAAAACAGTAACAGCGCTTTGTCTTGCATGCTTTCTTGTCCATAAACATGCTTTTGGCCTCTCTCCAAATGACTAATTCCTACCACAATCTAATCAGAATGTAAATGTGAGGTGAATAGAGAATGGGTGAACTTTTGCAGACCTCATTGATTTTGCAGATGTATTTCAATTGGACTTGGCTTTTGGGAGGTGTGAATCATTTTGTTTATAAGAGGGAAGCCTTTATTATTTCATCAATACTTCGAGGCCAAAGCCAAAATTAACATAACAAAAAACTGTGATTTCTGCATTTAATGTGATATAAAGCAGTAGTTTTCGACTGGTTAAAGGTCAGTTCCGATATTGTAAGCTGTGCTAAACAATGCTAAATGCATATAAAAATGAAACTAACAATATACAGCACACTATGATTCAAAAGTTTGGAGTCAGTAAGATTAGATACGATTTTGGCAAGGAGACATTAAATTGATCAAAAGTGACAGTAAATACATTCATAATGTTACATAAATAATTTTATTCCTAATGAATGCTGTTCTTTTGAATTGTCATCAAAGATTTCTAAAAGAAAAAAAGTATTATTCCACAAAAATATTAAGCAGCACTACAGTGTTCAACATTGATGATATTAAGAATTGTTCTTGGGCAGCAAATCAGCATTTTAAAACGATTTCTAAAGGATCCCGAGACACTGAAGACTTTATCATTTGATCTTTATCATAACAGGAATAAATAGACGTATCTTTAAAAGGGAGGAGGAAATGCTTCGATTTACCTATTGTTATATTAATAATTTTGCATTGGCTATTATTGGGCATATGCTGTTCCTAATAACATTAAAATCTTTCAGTGCTTGATTTTCAGTACATTTTTAAGTTGTACCATTTCTGGACCGTGTTGGGTCAAAACTTGATGTCCAATGTAAAGTCAAGGTCAATCTAAAGCACTAGCATTTCTTTGCTGTGTTTATAGAATCTGAACACTACGGTAGCACAGGACTGGTGTTTGGCGTTGCAAAGGCTGATCCGCATCAAAGAGGACCAAATTCAGAGTGCCAACAAGTGCCGTTTACGATTGCAGGTCCCTGGCAGACCAGACAAGTGAGTAAACGGGGCAAAAGCTTACATTTTCTTTAGCACCCTCAAAAAATTCAAAAAGCACATATTAATGGGTTCAAATATTTGTTATAGCCGTTTCTAATCCAAAAACACATTTTCCTTTCCTGATCTTCTCCTGATAGATTACATTTGCCTCAAGAATGTAAGTAGTAAGACATTTTGCTAAATGGCTTCTGAGATCTAAACAAGAAAAAACTATTCTGATTACGCCACAGCTTGATTTCAGACTCTTATAAAGTCCTGCATACAATCTCTGGCGCAGGTGATCCCAAGTGGCACTGCAACATAATGCCAGATGACAAACATGTTAATGTTCATCTGCAACAACGTTAAGATGATGAAGGAGCCTGGCACCATGTTAATTTCCCCTAATGAATGCATTACCCGGCTTTATTTGCGGCGTGTGTTAAAAGCCTACTCCTTGTCACCTTTAACGTAGCCAAGCGGCAAATTACAAGCCTAATAGCATGACTGGAAATCATTAAGGGATAGTTCTCAGATTTTGGAGATCAAGGAATGCTGGAGGTAAAGTTACACAGACCCTTTCAGTCTGGGAAGTGCTACATTATGGCTAGTCATAGAGCTTAGTCAATTCATTTAACTTAGTCTGGGAGCTGCTGTTTCCCATTTGGAGCCACTAGTGTCATTTCTCTTTGATGCGTAGACAGAGGCTTTAATGTACTCGTATTATGTCACATTAAGAGTCAGTGAATGTAAATGTGTCATGGCGGGGGCTGCACATTTTTCACAGTGCACTGCACCTGAATGTGCTTATCTTAATGATGCAGAGTGAGAGCGGAAACTTCACTCATAGAATCGGCCGTGGAAGGAAGAGAAATGAAGATAGATTAGTGGAGGATTCAACTAAGAAAAGAGCTGAGGAGACGGGGAGAACATGACAGAAGAGAAGCAGAGAGAAATAGAAGATAAACTGTAAAGCACATAGAGCAGTTGACATTTATTTAAGCTTCATTTTCTGATTGGAATATTTTTGGGGCCCAAGAGACTCGATGTATCTTTTTTTTTTTTTATACATTCAATAAAAAAAAATTTCTTTTATTGAATGAACCTAAAGACATTTTTCAAAACATCTTTAATGTTCCAAAGTGGAAAGAAAGTCATACTGGTTGTTTGGAATGACATGAGGGTGACAAATTGTCAGATTTTTTATTTTTGAGTGAACTACGCTTTTAATAAGTCTTGGTTTCTCTGAGAACCCCAAGATAACATGAGGGTTGAAGCAATTCTTGTAAAATCTCACTTTTTGTGTTCACATGAACTGTTTCAACACAAGCATATCAAACTTTTTTTTTATTTCATTTGATCCTTACTTACCCAACTACAAAGACAAATAGTGCCCTGCCAGCTGAGAGGAGGTACAAGGGACTGATTTTTTTGCCTTGGCACATAGAAGAGACTCGGCAGAACATTTAATCTCCGTGTGCTTTCTCAACATAATGTGACAGCACAACCGGCCCAGAGCGGCTTAGTACCCTGCAGTCCTCCTAATATCTGTCAGACCCATGCTCTTCAGGCCTGCTCGGTTGGCTCACGTTCTGGAAAACCTGCAAAAGCAATATGTTCAGTCAGATGTACATCAGAACCCCTGCCCTGCTTCCAAAACAGATCTTCCAAAACAGTCACACTCCCTGAATTTTCCAATGCCTGCGTCAGCCTGCTGTAATGTCATGATGTATTGATCTCAGTAGGATAGGACACCAAGATATTTTTCAGAACCGGTACTGTTTTTGATAAAATGGTGAAACCAAATAATTACTTGACTTATGGTTCCATTAACAGTTTTATGAATCTCCAGATTGAAACGTGTAGTGTGACCAGACTGGTTCAGACTGACACAGCGGTTGTCCGATCCCCAAACATAATTATGATTTTTATGAGCTGCCACAGCCGGCTCTTATAGTGAATCAAGAATATAAAATGTAGTCTGAATTCCAAACAGGATTTATGAGCCAATCCTTTTTAGTGAATCAAAATCATACAGCACAGCCAGTTTAATATAATTCCAGATTGAATGATTCTTCTGACCCGATACTTTTTTAGTGAATCAAAAACCAGTGTAATTTTAATACTTAACATTTGCGTAGCATTTACAATCCTGTGAAAACACCATACTGCAACACCTATACTTCCTGCGCCCCTGTGAACGAATTTCTCTTATAAACCATTTATTTTTAGTGAATCAAACACACACAGCACGGCCAGTGCAATTTTATTCCCAAACAAATTATTCTTATGAGTCAGCTCTTATTAGTGAATCAAAAACATTTAGCGCAGTGAATGTTGTCTGATACCCGAACTAATGAGCCGCCATATGGTCCTTTTTGGGAATCAAGAATTTACAATGAAATTCCAAATAGCTTTTATAAAGGTAATTCTTTTTACAGCACAAACTGTGTAATTGTAATCCTGAATGAATTACTCTGATAAGCAATTTGTTTTTAGTGAATCAAAAACAGCACGACCAGTCTAATTTGATTCCCAAACATATGATTCTTATGAGTCTGCACTTTTTAGTGAATCAAAAACATACATCACTGCAAGTGTTGTCCGATCTGAATCAAGATTATACAGTGAAGTCTGAATTCCAAATAGCTTTTATGAACTGATTCTTTTTAGTGAATCAACAACATGCAGCATCACCAGTGAAATTTGATTCCCGAATGAATGACTTTTGTGAGCCCATTATTTTTAGTGAATCAAAAAACATACAGCACGGCCAGTGTCCGAGCCCTGAACTAATGATTTTATGAGCCGCCATTGCAGTTCCTTTTAGTGAATCACAAATATGCAATGTGTTCTGAATTTAAAATAAATTCAAATAGATTTTATGAGCAGACTCTTTTTAGTGAATCAAAAATGTACAGCATGGCCAGTGTAGTCTGATTCCTGAATTTTTTTATTATTATGTATCGGTTCTTTATTAATCAAAAACATAAAGTGAGACTAGTGACATTTGGCAAAAAACTTCTAAGGGCAGTAAAGACTAAGATTTTCATTTAGTTTTTTCTAAACATTTGCTCCTCAAAAGTTTTTAAATAATAATTAATGGAACCACTAAGGAACCAGAATAGAATGGAGTGGATTAGAACAGAACAGAATAGAATAGAACAGAACAGAACTGTCAGAGCTATAGTGCTCATTTGGCTGATGTTAATTGAATCCGGCTCACAACATTTCCTGATTTGGTTTCGCCCTCTTTCCCCATAATTTCCTCTTTTCTCTCCACTGGTCTATAAATAAACTTTTTGGCAACAAGGCGAAAAAGATCCTGTTAAGGAAAAAAGGAGAACATGATCACAGAGAGGCAGAGAATAAAATAAAATAAATCTTTGAATACAGAAAAAAAAAACTAATTTAAAACCATCTTTGGTACACATACACAAATCCGCTCTCTCTTTACCTGTCCTTCTTTTTTTAACAAACACACGCATACAGACCCAGGGAGAGCGGCAGTTCCCAGCATGCACCCCCTGTTCTTTGTTTTTCACCTGCTGTTAGTCTAGGAGCCTTTTCTACCTTCAGATAACTCCTCTCAGCAAGCAGCAAAAGGGATGGTGACGCATGGAATTTCAAAGCGCTGCCATGGAGGCTGATGCACATTCCAGAAACAGGATAATTAACATCACCCATTCAACTTGCTGCAAAACCGTGTGTGTGCCTACGTGTCCTGCCTATTACACGTTGACAAAAACATGGCGGATTGATTGAGAACAAAAATGAATGTAGTAGAGAGACACGGATGTCTGAAACCGAGGAAAGCCTGTTTTTTTTTTCATATTAGAATGTTTTTCTTCTAGGTCTTCTGAGATATATTTCATGCACTGTATTTAAATGAACTTTTTAGCCATATACAATTTTTTATGTTATGTCTAGTGGGATTTTCACACCTGAAATTGTTAATCCAAGATCATTCTTACTAGCCCTAGGTTTCAAAATTTCCCCCTGCATATATGTAAACCCTGGTTTAAAGGGATAGTTCACCCAAAAATGAAAATTAGTCCATGATTTACTCACCCTCAAGTCATCCTAGGTGTATATGACATTCTTCTTCCAGACGAATACAATCAGAGGTATATTAAAAAAATATCCTGGCTCTTCCAAGCTTTATAATGGCAGTGAATGGCCGTTTCTGTTTTGAAGTCCACAAAAGTGCATCAATCTGACGTTGGGTTCTGACGTCAACCCCATTTTCATTTCCAACCAAAATCCAATGTCAATATGACGTCATATTGACGTCCGGTGCCTGTTGGGCATAGTCGACGTTATGGAGTGCACTCATTATTTCCCACATTGCACCGCAATAATGAGTGTACAGCCCATGTACACTCAACAGCTGCCTGAATTCACTCACTCATTTTTATTCACTCCTTCAAGTGAACTGTATTAGTGGACTAACGTAGGGAATAGTGATTGAGGGTTTAGGGGGGCCTATGTGCATTAGTCTGCATCAGGTCAGTAATAATTTGGCATGTCTGTCATAGCGTATCAAATTAATTAAACTATAAACCCTTTAGTTTAAACGTGCTCATGTGAATAGCCGTGAGCATTTATATAGTTCTGTTGTGTTCTTTTGTGTTTGATTTAAGAATAGACATGACTTTCTTGTGTACTTAAAGCCTGTCAATCAACATTAGAGCGCCACCCTCAGGCTGAATAACGTAACCTCTGCCAAAAGTGTTTTGCATGTGTTCAGCATATAAAGCTTACAAACTGTTTATCATAAACTAATGCTAAGACCCAGAATCTTCCCTACCTAAATTGACAGTCAGGAGCTGCTACTGATTAAAAGTGTACATTTCATCACTTCCATTTTATCATACACATTCCCTGAGAATCAAACCCATGACCATGGTGGTGCTACTGCCTTTTTGAGTTTCAACATCGATTTGACAAATTCAGATTGACACATAGATTCCATCTTCTAAAACACACTACACAAATCTCTAAAAACGCTACAATAATGATAATTACTACAGTTAATGCATTTGCTTTCACTGTTTCACTTACATGCTGAAATTAAACAAAGTTTGAAAGCACATGTATATTTAATAAGGTAAGCACTGATACAATTTATGATTGGTTGTCTGTGGCTATACAACTTCAAAGGAGTGCGAACCCACTTGTGTGAAACTTTGCTTGAGATTAAAAAGGCCTAACCTGGTTTTAAAAAGATGTTAACCCAGGGTTAAGTGTGAAATTGACAGGTTAATTGATCTTGGATTAATGGGCATAGGCTTTATAGAGCTTATAGAGTGCTTTCTCCAAAGCCACTTCCTCTGTGATTTACAGTCACCTCCAATCGGCACAGAGAAGAGCTGAGTGTCTTGCTTCCATTCCACCATCTGTCCTGTCATTCTGCATTAGTGTCACACACATGCCACAGCACTGACCTGCAGCCATAAATCAGTCTGTTGTCTGCTCTCCATTCTGCCCTTTCTGCCTGGGAGTCTGCCTCCTCTGCTGTTTCTTCATTCAGGCCGCACAGAGACACACAAACTCGCACACCTTCTCACAACCACCCAGATTTTCAATCAGCCAGCGGGAGGAACCCAGGGCCTTTCTGTTTATCGTGTTTAGACCAATGTGGAAGCCCAGCTTTATCCCAGGAATCAAATTAAGCATGGAGCGCACTTACTCTGCTCTGAAAAACCAGCCCTCCCCCTATCCCACCTCTTTTTGCTTATTTTTCCATGTGAAACCATTGTGCTGAGTGAAGGAAATATCTGTGAGTTGTTGTTTGCGTTTGCCATTCTGGGAAGGAGCCAGGCACCACATGAATTTCAGTCGGAATTCGCTTTCTTTATCTCTGAGCGTCTTCGACGGTTTCATTCCATTCTTCTATATCTGTATAGAAGCACGTTCACGCTTTTCTCTCTCTCTCTCTCTCTCTCTCTCTCTCTCTCTCTCTCTCTCTCTCTCTCTCTCTCTCTCTCTCTCTCTCTCTCTCTCTCTCTCTCTCTCTCTTTCTTTCTTTCTTTCTTTCTTTCTTTCTTTCTTTTCTTCTTTCTTTCTTTCTCTCTCTCTCTCTCTCTCTCTCTCTCTCTCTCTCTCTCTCCTCTCTCTCTCTCTCTCTGTCTCTCTCTCTCTCTCTCTCTCTCTCTCTCTCTCTCTCTTTTTCTTTCTTTCTTTCTTTCTTCTTTCTTTCTTTCTCTCTCTCTCTCTCTCTCTCTCTCTCTCTCTCTCTCTCTCTCTCCTCTCTCTCTCTCTCTTCTCTCTCTCTCTCTCTCTCTCTCTCTCTCTCTCTCTCTCTTCTCTCTCTCTCTCTCTCTGGCCTGGATTGAATGCAGAGCAGGCAGAGGCTGCTGGTGTGACAGTAGCCAAGGCAGGCGTCATCGTATTCTCCAGTCAATTACCTTCTAATGATGTTTGAATGGTGAATTGCTTTCCATGTCCCTGAGCCTTTGCTGAGATACTCTCTTTAGCCGGCAAAGTGTTAGAAATGAAGTCAAAGTATTTTTACAAGTGTCGAATGGGTTCCTGACTCATTGAAGGCCTGGACAGCTGTGTTAAGGTGAGTGCAAAACTACTGTTCAGCTCATAGGTTTATGTACTGCTTGCGTAAACCGCACTCCACACTTTTTCTTTTTTTTAATAAGAGGAATCATAAAAACTAAAATAGTTTTTTAATGTAGTACTTCCCTTATAACATTCAATTCAAGCGCAGCAATTATATTCAAATAACTGTTTATCTCAACTAGATGCTTTTGTTTGCGTCAATGGTTCCATGACGTGCCATTTACTGGGCATCCATGGAACCTTTCCATTGCACTAAAGTTTCTTTGTAGGTTATTTTTAAGAACCATTTCATCAAAGGCTTTTTTGGGAACACAAATACTTAAGCATGATCCTACTGTTTCGACTGTACAGTATTGATCTGGAAAAAAGCATTGAGATTTTTTTTCTAATTTCTGAAATTTAAAAAGTAACATTTATGATTTGAAATGTCCCAAATTAATAAAAAGGCTGCAGCAGCCATTAATGCTCAAGGGGGTGACACAGTATATACATTATTTTTAGAACCAACGGTTCTTGTATGAATTCTAACAATGCATGCATGTGAACGACGCTCGGGACAGTTGGCGGGCCAGTGCTTCATAGTCACTAAAGTTTAAGCCTTGATCATTTAAATACTGAAGCCTAGAAGACGGGAAGGGAGCTCATTCTGTTCCTCGCACGCTGTTTTCTGACTGAATTATTTTCAATTTAACAGATTAAATACCCTCATTTTAAAATAAATACATTTAAATTTAAAATAAATTAGATATGTGTTATGTGAAAAATTGGATGTAAGTGCAAAAATAGATAGAAATGCAACTGAAAACACTTAAAATGAATGAAAAGTACTCTAAATAATAAACTAAAATCTGCCAGTATGAGGCAGCTAGTCACTGTCTTAATAAGTGAGTCTTTCAGTCATTCATTCAACCGATTCATTCAAATGGCTGATTCATCGAGGAGCTAAGCAAGTGACCATCTTTATAAATGGTTCACTGAGCTATTGGCTCACTCGATTCAATACAACTTTCAGTAATGAAACACCACTGTGTGGCTGTTCAAAGACGCACAACAGTACACTCACTGTGGCTTTGTTTGGAACTATTTTCATTGGCAAAATTGAGCAAAAACAGTAACTAAACTGCATGCAATGTAAGATGACGTACATGCCTAGGCCGAGGCTGGGTCTTTTAACACATTATTTTTTCCATAATTGCACCAAATTGTTGCGTTAAATCGACACCTCTAATATACATAGTTTTTGTTTTAGATATTTATGATTTCTGAAGCATTTATAAATAATGGTAGATGTTTGACTTCTTCTGCAAAAGGTATGTACTTATGAGCTTATGAGCACAACTGTTCTTTCCCCTACTATGGGTATATCTGAGGTTCGGATAACAGAATTTATAATGATCGAATCCAGAAATTGAATCACATTTTCAATTTTAAACTGTCATTCTTCAAAGTCAACTCCAGATGGATTTCTTATGGCCAATCTCCTTCAATAACTCATATTAAGAACCTCATCCCATCCAGAAGCACACGGTGCTCAGTCATGCTCGCTCATTCCCCCCTTGTAGAAGGAATTGCTGAAAAGTTCTGGTCCATTAACCTGGCTAAACATCTTGGCTCAGAATGCAGATGAACTCAGCAAGCTCACAGGCCTGACACTCTCCATCCTTCCCCACATAACCCTCCATGCCACCACATCCACAGATCTCAGATCTTCATACTGGCTCTTTGATTTAATTAAGAAGAAAAAATATCATATTGGTGCAGTTGTGGGGATCTCCATTCCTCCTTCTCTACTGTCTGCTTTTTCCTCTAAGCACAGACTTCATAAAAAAAAAAAAAAAAATTTGATTAATAAAATTCAGCACACAGATCCAGACTCAGCTTGAGATCAAGCTGTATTGGGGAGAGTGGCAGCTGCTCTCCCCAGGGCTCCTTGGTGCACTGCAGAAAAACTATTTTACTGTATTATTAATACTGATAATTAAGGTGCCACCATGTTGTGATGTGTTTTATGGAAATTTGACAAGATTATCTTCCTCAAAGGGCCATAGCAATGAGCCCATGTTGGATAGATCAATGTATCTCACCACCTGTCCAATGTTTTTCTCATGTACTGTAGGTCTGGGCGTCCTGTAAGCTTCACTGTGGTCTTCAACACACCAAGCCCTGTCAGCAAGATCTCCTGGGTCAACCGGTTCCACCTAGCGAAGATAGCACTGAGTGAGTTTGAATTTTATCCTCCACTAACCCATGACTTTAGGCCTTTTGATCTGAAACATTGACTATGATTATTAAGATCTAAATAAAATAAAATAATAATAATAATGTATTGAAATGTATTATTATTATTTCTAATATTAATTAAGAAAGATGAATTAGTAATTAAACAGATGGGTGTTTTGTTGTGGATGTTTATTCTGACCAGAGAACTGCATGCAGTAAAATAACTGACTATGAAATACAATTTCAAAATCTCATTGCTTTACACAGTCGTGACTTCTTGACTTACTTTCTGTTTGTCACATCAATGGTAAATCAGAGTGCAGCCATGTTTTATTTTGGTCTTATCAATGCATAAACCATTTTAATATGCTTTAACCTTAGGGCAAAGATATATATTATTCAGCCACATCATCTCTAACTCCCTGAAGAAGTCATACCTCCTCCTCCTATCACAAGCTAATAGAAATAGACTAAACCTTTTGGTATAGCGCCTAAACAAAATCTCATAGGAACTTCAGTTTTTGTGATATCAACTTCAAATTTGGAACATAACTTGGTTGGACATATGGCTTTGATTTTATTGCAATTTTAGAGTAATAATATTTTGTATAAAGTAAAAAATGTTGGTTACACTTTATTTTGACATTTATTTGGTCCCTTTTACACATTCTGTTGACTATGAGTAAAGTTACCTAACTGTCTACTAACTCTCATAAGAGTGTTAGTATAATATTAGCTAGGGATGCACGATATAGGATTTTGGCCGATATTCGATATGCCGATATTTTCAGACTAATTTTGCCCGATACCGATATATTTGTGTGTTTTTTTTAAGTGCAAAAAAAGCTTATTAAAGCTTCTATTAAAGTTCTCAGTCAAGAGCAGTGTGTGATTTCCTCTTTGTGTTTTGTTGTTTTATTAACATTAACGAGATAGTTCTCCCCAAAATTTAAATTGTCATCATTTACTCTCTCAAGTTTCTTTCTTCTGTTGAAATTATAAAAGTTATTTGGAAGAATGTGGCTAACCAAACAGTTGCTGTACTTCAGTGACTTCCATAGTATATTTAAGCACAAGAAAGAAATGAATACAGGTTTGGAACAACATTAGAGTGAGTAAATAATGACAGAATTTTTATTTCTGGGTGCAGTGTCTCTTTAAGGACAAGCAGCAGCATTGTCTCTTTAAGAACTGCACGCGACGCGTCTAATATACACGCATTTGACAAGCAGATTTTCTCTGTTTGCTTTCACTTTAGACATAACCAACTTTGTTTATGTAAACCGTGTGTGTATTTGACAGTATCAGCGCAATAAGACTCGAAAGATTAGTCCAGTATGCAGACTCTGTGACAGACTTTTAGTTCCTGTGAGCATCGGGTGTACGCGCTCAGAAAAGCGGATGTTAGAACAGCGCATCAGCACGTGAAGGACATGTTTACCTAGCAAGACTTTGACGCACATGCAAATAATGAACTTTTGTGAATTGCGGTGTCCCGTGACCGTGAGTGTAACTCTACCTCTGCGTTTACATGTGATGTGAATGTACGTCGTGTTGTACAGTATGTTGAGATGAAGGCGCCAGAATTGAACTGATAGAATGCACGATACTATGATTTTTCTTCAAAAGCAGATCGTGGAGACATTTTAATCGTCCACGATCAAAAACCGTGAGACGCACACCCCTAGTTGGAAGTTTAAGTTGCTGGCGCTCATGCTTCGTTCGCGTCACGTGCGCATAGGAAACACGCCACCCTATCGGCAAGGCTCATCGGCAGAAATATTCATATCGGCCGATGCCGATGATGGTCATTTTAAGCTTTTATCGGCCGATACCGATGTTGTCCCGATATCATCGTGCATCCCTAATATTAGCAGACTGGTAGGGTTAGGGTTAGAATAAGTTGACATGTACTTGCAATGTTACTTCTAGTCAGTCGAATGTCTATAGGGGGAGCATCACAATGAAGTGTTATTCGATATTAAGCAGACAGTCTTCTAATACTCTAATGAGAGTTAGGTGCAACTTTTCTTATAGTCAACAGAATGTGCAAAGGGGACCATCAAAATAAAATCTTTAATACAGTACATTTGTTTTACAGTAAAATTAAACTTCTATTTTTTTTACACTTTAGTTTTTTTTTTATGTGCTTTCACTTCAACAATAATCTTCGGAGTGTCTTCTTTAAAAGGAGACTGACCTTAGCTCTGTATTCCAAAGCATGCACGATCCGCAGCCATTTAAGTTTGGATAGTTTGGATTGCATTTTCACATCTACGCTCAAAAAGGGGGGGGACACTAAATTACATTTAGTGTTCTAAGAAAGTTAATCTTTAAAAACACCAATAATTCAATAACACTTAAAAAAAGAAATCTTTAACAAATCTCAAAATAATTTTTCATCCTGTACATTGATCATTTTGTGATGCTTCTAGTAGCATTTAAACCGATTTATGTTTTAATTTTAATTAATTAGACTAAATAGTATGGTATTTTAATATCATAAAAGTGGACATAGTCTTCCCAAAGACGTCAACTTTTATGATATTAAAATACAATAGGAGGTTTTAGTCAGAAATGCATCAGGCGACTTGTGGTGGGCAAAGCCTCACTTTGTATAGGTTTCTGTTGTAAAACAACTGCACATTATGTTCATATGATTGTGCATTAAAAACATCTGGGTATTAATGTTTTAATGAGGTATTAATCTGGGTATAAATATTGCTATCAGTGTCAAGGTGCATTAAGCTATTGAGGTAGTAAATATGCTTTATTGAATGGACACAGTGAGGCACCCAGACTGTTGTGATAAAGTCTGTGCTTGAATTGAATGTTGTAAGACAACTCAAATCTAGTAGCTTGGATTGTTTCGTTTCATTGATGCCATGCACGAAATACTTGGGCAGAGTGTTTCTGTCAGTCTGCAGACCGGGTCAGAGGTGTGGATAGTTAGAGATGCATCAAAACTAGTGACTGATGGGAGTCTGACTTCTCAGTGCCGTGCTTTAGCTGTTTTCCCACACCAGCTGAAGTTTAACAAAAACCAAAATGTAGTTTTACTTCATTAGGGGCATGATCAAAGATTACACCATCCTACTTGATGGACACACAGAGAAATAAGCAGGAATAGGGTGAACTGGAGCTACGTTTTCGAGCCAAGATCTGCAAGAGCCTTGACTGGAACCTGTTTTAACCTCTTATTTCGAATCATTCTAAATGCAAGGTAAATTGTTTCAAGTTTTGCTGTGTTTTGTCTTGTTTTCAAAACAACAATAATTGCCTTACATATGCGGCCTATGCCTATTTGTAACCTGTTATTGAAAAGAGCTTTATGGCAATAGGAAAATAGCAATCTCGGCTGACACTAAGTGGATGTTGGCAGCGTAAGTGGCAACATCCCTCCAAAAAAATTAATAACCCACAAAAAAACAAGCTAGATAGCAACTGAGAGAGAATGACAAACATTCCTGAGAGCCTTTTTCTCGGTAAACTTTTTGTTTGTTGCAAGAAGCCATTTGGCTTTTTGTGCATTCCCCAGTTTGCTTTCTTGCTTTTCGTCCTATGTTAGCCGTGTCAGACGTTTGTTCCATCGCAGCAAAGCTTGTTGACCAAAATGAGATTTAATTCATAACTCGCAGTGTAACTTTTACCTTCACTTTGCAGAGTCATAACATGTCATATTTGGAATGTGCGGAAATGATATGTATTTCTTAGAATCATGTCAAAACATTCCAAGCGTTTTGTGCAGACGGTCGTTATCCAGCCTGCTGAAGATGTCATTTACACCCTAATTTCATTACACCCACACATTGCCTACTCGTTTAGCCAAATGAAATTACAATAACAGGGATGCTGGTGCAATTTCATGGGTGGCCTGTTGTTACCGAGCTCTCTTACATCCTTTGAGGACGTGTGGGTTGAATGTGTGCAAAAAAAACCCCTTTAATTGTGGTCATGTGAGACCCTTAACAACACATCTGGCAGTGTATTAAAACCCAGCCCGCTCCCTTGTGTTATCAATCCCTATGTTCATCCATCTCCTGTATCCTCTTTGACACGTATTGATCCTTATCAACAAGCTGCATATAGGGTCTTTCCTGAGTCCTCCAGTTGAGCCCATCTCAACTGTTTTCCGCTTCAAGCCCTGCTTTGATGTGCAACTTTTTGTGTGATATAAAATGCAGCTGTTTTGTCTGTTAGGAGGGCCATTAACAAGGTTCTGCAATTGGTAACATATGCTTGTGTCTATAAAAAACACGCTGTCAGAAAACAGTGTTTGTGATATTGTGGCGGCATGCTGGGAACTCATGGGGCGTGAGATCGAGAACTTCAACATGACTGTGGATGAGTGTGTCCTGAGGGTTCCATTAATTATGAAGACGTGGTTCAGAGATTCCCATGACAACGTCATGTGGTGCAGAGAAAATACCTGGTTCTTTTTCCAAATGCTCCCTTGTTGCACGTTCACAGGTGCACCTTTAATTCATATGTTTGACATGCAGAATGTAGTCAATCTGAAAATTGATTGACAGATTCAAGTTTTTGTGTGGCATTATAGCTCTCTTTTAAAAAAAACAGATTATGTAGTTAAATTGTGATGTGCATTTCTCTATTTTTAATTGTATTTTTTGTACCAGAAAAACAACAACATAAACAACAAAAACATATCTATTGAATATTTATTAGATTTATAACTATATTTCATATATTATATATATTAGTACATGTTTATATAATATATAATTCAATATGAATTATCTATTGGCTATATAGTTATATATAATATATATGATATTTCACGTAATATACATTTTATATTAAAACTATATTTTACTTATTATATAATATATTATATAACCACTGTGATATTTCATACAATACATTCAAATATTTTAATATGTTAATATAAATAATATGTATACATGAATATGCATTACTACATAGATTTAGAGCATTTAACAATTTTTTATTTTTATTTTTGGCTTGTAGTTAAATACTAAATTTAACTAAACTTACTTTTAGCTTGGTATACTAGTCTCAAAGTAGCTTTCTCAGTACTGGACTCGTGGCAGCTTATATTGTCATTTGTAAGTACATGAACACACACACACACACAAAAGAAGGCAGATTGGTCACAGAGCTGAAGGAAGAAAGTTTGGAAAGAAAAAGTATGCGAAACGGCAGGAGAGATATGGATAAACGTATATGAAGGCAAATTCTTATTTGTGTGTGTATATACTCAATGTGTGATAGTGGTAGACAAAGAACAGGAGGATGTGACTGACAGCAAAGCATTCTAAATTAAGCACAGAAAAGAAGAGTGGGAAATCATTTGTAAACCTATTGTTGAGATCGATCAGGTTATGATAAACACTGTTTGATACCTCCAGGTGGAGTTTAGGATGTGTGTGCATATCTGAGGAAGGGAAGCATGTGGTAGTTTACCCCACTCCACCTGAGTGACACACTCCATCTCCACTCGCTCCTGATCAGTGATCACTGCCGTCGTCTGTCTGGCACGGCTACATAATGAGAGAAGAGAGGACTTTTAGAACAAATCTGTGAGGTGCTAGTGGCCTTAACCTGTCTTTTCTTTCACTATATATGGCTCAGCAACCTGGCAAGCAAGAACTAACGTCTATGGATGTCATAGCAACTGATTCCCGCCCCCCAAACTTCAAATGTGACCAAGTTAGGGAGCTTTCCTTCATCAAAGCACTTACTGAAACCCATTGATGCTTCCTAGTAAAACAGCATATGGCAAAAGCTCATGCTAAAGTGAAAGAAAAGGCATGAAAGGCATTGTTCACTCCTTGTGTATTCTAATGTGGTTACTGCACACAAAGAATCTTTTGTAACTATTCAGCATTGAGTCTTATGCTTCCAAACGACTGACTAAAGTGTTTATTAATGGATTGTGTCTTTTTACTTTTTCTGTAGTACACGTTTGATTCTATTTCTCGATTTATCTTATGATTTCATCTGCTGGAACTGTAGTCAAAACCCAAGCAACAGGATAATATATATATTTTTTTATTCTCTCTTTATTTATTCAGTTTTGAAATAAATGAATAATATTTAGAAATCATAAAGCATGCACAGTACATGCACATATACTTTTTTCTTTTCTTCTAATGTGAATCTATATCCGCATTAAGCCATGCTGTTTACATTCATAAAAAAATAAGTGTCGATTTTTTATGATCTGTAAATACATTATTAATTGGAATTCAATAAACAATTGTGCTGCTCAACATTGATCCCTGAAGTGTCGAGCAACATCCTGTGAACTCTTTTGATTCGACTATATCTTTGCTGCTTTTGTCAAAGTGCTTATAGATTGGCCTGCTTTGTAATTAATCATCACAGTAGATTTAAAGCCCACCGCTGCCAAAGCATAATTAAAATTAAATCCCTATTATGCGATGCTTCTGTATATTTGCTAAGCTTCTTCCGGAAAAAAAAACTGTAAGGTCCATGAGTGGTTACCAGCTATTATTGTAAATGACAAACAAGTTAGATGAAGTTCAGCGTATTCTTTTGGAGTACATAGCTGTTAATTAAAAATGGTGTTTTCAAATTTTGTCCTAAATAGTTGTGCCTGCTTGTTCTCTCAAAGACTCAAGCAGCAAACCTCTAATGAAAGCAGTATAGTACCCACCAAGGCTGGTGGTTCAGCTATTCACAGCCTCGCTTTGTGCCGGTTTGCTGGACCATTCTGATGAATGTTTTCAA
This sequence comes from Rhinichthys klamathensis goyatoka, assembly GCF_029890125.1. Classification (NCBI taxonomy): domain Eukaryota; kingdom Metazoa; phylum Chordata; class Actinopteri; order Cypriniformes; family Leuciscidae; genus Rhinichthys; species Rhinichthys klamathensis. The sequence continues at coordinate 504,679 of NW_026606624.1, forward strand.
TTATGCATTTATGGTACTAAATAGCAATTTGGATGTTTGAGGAAAAAAGCAACACAAGGACACTATTCACTATTAGTTTGGGTGCTTCTTTTAGGTGGTTGTGTGAACCTTAAGAATGGCACAATACATTGCTAAATTGTGGGACAAAGTACTTATAATTTCTCTGGAGTGGAGAGATGTCATGCAAACTACTTTTTGTGCTACAGAAGGACGGTTTTTGATTATGGAGGAGTATTTGCATTTGTGACTCTTTATATATATATATATATATATATATATATATATATATATATATATATATATATATATATATATATACACTCACCGGCCACTTTATTAGGTACACCTGTCCAACTGCTCGTTAACACTTAATTTCTAAGCAGCCAATCACATGGCGGCAACTCAGTGCATTTAGGCATGTAGACATGGTCAAGACAATCTCCTGCAGTTCAAACCGAGCATCAGTATGGGGAAGAAAGTTGATTTGAGTGACTTTGAACGTGGCATGATTGTTGGTGCCAGAAGGGCTGGTCTGAGTATTTCAGAAACTGCTAATCTACTGGGATTTTCACGCACAACCATCTCTAGGGTTTACAGAGAATGGTCCGAAAAAGAAAAAACATCCAGTGAGCGGCAGTTCTGTGGGCGGAAATGCCTTGTTGATGCCAGAGGTCAGAGGAGAATGGCCAGACTGGTTCGAGCTGATAGAAGGGCAACAGTGACTGAAATAACCACTCGTTACAACCGAGGTATGCAGCAAAGCATTTGTGAAGCCACAACACGCACAACATTGAGGCGGATGGGCTACAACAGCAGAAGACTCCACCGGGTACCACTCATCTCCACTAAAAATAGGAAAAAGAGGCTACAATTTGCAAGAGCTCACCAAAATTGAACAGTTGAAGACTGGAAAAATGTTGCCTGGTCTGATGAGTCTCGATTTCTGTTGAGACATTCAGATGTTAGAGTCAGAATTTGGCGTAAACAGAATGAGAACATGGAACCATCATGCCTTGTTACCACTGTGCAGGCTGGTGGTGGTGGTGTAATGGTGTGGGGGATGTTTTCCTGGCACACTTTAGGCCCCTTAGTGCCAATTGGGCATCGTTTAAATGCCACGGCCTACCTGAGCATTGTTTCTGACCATGTCCATCCCTTTATGGCCACCATGTACCCATCCTCTGATGGCTACTTCCACCATGTCACAAAGCTCTAATCATTTCAAATTGGTTTCTTGAACATGACAATGAGTTCACTGTACTAAAATGGCCTCCACAGTCACCAGATCTCAACCCAATAGAGCATCTTTGGGATGTGGTGGAACGGGAGATTCGCATCATGGATGTGCAGCCGACAAATCTGCGGCAACTGTGTGATGCCATCATGTCAATATGGACCAAACTCCCTGAGGAATGCTTCCAGCACCTTGTTGAATCTATGCCACGAAGAATTGAGGCAGTTCTGAAGGCAAAAGGGGGTCCAACCCGTTACTAGCATGGGGTACCTAATAAAGTGGCCGGTGAGTGTATACAGCCCATTCTCATCCCTAGGCGTCATGAAACTGACGCCTTGGGAATCATTTTGACCATGCTTCAATATTCGACGCTTTAGGCACCCTTTAGCGTCAGTTACATGACGCGATCCTAGGGCGTCATCTCACTGACGCTTTACCTTTAACGTCAGTTAGATGACGCTATCTAATCCTAACCCTACCCCAGACCTAAACCTACCCGCGTCATCTAACTGACGTTAAAGGTAAAGCGTCAGTGAGATGACGCCCTAGGATCGCGTCATGTAACTGACGCTAAAGGGTGCCTAAAGCGTCGAATATTGAAGCATGGTCAAAATTGTCATTTTAGTGACGCCTTGGGATGAGAATGAGTTGATATATATATATATATATATATATATATATATATATATATATATATATATATGTTGTTTATAAAATTAAATATTTTTTAAATTATTCACATCCGAACCGGCTTACATCCCTCAAGGGTCCAGGACCCCTGTTTGAAAACCCCAGATTTAACAACTTTAGAGTTTTTTTTTATGTAAGTGCAAAACCAAATATAAGCTTAATTTTTCATTCTTTTAAACCTTCCAGACACCGTAATCCATTGTAAATACCTTACTCTAAACACTATAAAAAACAAAACAAATAGCCGAGGCTAAAAATTTTCTCTGGTAATTGACATTATGCAACTAATGCTGCCAACGGAGCTTCCCTCGTATTGAACCAGAACATTTGTGCAATAGCAAAGCCTACAATAGTTCTAATACAATTTGTCTGAAATAAACTGACAGCCCCAATTCTTATCATTCTTTTACTTTCGTGTGAGTGTGAGTGCTTTTTGCCTATGTAGATGTATTCCAAATAAATATAACTTTTTATTTTATCCCAGTTTCTCATCCATTGTCTGCATGGTAGAGATACCCGTTCGCCTCGAGCCCAAATCCTCTCTCCTGTCCATCATTCTCTCACCTTCATTCTCACTTTCTGCTTCTCCTTTGTCTCTCTTTCTCTCACGCTCTGACAGCGGCTATCAATGAGCAACCCCTGGTTAAACCCCAGTCTCCCTGATGAGGTGCATACTTGTTTGCTTATCCTTTGCTAAGCGGCTTGAGTTTTACTACACAACATGAATAGAACGATGGTTGCTGCATTGATAATGAGGGAGTGAAGAGAGTGTGTTTGGCCGCTGAGTTCTGGCTTGTTCCTCGCATTGTGTTAGCCAGGATATTGGGAGCTTACGCAGGCAGAATACATTATGCCAAAGTCATTAGCAGTGCTAGCCCTTGCTATGCAGGGGCATAAAACAGGCCTCAACGTTGCTAATGTCTCATCTAGCTTGCCACGCTGCGTTTATTGAGTGAAACCTCAATTATTGTTCATTATTAATATATTTCAAAGGGCTGAATGTGTCTTAGTAAACCAACGAAAGCCAGCGTTTACTCTTCTCCGGAGAGTTTGATGATGCACGTTTGGACAAACTTGGGTAGTTACTAATGTCTAAAAGTGTGTGAAACATGAATATTGACCTTTCCCGACAAACAAATCAGCAGAGCACATTTCATTAGCTAATTTAATAGCTATCTTAAGTATGTATCACATTATGCGATCGCAGTGCAAGGCAGGTAAACAGTGAACCTGATGACCCACAAGTAGTTGACTGACAGCTAGAATTCAGTTACAGTGATTTAGAAGTGAACTACGCTCCTGAAGCATCCCTCTAAAGGGCAAACTTGTGATGAGAATGAGATCATGGCATAACTTTTTTATTTAGTAAGATATAATTCGGTCCTGATTGCGATTGAAAAGGAGACGTTGTGGGGGGAAGGATTAGACGCTTTTGTAAGTTCGTAGAATTCGCTTTCATGCTTCATTGTGCTGTGAAAATAAACAGCCACATCGAAAGCAAAGCAGGTAATATCTGTCACGGCTCTGCTTTTAAATGACTAAAGACATCAGGGTCTTGCTTTCATTATAACAATCTAGAGGGTCCATATAGCACCAAAGCAGAGAAAGATGCATGCCTGGATACCATTTACTTTTATGCTTAAATCATATTGTGATATTGTCGGATTCTGTCGGCATTTTAAATAGTATTTGACAGACCTTGTAGATACAATGTTTGTAAACAATGTTTTTCCTCTTTGTCTCATTATGTGTAATTAACTTAACATACTAATTATAAATGAGAACAGACTTGTATGTATAAGCAATCTGTCAGAACAAGTAGTGATTGCAATTTTTAGCCTCGAATTACTCACAGAAGGCCGTATGTTTACTGCAGAATGCAAAAACTAATAGGCCTAATCTCTTTTTTCAGCTCTTCATGATCATTATCACAAAAGATATACTCATTCCATAAGAGGAGTGTTGTTTGTGTCCACAACATTTGATGTTTTAGGACATGCAATAGTTAACTACTATTAACTATGACTTTTGCCTCAAGAAACTCCTAATTACTGCTTATTAATAGTTAGGAAGGTAGTTGTTAAGGTTAGCTATGGGGTTGGATTAAGGGATGTAGAATATGGTCATGCAGAATAAGGCATTAATATGTGCTTTATAAGTACTAATAAACAGCCAATATCCTAGTAATATGCATGCTAATAAGCAACTAGTTAATAGTGAGACTTGGACCCTAAAATAAAGTGACCCTTTTTTCTAAATCTCTCACTCAGTCAAATCAAGATTTCATTGACCACGATAATGAAAAACATTATCTATGTCAGTCAAACTATTTTAACAGATATGCAGAAATATTCCTTTAGAAATGATCCTAACAGTGTGACCACGTCTGTAAAGGCATGGAGAAATCCTATTTCTCGTCGGCAAAGTTCATCAAGTTCATTCAAAATTTCTCTTCAAATGTTGATGAATTTCTGTTTTCCCTTTGTCCTTCAAAAAATTCAATTACTTTTTTAATACTTTTATAAATAATGCATAGATTTGCCATAGCAGTAGGATCAACTTTGTATAAAATGATTAGATTAAGAATTCTCATTTCTGGACTTAAAGTATTGAAAGGGGATTATTGCAAGGTGTTCGCAATTATCTTAAGAATTTGTGTGGTCTTATCCATAGTCTTACTGTACTTACTGGCAAAAGAAGTCCATCTGAGAAGTTAAGTAGAAGTAAAAGTTTTAGAAATCTGACCTTCTGAAGTACGCCATTGATTGCATTGATTTTAGAGAGTCGGGTTCATCGTTAGTGGGGAGAGAATGGAGACAAAATCAAATGTTAACGCCCCTTAAGAGTTTGTTGACCACAAAGCACTGATATACAGAGATGTCACACTATGGCTGCTTGTACTCCCTCTATGAAATCGGAAAGAAATCATCCTGAAGCTCTTGAGAAACAGTGTGACTAACCTCAAGCTAATTGGCCCTTAAGTCTCCCACTCTGACTTGAACGTTGATATGGCTATGGTACATCGGCCGTCAAACCGTGTCACGTACCTTTCACACTGCGAAAGCAAATGAGCCGAGTCCAATCTGACTGCATTTGTTTGTAGCCTATTTTCATGGTTTCCGGGGCTAATTTTGAGTTGATGCGCTGGTAAAGACGCAGGGGACCAGAAAAACACGACATTTTATATGCAAACGTAAGATGGCCATGATAGGTAATTACTGAATTGCTATTATAGAGAGTGGTTACTGGCAGGCAGGTATTGTGCTTTGCAATTGTAAATACCTGTCAAAGTGGCTGTGAGGGAAGACCTAAGGGGCCCACGCCTCTAGAATTTAGACTTCATTAATTGAAACCTGGAGGTTGCTTCTTCACATGCTGAGATGGACACCTGCTGCAGGAATGAAACTTGTGAAGGCTCATTAGTCTGCTATACTGAAAATATCTTCAGAGAGTGCACACCAGGAGCCTCAAACATCTTAACTACTGCCATACTTCTGTTTTCATAATTAGATAGACATATGAGATGATGTCACTCTGCATGATCTGCTAGGGAAGAACGAATAATAAACTAAGCCAAATATAATCTCTTGCAGGGGACGAAAACACACCGGGTTGGTTCTCTGCAGAGGATTATGGGAAGACCAAAGCTCAGTTTTGGTGTCCACTTCTGGCCTATCGCATGCCTGTTTTCCCCTCCAAAGCCCAGGAATGGAAGGTAAGTGACAACCAGTTACAAAAATTCAATTCAATTCAATTCAAATTTATTTGTATATCGCTTTTCACAATACATTTTGTTTCAAAGCAGCTTTACAAAAAGCATATTGTTTTCTGCTTTGATATCCAAAGGCTGTTCAGAAACTTCTCTTGAGCAGAAAAAAAGATTATAGTTTCTTTCCGGAAGACAAAGTACTTTTAGAAACTGCTGTATACCATGCAATCATTTTTTAAGCTAGGAAATTAAAGTCCCACAAAAGCAACCTCCACAGACAGAGTCTGACCATGGGATGATCTTATGGGAACATTGCCAGGATTGTGGAATTACAAGGTGACATGGAAGCTTTCCAGTCACACTTGTAGGATAGGGAGGTTGTGGATCAATAGGAGCTGTTAAGAGCGGCAAGCTCCTCATATATCAAATAGTGAACTCGGGTAAGAGACTAAAATGGCTTTAGAGTCAGTCAAAAAGGAATGAAATCAATTTTACTGTCTGGAAGATGATATTTCGGGCTATATTTGAAGACCTAACGAAGTTAGGTGACTTACCCCTGAATGGTGAGTATAGTTGCCAAATTACCCCAGTCACCATGTGAGGGTGTTATAAAGTGATCATGCAATTACGTTAATGACTGTTGGACACCCGAGAATAAATCAATCAAGCTGCATTAAATAAAGATTATTGCAACCCAATAGATGGGAAGTCAAGGCTGTCTGTAAAATTGCTTGATCATGTGTTTTTTGCAACAGCTTGGAGCTCTGACTAACAGATAGACGGTGTACTTTTTTTCACATCATTTCTTTCTGCTTAGGAGTTTTTTTTAAAATTGTGTTTCTCTTGTCTTAAACTTTAGAGTGCCATTGCTTTGTGAAAACCAACTGCAATGTTTCAGCCACCTTTAACAAGAATTGTTATCTGGGTTGGGGTAAATTGAGTTGTGCTCTAAAATTCTATAAACAATGTTAGTGGAAAACCTAGAAATATTTGTACATTTTAAAAGTGTGCATTCTAGGCCTGGGAAATTCATGAAGATTGCATTAAATACAAAAAATGTCCATGACCTTTTAGGATTTTAACAGTCACATGATTTTTTGTTATTCTCAGTTGCAATGTTTTTCTTTGGCTAGAAACACTCTTTGTGATAATATTATTATACAAATTATATATTTTTGATACTCAAAATATAGTAGATTTCAAAAGTCATGGAGATTTCTATAGTAATTCTTTTTTGTAGCTCTGCTTAATTTTTTTTGTCTATAAATTGTGAGTATAATCTTTGTAAAATAATAATTTAAAAAAACATGGAAAGGTTATGGAAAATCATATACATTTGTTTAAATGTGTGCATTTGGGCAGAATCCTGCCACCAAACATATAAGATCCGAGTGCCATCTAACGGTAGCATGAAATTTGGTCCGGTTATGGATGGGTGTCTTTAGTAAAGTCTTGTGCTTCTATGTCTTGTTGAAAAGAAGGAGGTTCTTGAGCAGGTGAGATGGATTTGAAGTGAGTGACTCATCCCTTAATCCAACCCCATGGGCAACCAGATGAGACACAGGGCCCACAGCCGATCTAAATTATCCAGATAGAAATGTATTGCCCATTTTTAATGGGAAAGTGCCCAAGCAACAATCGCTCGGCAAGATTGCCTAGCAACATTGCTCAAAAGGTTGCCCTGTGTATCATCACCTTAATAGTCATCCTGGCAGAGACGTCTTTTGTATTACTGTCAGTATATCTATGCAACCTTGCTCCTCAACTGCCACTACCACTACCACTGGGCACGGGCAGCATGTGTTAGCCAATGCCAAGGCCTCCAAACATCTTACTTTTAGGTTTTGGCATCTGATGCGCTTGGCAGAAGATTCATTGGTGCAGGGATTGGAAAGGGGGCTCTTGAAGAACAAGATCAAAAGAGAAAAGCCGTTGGGGACTCGTTGTCTCCAATAATAAAATAGAAGTTCTGTAGCATCGCACCATGAACAACTGATCTGCACACACACAGTTCTGCCGTTTTTGTAAGCCTGGTGGTGGGTGGACTTGTTAGGCGGAGGAGATAACCGTTATCAGGTCTTTCACTTCTGACGCGGATCTTTGGGCTCTCTATGTCCCACCCCTAAGCAGTCTACCAGGCAATATCTGACCCACTTCTAAACCTTACGAAAATCCTGTAATACTGCACAAACAGGCACTCATTTTTCTTGAAATGCAATACTAAGTGAAGAGGAACAATGTTTGTTTGCATATGCTTTCCTAAACGGTATGCTAATGTTAAACCTACCTTGATTGAACTCCTTGTCAAATCATATGTTATCTTAGGCAGTCAGATTGTAGATTTTCATCTTCAAGTCTCCATTTTGTTGACCCGTATGGCATTTTTATTCATGAGAATAGATTAGAGATACAAAGGTGATGAAAAGGGGGAATGGAATTGGCAAATGCCATGTGTGCTAACTGCCAGGCCACGGCTCTAACTGTGAAGTTCCGTTTTTATCTTTGTGAAGTTTAACATGCTAGATTGTGTTTCAGGAAATTAGGAGTTTGGTTTTCTCGTGTTTCCAGCCTGGTAGCGTTCACATGGATATTACGGAAGCCTGACTATCCCTTAACATGCTAAAAACCCTCCACTAAAAATCTACTTCAGCTGTAAAAGCTCTACGCTAGAAGTACTGAGAAGTATAAAGATGTCTCGTGGGAAGAGAAAGAAACAAAATCTGTTTCCCGATGAAGCATTAGGACGGAGAGAAGATGGCTCTTATTTGAGTGTTTTTTTCAATACCGTGGAGATCCCATACCGGGTGCTTTGAAGTGTGGGAAGACATGCTGGAAAGGGGATTTTTTTTGGAGGTATCAGGTTTGACTTTTCTTTTTTGGGATTAAGACTGGTGAAAATGGAGAAATGTTTTCTGAATCTCTTTTATAGTACTTAAACCCATGTCATGGTTCTGTCCAATGAAGCGTGCCTACAGAAACTAGGGCCGCCTTCAGCTTATTGTTGTGGATATGTGCCCAGTATACCTTTGGACAACTTGGATATTTTTGCAGTTTAAATGCTATTTTTGTGACTCATGGTTGTGTTTTGATTGTCAATATCTGCTCAAGTTGTTAAAAGCAGCTTTGGGCTTCAAGCAATAAGCTTAACGCATCACTGATCTTAAGCATAAACCAGTGTGGCTTGTTTGCATGCAGATTCTTCCAATTTTCTGGCCATGTGAAGCATAGAATACATTTGTGAACAGTTTGTAAGTTGTTTTTTAATAATATAATTTGGTATTTATTTACAGCTTCATCTTATACATTTTAATGGGAAATCAAATTGTTGGTAAAATTGGGCATTCAACAGCCACGCAATTTCCCACTTTGTTTGTATCCCTCTGACTGATATAGAGGGTTGATCTGTATAGAGTTTTAAAACTACTGTGAGTTCTGACATGGTCTGGACATACTTGTTTTGTTTCCTGTCTACATTAGTAGTGCTAGCGTACTGTTGCTTAAGAGTGGACCAATTGTTGTCCATAACTAATGATACCTCCATAACTCAATGATTGACTGCTGACGAGATGGCACAATGACATCTCTTGCAATAGTGAATGTGTGGATGGAGTCTATTTATAGCACCGTTTGGAGGGGGACTGATATATGACACCAATGACTTGAAGCTGTTACAGCAGGAAGAGGGAAAAAAAAAAGTACATCTCAAGCTGATGCTCAACACATGAGACCAAGACAGAAAGCACATGAAATATAGATCAGAAATGTCTTGGAGAAAGGTGCCCTTCCCCTTACATGGCAGCACTCTGTTGAATCTACTTTTTTTTTCTCCTTTGTTTTTTGTCAGCATGACATTTTTTTCCCATAGAATCAGACAGGGTTATGCCTTGTGCAATCTTTTCTGTGCATATATACGGTTTGCGTTTTTTTCTCTCTCTCTGCTTCCTTTCGATCCCTCTGTGAGTTCTGCATTTCATCTTCCTCCTCGTCTGTGAAGAACAGACGCCACAGCATGGATTAAAAGCTTTTTCCTTCACATCTCCGCTGGACTGCTGCGACACTTTCTCTCCTATGCTGCAGTATATCCTGCAAGTAAATACAAACACGTATACAGTACATTGAGCTGAATTTTAAAACCCCCAACCCGACTTACAGCTAAATCCATGAGGCTTCATCGAGGCTTTGCTATTAATTGCTGATAGCTTAACCTCATCTTCATCTGGCCCTTCATCGCCAAGGATCAGTATAATTAATTAAGAGCGCTTTTGTTTTTTGCTCAAATAGCTTTTCCCTAATCTGTCACTTGTTCATCTGCAGAGTTCAGGCAGGGTGAATGCATTGGGCCCTCAACACATTTGGATTATGTTGGACAGGAAGAGTAAATCTGATTTCCTTTTCTTTGTCAAGATCACAGAGCACCTGTCACCAGTGTTGATATACATCGCCATCTCGGTCAAGGCTTCAAATCGCTGCACTCCGCGGAAGCTCCCGACACACGACTGGAGCTTGTCACTGTCCATTGCACAGTTTGGTGACAGCACGCAACAGAAACGTCTCAAAATCTCTTGTTCTGAGGGTGACTTTGGTCATGTCTGGTGTTAAACATTGCAACCTTCAAAAGTAACGAGTGTTGCTCTTGACAGCAGTCATATTTTGAACAGGCAGTAGAGCATTACTGGCAGGGAAACTAAAATTTAAAGAAATAGTTCGCCCCAAAATTAAAATTATATAATTGAATTGTCTTCATGTCATTTCAAACCTGTATCCGTTTCTTTCTTTTGCAGAAAACAAATGAAAGTCAGTGGGGTCCAAAACAACATTAGACCAATTCACTTTTATTCTATGGACAAAAAACACTTCTCAGAATATCTCCTTTTATGTTCCACAAAAAAAGAGAAAGACAATTCAAACAGGTCTGGAACAACATGAGGGTAAGTAGATGATCCAAAAAGTGATCAAGAGTAGTGAGTGACTTTCTCTTTTTCTTTTGTTCTTAGATTAACATTAATGGCACAGACTGCAGCAGGTAAATTAGGCTGCTATCACTTTAAGTGACGTGACACACATGACGCAGATCTGACACAGCCGATTATCTTCCAACATTTTACGTTCATTTAAAGACTTTTTAACTCATTTAAGACTGTGCTTATGAGGATACTAACCAGAACAGGCATTTTGACATAATTTTGTGTGTTTTTGTACGCTCTAGTGCACCACTGTCTGTACCCCGAGACTTGTCTGTCTGCATGTTCCGGGTACAGCGCGCAGTATTGAATTCTCTTTTGCCTCTTTTTGCTCTTGAATTGTTTAAAAGCACTTGAATGAATCATTGGCTGTCGACATTCATTTGCGTCACTATAGCCAAAGGATGCAAGGAAATAAACAGATGCTGCGTTAATTGCATGAAATAATTTTAATGCGTTAAACAGATTTTTTTTTACACATTTTTGACAGCCCTAATAGTTATATATTTAATGGGGTTGTTAAATGAAAATCACTATAAAAGTAGTCCAGATAACTTTGTGTGAGTCATTATTCACTGAAAATCTTCCCCTCCATCCAGTTCTCAAATGAAATATGAACACAAAAGTTTGAGTAAATGATGACAGTCTTTTCATTTTTAGATGAACTATCCCTTTAATGTTTCCCTATATCAACCTTGAGTCTAGTCTTGTCTAGTCAGCTAGTTCATATGGTACCATCGCCAGAAGCTCCTTGACTGCCTGATCATAAATTGTCCCTTACCTTATTAATATTTCCTGTATTCATAACCATCCAGCTAGGCTCAGAGACTCTTGCAAGCAGCCCAGGGGTTTTCAGTGCACTGCAGTAGGCACCAAAAAGCCCAATAGCACTGTGACATATCTGTTATGTGCTTGCCTCAGGGTTGTGACCAGGATTTACCGCATTACGCTATGTGAATAGCCCATGGCAGCAAGGCTATCATAGCATCTGTGTGGAGATCTTGTTCTACGAAAGGCCAATTTGGTAATAAGCCCGGATGACTTTCTGGCTTTGTGCTATGGCCCATTTGTCCCCCGCCCCTCCCCCCCAAAAAAGTCATAAGAGCTATATTAGATCGTAATGATATCGGAAGTCCAGAAATGGTGTAAATAGAGGACTTAAGGCTTATTAGGAGATAGATAAATGTTGTGTAGTATAAGTGACACCAAAAATGCATTTTTATTCAGAGCATTGACAGTAAAATTATCTCCAATGTATGAATGGTATTACTAAACAGACAGAAAAGACTCATTCTATCTTGTTAAAGGGATAGTTCAAGATAAAAAAAAATCTGTAATCTTTTACTTGTCATTGGCTTGTTGTCAATACAATGAGAGTCAAATGGTCCAATGTTGTTTTGGACCCATTGACTTTCATTGTATGGACAACAGTGGATACAGTCTTCAAAATGTACAGGTTTGGAATGTCGTGTGGATGAGTAAAGGAAGACAAAATGAAACATTTTCTGTTAACTTTTAACTATATATTTTAATTCTCAGCTGAATAATATCAGAAATCTAAACTAGCAGTCCCTCTCACATGGATGAGATATTCACATTTGTCAGATTTTCCAATTTTGCAGCACAGAAGTTTGACTTGGCTTCTATATTGTCAACTTTATCCAGCAGTAGAGGGCAGTGTGGATCTGTTCTTCTCTTTCTGGAGGTGGCATTGCAGCACTGTCTGAGAGCGAGGTCATCTGCAAAGGGGTTGATCTGTTGCTTTGACAGTTACGTGCTAATTATTGGAAATCATCAGTGCTCAAACATAGCCTTTAAAGCAAGCAGTCACAGTCTTGTCCTCCACCCCTTTTCCTCACGCCCCCTGTGTTTTTTGTGGAGAAAACAAAGGACAGGGACTAAAATAATGACATGGAGCAAAGCTTAGCGTGCAAAAAAAAAAAGTGTTAATTTAAACATAAACACTTCCTGTGATATGCTTTCAGTGGTGTATGGGAACACTTTAAGTAATTGTTTAACAATGGGAACTAAAACATTCTCAATCTTGGACTTAATCTGGTAATCGTGTTTCTGTGAATTTCCTTAGTTTGTCTTTTTCTCAGCTAATTATGCCGTCAGTCTTCTTCAACCGATCACCCCACACGGGCTGCTGCAAATTAAACGCTGGTCGCACATCAACTTTAAAGCGCTTTGCAAGCTTGCCGCAGTGTAAACTCGGCCTCCACGGGGAACCTGAAGAAACCTGGATCCTTGTGTCTTATGCTGAATTGTGGTTCATTAGCATTCCACCACCATTAATGTGGGTACGTCTCCACCTTACCTGTCCCTCAAGGCTGATAAGGAGAAATGTACTGGAATTGAAAGTGAAGCAGGAGATTTGGTTATCTAATGTTACCACTCCCTTGTCAGCACCTGATTAGTAGCTGTTTCTTGCAATTATTATGATCAGTCGAAGAATTTTAAGCAGTTTTTCTGGGGGCACAGCTGTGCAGGATGATGGGGTGTTTAAAATAGGAGCTTAAAGCCTGGGATACGTTCCTTGAGCCAGCATGGCAGCTTGGTAACAGTGCCTGCCTCTCAGTGCAGTAGGGATTTGAGGACCTTTTGTTCTGTGTTCCATGTCATCTGATCAAGGGTATTAAAGATACCTCTCGTCACACCCCTCTGTGGTTCCTTGCAGTGGCAGTCTCCAATTAGATCCCGAGGGCTGGCGGAGATTTTGGTGGCTCACCACTTTACCCTGTGCACACGTTCCGCTTGGTAGAGATAGAAGGAAGGAAATTAAGAGAGATAGATACAGAGACGGAGAGATTTATATGCTCCAGACAACTCTTGGCTTCCACTCGTCTTTTCAAGCCCATTATTTGCAGAACAGTCCATCGCTTTCATCTCAACGATGCAGGGATTGTCGCGCCATGTCAGAGAAGTTGTGCTGGGCGGAGATGAAGAGATGTGTTTGATTATCACATTAGCTGGATGCATCACAAAGTGCTGAATGACTGAGCAGGACATAAGGAGGGAAATATCAATGCCTTCATGAATATGAATGCTGCTTAGTGATGTTCTGCCAATGTCAGATGGTACTGTGGTACACCAATATGCTAAATGACTCGCAGCGCCACCTGCCTTGCACTAATGGGAAATTTTCAATCAATTGTTGCAGAAACCAGAGCACCTCATTTAAAAGAAAGAAGAAACGTTGAAATAGTTGAAAGAATAGTTCACCCAAAAAATTATAATTATGTAATTGTTTTACTCACCCTTATGTTGTTTCATTTCCTTTTAATGTGGAATTTTGGAAATACCCTTTTCAGTATGAAAATGAATGGGGATCGGGCTGTCAATATCCAAAATTACACAAAACCACCATAGTCATATTTCATGTCTTCAGAAGCTGAATGATACTGTAGCAACTGAACAAATCTTAGTTCATTATTCACCTAAAATCCTACCCTCCAATGAGCTGTTTTAATCATTGAGTTGAACACAAGAACCATTTCAGTCAGATTTGGGAACAAATCATTCAGACCAGTTTTATGAACTGGATCTAGTGATTCATTGAACAGAATTCATTTGTTATCGCTGCTACTCTCATGAATGTGCCAAAGATAGCGAAGGCAGATATCAGGATTTTACTGGGAATAATCACTTAAATTTCAGTTAGTATCTTAACAAACCTATTATATAATTCTTAAAAAACTTTGGATATAGTGCATGAATTGTATGAACCACTTTTATGAGGCAGTTATGGAGCTTTTTGCCATTTTGGAGCTTGACAGCCTGAAAAGACAAAAAAATTACAGCCCACATGAAACAAAGTGTGGCAGGTTATTCATAAATCTTTTTATAAATTCTTTTTTGATTTTGGAGGCAAAAAATCTCATACAGGTTCAGAATGACCCAAGGGAGAATAATGATAACAGGATTTTCTTTCCGAGGTGAGCTATTCCTTGCAATTTGCATTCATTACTCAATACCTCAGCCATATGTTCCACCACAGGCCATAATCCAGCTCGTAAACCCAACACTAAGTAACTGGAGGGTTAAATTTGAGAGGTCCAACTGAAAACTTATACTTCTGCTCACATTACTCTAAATATTCTATGCAAAATGCATAACAGATAGCACAGCAGGTTGACACTTTGATCTTTGCTTATCTTGGTCCATGAAATTTAAATGATTGGATTTCATCCAGCTCATGAAATCGTAACACTTGCAACTCATTTCATCGTTGATTCTGTCGTCCATCTGTGTTAGAGTCCTTCATTGGATACTGGGAAACAACTAACAAGTCTTTGAGACAGCGTCATTGTTTCCGAGGGTGGGACTTGGGCGTTTTATATTAATTTAGTCACATTGAGGCTAAACTGCCACAACCTCTCTAGAGCTTTAGTCCTACTGCCCTGTCACTGGTCCTTTCCCACACGTGTATTGAATTCCTATAGGCTAATCCACTCCCATTTCCGTTTTCCTAATCCTGAGATGAAGCAGAATGCTAAACACACCCATGTCAGCCTTGCATAATACAGTGTTTCTCTGGATTCACAGTGTTTGCAGCTCTCCTCCACACCACAAGGATTAGCGTGAACGCTGAGATATAGCATGAGCCCTGGACTAGCCTGTGATTTAGCCTGTGTCAAACAAATACAAATTCAGTTTGCTTTTCTAGCAGTGATCAGGTTAACATTGGCGCTTTTATTGTGCTGTCTTGTCTCTCCCTGCCTCACTTCTTCTACCCTGAGGCTAAGAGCGAAGACGAAGTGGGAAAGAGGGCTCTAAAACCTGGCAATTATCAGTTAATAACCAACAGAAGAGTTCTATTAGTGTTTGTTAGCTTGTGGGAGCCGCCTGTGATGCTGTTGTCAGGAGGATTTGAGATTTCTTTCATCGGAGTGAAGTGCTGCTTTACTGTAGTGACTCAGGCTAGACTTTTATTCGTTTTGCTACGCTCCATGTTAACCAAGCTTTGTGGATTAAATGCTAACCTGAGTTCATTTAATGATGGTCTTGTGGAGTCCCAGCTCACCCTAGTGTTTTAATATGTGGTGGAGTTAAAGATGAACTATGCTGTTTTGGTATCATTGAGACCATCTCCCATTTGTCAGTTTTAATCTAAAAATGTAACATATTTTTATTGCTTAAAACATACAAAACACACGGTAAATGATAGAAATGGTGGGCCGAAAGTTTTAAAATGTCGAATTCTACTCAAGTAATGCAAGTAAATTTTACTAGCTGAATCACCTATTGGTGACGCTTTAGAACACTGCATTTTAGGGTCAGTGTTATAAATCTCAGATTCTGTTTATTTCATTAATTATATTTTTTGCAAAGCCTACTTCTGGAAACTATTAGGTTATTTTTCTAGTCTGCACCAAATTTTGCATTGCATAAGATTTAAACTTCCATAGTCAATAATTAGAAAAAATATGATGTTTTGAATTCAGTGATGTAAAGCATGCAACATAATTACACACAATAAATGTATTCATATGAATTAACAAATAGGCCTATCTGTAAATAGTTATTTTTATATATAACTATATTTTTTAGCTAACTGGCTATCAGGGTTATTTTGCTTGGTTGCAGCTATATTTTAAATTTGATTATATAATAAAACGTACGTCATTATAATTTTACAAACACTATAAGTCAAAAGCTTGGGGTTAGTAAGATTTTTGTAAGGATGCATTAAATTGATCAAAAGTGACATGTATAACTTGACATTTATGAGCGACATTTATAACTTAAAATTCTGTTTCAAATGAATGCTGTACCTTTGACGTCTTATCAAAACATCCTGATGGTTTCCACCAAAATGATAAGTAGCACAACTGTTTATATAAAATAGTTATATAGAAAACAGTTATAAGTAATAATAACAATGTTCCAGATCATTGCGGTTTTTACTGTAAAACCCCAGACTTTTGAATTGTAAACATTTTTCTTCTTTTTTTTATATATATTGTGACTACAATTCAGAATATATTGTGCAGTTTCAAAAATAAATGTTTCATTATGTGTTCAGACATCATACTTATAAACTATACCATTTAATTTAACCATCTATGTTTTATTTAAGATGTGGTCCCTTAATGAGTCATAAAAGGAGACCAAAACTGGCATAATTCCTTGTTAACTCAGAGAGGAAGGATCCATGTCCTTTTGTGTTACTTTACTCGCATCTAAAATGCATTAAATCACAGGTAGAATAGAGATTAGATTGCCGTCACAGAAAATGCACCTCAAATCATAACGCTCCATTTGTTTTGCTCTAATTATTCTGTCCCTAAACCTCCTCAACCCTGATGACTCATACTTATTGAGTTGATTGAGTGGATGAGTTGGTTTCTTTTATTATTATGCATATCAAGGCTATTTGGTTAAAAACAATAAAATATTTCATCAACATCTTATTCATTTCCTTTTTCTGATGTCTGCCTTTTAGAAACATTCTCCTGTTTTTCTAGATGCTGTGACAGGCTATCATTGTGCATTTGATTACAGGAATAAATGCAGACACATTGCAGACAGGGTAGACTCTGCAAGGGAAGCTAATATGGGTTTCCTCCAGATGAGTTCATGGCCTATGGAAAGGATGCTCACCACCTGGAGCTGGCATAAGGCCCGTCACCCAGAAGTGTGGGGTGGATAGATATCATGTAGAGCAGTGGGTCACTGGGGCTAGCAGCTGTGTGGCCGGCCTCTTTCTTCATCAACAAATCTCTCTTTAATTAGCTCACCTTTTGCCCTTTCCTCAGACGAGCACCCAAACAGAAGTCTTCCATCAAATCTCTCTGCGGGTGTTCTCCTTCTCCCATTGGGATCTCCAGTGTTGCACCTGCATCTGAGCAATAGGTTTGCAGAGTATTAAGTCATTTCGAGTTGAGCTTCTTACTATAAACCACTGAAAATTCAGTTCAAAATTCTTTATTTACTCACCCTCATGTCATTGCATATGGAAAACAAAAGAAGGTATTTTGAAGATTATTGGCGACTGTTTTTTTTTTTGGGCGATTTACTTCCATTGTAAAAAAAGACATTTCTCAAATGTGACCTTGGACCTCAAAACCAGTCACATGGGTCAATTTCTGAAATTGAGATTTATACATCATATGCAAGCTGAATAAATAAGCTTTCCATTGATGTATGGTTTGTTAGGATAGGACAATATAGGTCGAGATACAACTATTTGAAAATCTGGAATCTGAGGGTGCCAAAAAATCGAAACATTGAGAAAATCACCTTTTAAAGTTGTCCATTTATGTTTGTGATTGTGCTCCATTCACTCACAGACATAAATGATTTACAAAATATATTCATGGAACATAATCTTTACTTAATATCCTAAGGATTTTGGGCATATAAGAAAAATTGATAATTTTGACTCTCAAATATACCCATGCTACTTGTGACTGGTTTTGTGATCCAGGGTCTGTTCTGTTCCACAGAAGAAAGAAAGTCCTACAGTTTTGGAATGACATTGTATATATAACATTTACATTATAACATGTATTTATTTATTATAATTTTTCTGATCAGTATTATCTCTTTTTCTGTTCTGTATTATTTTTCTGAAATAATCTCATCATAGTTGATGCATAAAGACTTATTTCCATTCTGTTCATTCTTTAAAATTGCTTAAAAAAATAAGTACCAGAATTGTTCTATTACTTCACATACTTCACCAACACAATACACAACAGAGTGTGAAATACAAACGTGACATATGTTGCTTCCTTGTTCTTGGTCAATCTGTTTAATGGGCTGAGCAAACTGAGGGTGATGTTGATGATATCTCAAGTTTTAGAGTGTTTTAAAGTCAAGACCAGTCATATAAATACACTCTTAGCATCTTATGCATTTAAAGGTGCAAAACGCAAGTCTCTGAGTTCCCTTTCAAGGGAACTCGAGCTGCGTTTGAGACGCGGTGGGAACGCTCTGCGTGATTGCGTCATGAAGCACGTGTAAAATCAGTCCAATGGAAGCCCGATACGTCATAGGTGATGTCATAGACCAGGAAACTATAAAGCACCCCTGAAAACAGACCGCGACAGCTTCTGTTGTCTTCAGCAAGCGCTCTCTGTGATTCTGTCCTTGTCTATTTATTGTTGTTTGTCAAGCCCATTTTATATTACTATCTATCATTATGGCGAGCAAGCAAGATTATAGACGTTGTGTTGTTCCCTGTCCTCGTTACATCACAGGTGGGGACACACATCAGTTTTTTGTTGCTGTTTGGGAGTGGAGCATGCCAACAGTCAGTTCTCGAGGGAGCTGACTGTGAGCATTGCGAGAAGCTGTCCGTGAGGACGCTCCGCTCCCGCCGGGCGTTCTTCGAGGAGGACGGTTCGGTTCGCGTTCCCCGCGCGGGTCTCTCTGTTTCCGAGGCACGGAGACGGCTCGTATTTCGGGGTTCGCAAACGGATCTGACAGCGGGGGTTGGGACGGGCTCCGCCCTATCTCAGCTTTCACATGCCAGATCTGGTGTGCTGCGATTTCCAGTTCCGAGGAATTGGTATCGTTAGTGTTTTGTTTAAAAAGAAAGAGAACAAAACAAATAAAAATCTTAAGAGAAAGGCTGATGTTTGAGTTTTCAATGAATAAATAAGTCAGCTCATAACTCTGCTGAATAAAGAGGAGCTTTTAAAAAAAAAGGAGGTTTTATCTAGTGCTGTTGCCAGTTAAATATTTACTGGGCAGCTGAACATTATGAGATTGAAAATAAAGAAGAGTTTGTTAGATGAACTATCTTAAAACAGGAAAACTCTGTATCTCAGCCTCCTCGTCGGGGACTGCGGGTGTCGAGATCGTGGAATAAACCGGTTTGTATTTATGTGTTTAATCCCCAGATGTCTAACTATAGTAATGTTTGGGTATTAAGTATCATAGTATGACAGTGCCTCGGGTTAAAGAGACGCTTGCGAGCTTTCTCTCTCCCGAGTCGGCGTCATCGTTATTAACCCTGACGTTACCCACCAGCCATCTTAAATAATGAATACATTTTTATTAGGCAGCGCTGGTGGGTAAAGTATATAAGGACATGGATGAATGTGAGGGGCGACTCTCTGAGGAGGGTCGCAGCGCTGCCAGTTCGGTTGTTTCCTGCTGGTGGCCGCAGAGTGATATATATGTATATATATATACGTTTTTTCTGATATAAAGATAAAGGAAAATAAAGATATAATTATGTCTGTTCTTCTGGACACTCCGCTTTCAAGAAAACTAAGAAATAAACCATTCAGCGGCGTTCCAGAGGTTTCTTCCTCACCAATCTAATGTTCCTGAGACTGCTGGGGAGCAGTCTTGGCTTATTAAGCTCCTCTCAGCACAAAGTGCAAAACAGAGCGTCGCCATTCGGGCTCCTCTGCAATTGAGGGGTGCCTGGGTGGCGGTCGCAGTCTAGCCAGTTAGAGACATGCAAGATCTGAGGACTGTTTTATCTCTAAATAGCTTGGACAAAGAAGAAGCCCTGACGCCGAGGCGATCAGGCTTCTAAGGGTGGTCCCCTCTGGGGTAGGGACGGTTTTGAGAAATCGTTTCTCCTCAGCGCCCTTTGGGGTGCGACTCTCTGAGGAGGGTCGTAGCACTGCCAGTTCGGTCTCCCTGCCGGTTCGCCGTTTCAGGGCACCAAGGTGTCAGTGTCCCCAAACGAGCCTTCAAATAAGAAAAAAGAAGAGCAGTCAGTTCGGTTTCCCTGCCGGTTCGCCGTTTCAGGGCACCGAAGTGCCTGCTTTTTTCAACGATCCTCCGAGGAGGGTCGTAGGAACTAAGCTAGTTAGAGGTAGGCAAGATCTGAGGACTGTCATCATCTCTAATAAAGCTTAGACAAGAAGTCCTGTCGCAAAAAAACGAGGCTATCAGGCTTCTGAGGGCTCCTCCGGGGCAGTGACGGTTTTGAAAAATCGTTTCTCCTCGGCGACCTCTGGGGTGCGACTCTCTGAGGAGGGTCGCAGCGCTGCCAGTTCGGTTGTTCCCTGCCGGTTCGCCGCTTCAGGGCACCGTAGTGACTGTTCAACCAAGGGACGGTTTTGAGAAATCGCTTTTCCTCTGCGCCCTCTGGGGTGCAACTCTCTGAGGAGGGTCGCAGCGCTGCCAGTTCGGTTGTTCCCTGCCGGTTCGCCGTTCAGGGCACCGAGGTGTCAGCATCCCCATACGATCCTCCGAGGAGGGTCGTAGAATGGTCAGTTTGGTTGTTCCCTGCCGGTTCGCCGCTTCAGGGCGCCGTAGTGACTGTTCAAACAAATCCAGAGGCCAGTCTTGAGAGACTGGTTCCCCTAGTAAATTTCCGGCAGCGTGGAAACTACTGCCACATATTTCTCAGTGGGTCCTGCACACTATAGAAAAGGGTTTCAGAATTCAGTTCGGTTCTCGTTCGCCCAGATTTCTAGGGGTCCTCCTCTCATTGGTGGACCCCGAGCAGGCTTTGGTTATGGAGCAGGAAGTACTGTCACTTCTGCAAAAGGAGCTGTAGAAGGGGTTCCTCCTCCCAGCAGACAGCCATTACTTCATTGTTTCCGGAAGAGGATGAGGGAGGTTCCCGAGGTTTGCTTTCGGGGGCGAAGCATACCATTATCGAGTTCTTCCATTCGGCCTAGGTTTATTACCCCACACCTTTACAGTATGCGTGGATGCAGCTCTGGCTCTTCTGAGACTCCAGGGCATTCGCGTATTATACTACATCAATGATTGGTTGATCCTAGCTCAATCTGAGTTTATGGCAGTTCGGCATCGAGATGTCGTTCTGTCTCATTAAGGATGTTGGGGTTGCCTCTCAACGCCAAGAAAAGTGTGCTCTGAGGACCACTTTTCTAGGTGTAGCGATTCTCACAGCAGTATTGGGGTATATCTAGGCCAGTCACTCACTGTGAAACAGTTTCAGACTGGTGGGTCTCATGGCAGCTGTGTCCAACGTAATTACTTTTGGCCTTCTGCACATGAGACCCCTGCAGTGGTGGCTCGGGACCAAGGGGTTTTCTCCGAAGGGAAATATGTTTTCACATGATCAAGGTCACGCGGCTATGCCTTCGTGCCTCGGTCATGTGGAAGAACATTGGTTACTCACCCAGGCCCAGTGTTGGGGGCTTCTTGTCGACGCATATTGCTATCGACGGATGCTTCCTTCACAAGTGGGGGCGATCATGAGTGGTCGCTCGGCGAATGGCGGACAACACACTGATGGTCTCGTATATCAGAGCAGATATCCTGTTGAGGCAGGGGCTGAGGCCCAGGGATTGGAGTCTTCACCCCGAGGTGGTGGAGCTTCTTAGGGAGAACTTTGGTCAACTAAAGTCAAGTCGACCTTTCACATCGTTTGTACAACGCTTTGCTATATTTGGTTCTCCCTCACACATCCAGCTCCGCTTGGACTGGATGTAAGGTATTATGTGTGGTAGACGCTACACCGGTACGCATTTCCCGATATCTTTGCTCCTGGGAGTTCACCCTCATTTGGAGTTTGGATACTGTGGGCTCGGCCTCTGAGGGGGCCCGGCTCATAAAATCCGGTCTCTCGACTGAGGTCGTTGAGACCATTCTCCAATCCAGAGCTCCTTCCACGAGAAAACTATATGCATTGAAATGGAAATGATTCTCCACCTGGTGTGGTGAACGTCATTTAGATCCTGTTAACTGCCCTGTTGGTTCAGTTCTTGATTTCTTGCAAGACCGTTTCTCTGCTAGGTCATCTCCTTCTACACCAGAGGTTTACGTGGCGGCTATATCTGCCTACCACACCCCTCGGGGGGGTACTTCTATCGGGAGAGATCCTCTTATTACTCGTTTTCTCCGTGGTACACTGAGGTTGAGACCTGCACTGCACTCTAGAGCACCGGCTTGGGATTTGGCCATTGTACTTGAGGATCTGGCTTTGGCTCCTTTCGAGCCCATTGAAGAGGTTTCAGAGGAATTCCTCACTCTAAACTTTATTTCTCCTTGCTATTTCATCTATCAAGAGATTTGGAGATTTGCATGCCCTGTCGGTTGCTCCATGTTTGGAATTTGCACCTGGTATGGTGAAGGCATTTCTCTACCCTAGACCGGGTTATATTCCTAAGGTTCCAGTTAATGTTGGGGGCCCAATAGTGCTGCAGGCCTTTTATCCTCCACCTTTTAATACCCCAGATCACGAACAACTGAACCTGTTATGTCCAGTTCGGCCATTAGATGCCTACGTTCACAGGGCTGCCCTGTGGCGCAAGTCTGAACAATTATTTGTCTGCTTTGGGTCACTCAGGAGAGGGTGCCCTGCATCTAAACAGGTGATGAGCAAATGGATAGTTGAGGCTATATCATTGGCTTATGAAGCGGCCGGTCAGCCTTCACCTATGGCTGTACGGGCCCATTCTACAAGGAGTATGGCGGTCTCTACGGCCTTAATTTCGGGTGTTTCCCTTTCTGATATTTGTAATGTGGCAGGATGGTCCTCTCCGCATACATTAGTCAGATTTTATGACCTTGACCTCTCCACTCCAGGGGCGAGGTTGCTTGCTTCTTAGTGTGCGCAGGACTTCACACAGAACGGGCATTTGTCACTATGGCATAGTGGGTATGGGGTTCCCACCGCGTCTCAAACGCAGCTCGAGTTCCCTTGAAAGGGAACGTCTCAGGTTACGTATGTAACCCTGGTTCCCTGATAGGGAACGGGACGCTGCGTTCGTCTGCCATACTTCCTGCATGCCCTGATCGACTTGCTTCAGACTTTTCAGAAGCTGTCGCGGTCTGTTTTCAGGGGTGCTTTATAGTTTCCTGGTATATGACATCACCTATGACGTATCGGGTTTCCATTGGACTGATTTTACACGTGCTTCATGACGCAATCACGCAGAGCGGTCCCACCGGGTCTCAAACGCAGCGTCTCGTTCCCTATCAGGGAACCAGGGTTACATACGTAACCTGAGACGTTTTTTCAGAACTACGCCCCCTCTGGCGACAAGCAAAACTGCAACCAATTCTGATTGTACATGTATCTAGCTTACGCTAAAGCATTACAAATTTACGCATCGTCATTTGTTGTCATACATAGATTGGCCGTATCAAACATTAGAGACTGGGCTATATCTTACCGTTTTATCAAGAAAAAAGCCAACTGAGGATCCCGTTTGAGAACAAGAGCAGACCGGAGATCTCTCCATTTGTTGAATGCCTTCCCGAGGTTGACTCTCGTCTTACTCCGACGCCTGTCTGACTCCAATTTGGACCTTTTGGTGGCAGTAGACAAAATTTTTCTTTTCTTTACTTTACGTGGAGTTTGCGTTGGGGTTTAGAATGGACTACAAGCCGGTCTCTTTGAATCCATCTTCTACCTTTGACGCACGAGTTGTCTTCGCTGATGCGGAGAATGGCGGCGCCGGCGAATACACAAACCTGCGAGACATAGCCTGGTGAGCGTGAACGCGCATGTCGTCACGCCCAGTCTCAAATTCGAGCCCGAATCCCTCTTATATATTTTACTGTACAGGATTATAGAGGCAATCTCAGTGCGCAGAGAAGGGCTCATTCAGCCCATCAGGCAGTTCTTTAAGCATGTATAGGATAGAAAAACTGGTATTTTTAACATGAAAAGTTGCGCAATGAACCTTTAAATTTGCCCATACTGTATAATAAGCATAGATCCGTAGACCCACTCTCTGAATGGTTATTATGAAGTGCCACAGGTCACAAAGCATGTTTGAAATTCCATACATAAAAATAAGCATTCAGGATGGACCAGACTCCAGTCTTCAGAAGCAGTATATTACCTCCGCAGTTGGACAGTAGTCTTGCAAACTGCTGTTTGAGAACCCAGAAACCAGTGTTTCTGGGGAAATCATGTAGCATGTGTCTTAGACCCCGGGGGACTGCGGCTGAAGCAGATATTCAGGCAAATGCACTTGCTATTCATCGGAGAATGGACAAAGACAAAGCAATCTCCACCTGTGAAGATTGCCTGTGCTTCTCACTGAGCAACAGTGTTCTCAAGTGACTCAGAAGACACAGTCTGTCCCTTCCCTCCACCAGCCGAGCTCTGCTGCCCGCAGGCTGCCATATGTGCTCCTGCCACGACTGGCATTTAATTACAAATTCGACATTTTCTGTCACCGCATTTGGATGAATTATATAAAAATGGGATAAACCTTAAAGATGCAAGAGGAATCTTGGTGTGCTTGTGAAACAATAATGGACTGGTTTGGAGAAAGGAGATTCTTTCTCCAAGCTCTTTACTGACTGGTTTTCCAGCATTATTTTGGACATGTTTATATTTGCACTTTGAGTAAGTGGGGAAAATGGGAAATGACTGTTGGAAGTAGCTAACGATTGATGGGGGTAAAATGAAAGATATTTAGTCCTCAAAGATACAACCCCCCAATCCCTAATTAAATTTGACGTGCTTTCTACCATCTCTCCTAGCCTTCATTCTCACATTAGATATAAACATTCCCAAACAGCAGCTGTTTGTGGTCTGTTAATATGGCGTGATATCACGCAACATTATGGTCTTCATAAATATGCCACCCACTATTTGAACTGAGCCACATTGCTTCATTGTATTAATAAAATCAGTTTCTTAATCAGTATATTTTCTTGTTTTCCTGTAAAAAATATCTAAACAGTCTTAAAATGAGATACATTTACTTGTGAAGAAAAGTTTTTTTTTTTAGTTTTTTTTTTAGCATTTACATTTAGACATTTGGCAGACTGTTTAATCGAAAACGACTTACTTGGCACCTTCTCAGGTCATGCATTCCCTGGGAGTCGAGAACCTCGTAACCTTGGCATTGCTAGAACCATGTTTCACTTAAACAATATATTAAATATTGAAGAAAAATGTTCGTTTTAAGCATAAATGTAACCTAATTTTGTTGAAAAAAATGTTGTTGTTTTAAAAAAAAAAAATTCTTCTTTTTATATATTATTGATTGCATGTACAATTCTCAGGTCTATTCATTAGGCAATAATTATATATATATATATATATATATATATTATATATTCTTTTTTTTTTTATAGCTGGAGGCTGCTCTTCATAATCCTGTTCAGTGTGCTTTACTTGGTGTTTCAGCGGTGAGCACTTCACTTCCTCAAGGCTACCTCTGGGTAAGTAGAAACACAAGCACATAAAATATACATATCATAAACCGTGAACCGGTGACATCAGAGATTGAATAGACTGTAATTACATTTACACTTGATCGTTTAGCAGATGCTTTTTATCTGCTAAATGATTAAATGCAATTATTGATCTTTATTATTCCTCACCATTAAACCACAACGACAAGCATTCATTCACCATTAAGTTACATTGGAAGTAACTTGTATTCTGAAAAGAAACTTTCCTCTGCAAAATAAAACAGCTTTTCATAACAAGCCCTGTGAAATCACCTTTAAAAGTTTCACACAGTAGTCTCGTTCTCCTCCCTCCTCTGGTGCAGTGGGCAATTTATCACATAATCCCCCAAAGCAGGGGGATAAATCCAATTCAAGCCTTGGTTGGACACAAAAGGACGCCCTTGCCTGTGTCTTTGAGTTAATTGTTTTTGTGGGTATTCTAAAGAGCACTGAGGGTGGACTTGGGCGGATTTAAAAGATACAGGGAGACATTCAGTGGGAAATTATATCTGGCTGGATTAGGTTCTCTTTTCTGTGCCAAAAATCCTTAGTATTGCATATCCAAAATATAATTTTGTCGACATCTGATCCTGAATCCAAATCTCACTCTGTAGCTTAAAGCGCAGGGGTCAGTTTTTTAATATATCTCAGTGCATCCATTTAGTCTCAATGGGGTTGGCAGTGTTTCTCATTAAGTGTGTTAAAATGTGCTATTATGCAACATTTGTAAACTTATTTTTTTGTGCTTTGCAGCTGTGCTATTAATTTTTGCCTCTTGTTCAGATATATAAATGGAGGTAGGCTTGGTCCACTGCGTACTGCAAGACCAAATGCAATCAAACAGGGCATGGTAATATTTTTGGGTAATAAGGAATAGTAATGAAATTTAAAGTTTGTGTGGTTAGAGATGTCAAATCTGTGGAAAAGAGACTAGGGTTTGAGGCACTTAGTAGCAAGTAAGCTAATATGTCTGCTTTGCTTTCTGAGTTGTGGCTGTGAAATCATCAGGATGGATAGAAAATCAGATCCCAAGTCCCGAGTTTTTTTGAGGTGAGGTTTTTTTCTATGGAGTCTTTTGTACTCCACACAGGTTTATTATTATGGTTGCAGCTATTTAGCTGCACCCAAAAGTCGAAGATTGTTGGCAGTTCTTTGATATAATAAGCTGCGATGTGGACCAGACTTTATCCTAGTCAAAAGTCTTGCTGTACAATAGTAGGGTTAAAGAAACCCCTAAAGCAATCAACACATCTTCGGCTTATAGCGGGTGTCATTTCTCGGTGAACTCGACTGGACTGAGAGAGGAAATGATTCAGTCGTTTGCTACTTCCAAACTTATAAGTCACTGATATTAAATAATCATCATCATAACAGGCAGTTTTCACTGCTAGTGTTCCAAATGAGCAGTGACAGTAATCAGATCACTCTACGATGGGCTGCTGGAATTTTTCTCTTTGCTTAGATCAAAATAATAACATTGTTTCTAATCAGTTCAAGACAATAAGCCAGCCAGTCATCCGCCAAATGCTGCGTTCACACTACAGCGACTTTGGCGCGGCATGTCGCCAGTGGCTGGCCGTGAGGTTGCTAGTGGGCGTTCCCACTACTGGTTGCCTAGTAACGTTTGTGAATGACATTCACGGATGTTACTCCAAGTTGTAGACATCGAATTACTTCTCGCCACTACAAATAAACATTTTGGAAGGAAAAGTCTTAATACAAATGGAATCAGTACATAAAATGCCTAATATTAAGATGAATGAGATTTTGGCTATTTATCTGCCGCAAAAGGGCAAATGCCGGTCTATCTGGGTTCACGAAACCATTCAGGCTTGGAGTCAGCACGGCGAGTACCATTGTATGTACATGGAGACATATCATAAATCCTTAGTATTGCATATCCAAAATATAATTTTGTCGACATCTGATCCTGAATTCAAATCTCACTCTGTAGCTTAAAGCGCAGGGGTCAGTTTTCTTAATATATCTCAGTGCATCCATTTAGTCTCAATGGGGCTGGCAGTGTTTCTCATTAAGTGTGTTAAAATGTGCTATTATGCAACATTTGTAAACTCATCATAACTTATAGGACAGTTGCTGACAGCTAAAATGAGCTTCTCCTTCATCTTGCCTCGGCACTAAAGAGCGACGGATCACATGCGCTCCACTGACTTTACTCCTTATGGTTGTTGCTCACGAAAGTCGTTCTTCGTTTGCATAAAGTTGAACATATCTCAACTCTGTCGCGCCGCTGTACAAGCCCCATTCGGTCTCCAATGGTCGCTGTCTCTCGTGTTGCCGGAAATCACCCACTCTCCATTGAAATGAATGGGATCGTCTCTCTTTGTCGCTTGTAGTGTGAATGCAACTAAATTCACTCTTCTTAGCCTCTTCACCTCTAGCTGAGGCTCAGCTATTGATTTTAGCTTGTGTTCACAGTGTACTTCCTGTGATTTTATTCATATAGTTAGTTGGTTAATAATGACCAAAGTAAGTAGTTGCTCTGTATATACATATACTGTATGTTGATCTATACACAAGATGTGTATAATGATAAGATGTAATGAGTTATTACAATTATTAGACTTGTATGAATTTTGTCCTTTTTTTAATTCTACTCCCTTAAATTCTAATTATACATCAAGAATTGGACTGGAATTTAAAATGCATAATGATTCAATTCTAAATGCTGCATACAGCATTATTTTCACTGTTTGCCATCCTTTAATTGTCATCTGTAAAGCCAAACAAATCTAAAACACTTCGTAAAGGTTGTCAAAGACAAATGTTTAAATTTTCCCAGTATGTACAAATAGACAGATGAAGTCTTTCTCCCCAGGCTATCTTTGCTCCCTTTAGGCTCTTAGTCAATTTTAGCCTAATTAATGCTCTGTTGTCCAGAGCTTTGGCTCTAAGGCTGGTTTTCATGGCTTTCCGGCCAAAAAAACAGGGATGCGTCCAGGGCATGAATCCAGATATCTACTCCTCCAAACAAGTACTGATGAGTTTGTCAGGGAGCTGTAATTCCACCTAGTCTGTGGAGGAATAGAATTAAAAGTGGAGACCAGAGGTATATCATCGTCGTGTTCAGCCACATGGATTTGCCCCTGTGTGAGAAAGCAGGAGAACGAGGGCCCGCTGGAGGTTGCGGAAGCAAAACATTTTCTGTTCCTCTTGCCTGAAGATAAGTCCTCCCTATCTCCCACTGCGTTGCCTTAACAGGCTGATATTTGCTCTGCCTTTCTCTTCCCGGCCCACGAGACCTTGGCCGTCCAGATTCTACACTGTGATACAAATCAGACAAATGATTGCATGCAAATTAGAGGGGAACTGTAAGGTTAAAGACTATATTTAGCCTGGCCATTTTGCTCACATAACATGACTGAGAATGAGAATTAATCTCTGCTGTCCGGCAGCATCCCTCCCACTCTGCCGTTGTTTTCCTTCTATTTTTTATTTTTTTGGTTGGGATTACTCTCCAATCGGCCAGTGACTGGGCTCAGTGTCCTGAGGTAATCATAAATGATGGCCCCTAAACAAGGGCTATTTATAATAAGGCCAGCAGACTCGCTGTAATACTCTTCGCCTTTATCTCCCTCGGTTAAACCACCTCTCGAAGGCTTTTTTGTATGGATTTTGTAATTGGAGCAGTTTAGTGCCGCACAAGGAGAGATGAGCCAATTTATGTGGCGGGCATGATGGGACGCTGATCAGTTCGTTTAATTTCTAATAGCGAGCGGGTTGCTTCCCTTGCATTATGCATGAACAAGTAACCATAAGAGAGTGTGAGCGGCCGTGCAGGGGGCGAAGACAAACACTATTTTTCATGGAGGGGGATTATTAATTTATGATGCAATGCAATCCAAATGTGTTACAAGAGTCTGCATTTTAAAGCAACTCAGTAGGAAAATGGATGGGTGCAGAACCTAGATCAATTGTTGAGGAAAAGCACCAGAGGATGGATTTATGAGCAGCACTGTGCTGAAGTCTTATTCTGTCAACTACATGTAATTTCACCAAGGATCGAGTTTGTCATCTCAGTCTCTGTCTTAAGAAGGCGATCAATCATCAGCCCAAAGGAAACCCTCCATTGTCAAACAGCTCAGCAGCTTTCAAAAGACATCTCTCCACCCCACCTTTTCCTCTGCTTCAGCGATGAAAAGATCCCTGGAGTTACAAAAAAAGATGTTTGAAGTTGTCTCACTGAGAATGCATTATGGGTGATAGCGTATGAATTTTAGAGACTTTATCAGGCGAAAGACTATGAGTTTGAATTTTATGAGATTTTAACTTTGACGTTACCGTGAAATTGAAATTGACAAGAATAAAATAACAGGGCTGGGAAGCTTTAAAGTACACAGGAAGTGCAAAAGTTTTCTGCTGTTTGAAATTTTCTCTGTTCCTCGGCTCTGGAAGTGAAAACACAAAGCTGAGGGAGTGGTTGAAAATGGCAGAAAGACACTTTCCTTCCTCTGTTATTTTCTTTCCCTACCTATACAGTCATGGATTTGTGAGTGGTTTTGGTTGGATGACTACCTATAATGGTGGTGTCCTTGCTGTTTTTGCAGGTAGCCAGTGGAGGTGATTCCTCTCAAGGCCAGGTGGACATTTTCTCCTTGAACAGACCCACGCCTCGGCCTGTAAAATCCCTCCAGATGGGCGCTCGAGTGATGTGTCTGGAGTATGTGCCTGAGCCCACCCCTTCAGAGGATGCTGAAACCGGCCCTCATAACTCCACTGGAGTTGGAAATACTATCTGTGTAGGACTTGATGATGGCAGGTAAGACTGTGTTTCATAAAAATGTGTATAATGTCTCCCAGTTAAAAATATTAAAAATGTACCTGTTAAATCAGGACCCCCATGGTTCCTTAAAAAGTCTTAGATTCAGTTGCATAAAATTCTTAAATATCTTAAATGATGTAAGAAAACTCTTCTCAAATTTTTGGACAGAAAAACTCTCAATATGGCTTCATGTGTATGTTAATATTTATTAAGTTAATAATTTATTTGAATGAAATAATATAAATATAAAAGTAATTGTCTATTATATTAATTGATTATATTTATTTGGACTTATCCCTTATTATCCCTTTTCTTTAAAAAATGGGTTAAAGGGTGAAATGTGAGGTTTGTTATTTGAAAAAAAAAACTATTATTTTTGTCAAAACCTGTATTATTTGAACTGTAAAGTCATTTAAATCATCGTTTTTACAGTGTATGGTTTGGATGTTACCATAGACGATGCTCTACCCCAGCCATATGGTATAAATTGTATTTGTACTGGTTTTAAAGAACATCTTGAGAAGTCTTAAAATAGGATTTTAAAAACCCTGCAGATACCCTGTTAAATATCTAAAGGCATCTTTTCACAGCCAAGTTAAGATTGTTCCAAGGAAACTAAACCCACCTAAGCTTGTAAAATCAAAGATATTGATGCTGCTTTGGTTCTATGTAAATGAAATGCAACATCAATGCTGCCTTATTTTCCTGTCAGCTCAGTCTGCAGTGTGTGAGAACCAAGCGCTAGCCAAGACCAATAGCCTTATAGCTGTTTGTTTTAAGCACATGTCTAGCAATAGAGGAAGTGAGAGAGGTAAAATCATTTCAATCAGATTTATGGTGTCATTACTGACATTGCAGTGTACATAGATAAGAAACAGGTGACAACTATGCTCAGCAGGCTAAAACGAGTTTAGCATGAGCTTTAGTGACTGAAAAAGTTTTAAAATCACTGTGATTTTTCTCACTAAGTTCAATCATTTATGAAGGCTGAGAAGAACAATACATATTCTGAGAGATTCTTTAAGCAAATGAAAGGGACTGATTAGCTATACAGTGGACAAATTTCCTGAAATGGCACATTTCCTTTTAGAATATCCTTACACAATATCAAGGCAAATGCACAGTGGAAATTCTTTCTTTTCTTTCTTTTAATACTATACTTCTTTCCACATAGATGTCCTTGTATATTCTTCATTGTTTTTCTCCCAAAGCATCCTGCTCTATGGCAGTATGGACACAGCCGCCCAGTGTCTCCTAACTCTCTCTAACCCCGAGGGCTGTCCAGTTCTGTGTCTCAAACATTCCGGTAACTTCCTGTTCGCTGGCCTGCGGGATGGAACGCTGATGGTTTACGGGAGACATCACAGAGGTACGAGTTACATAATGCTTGATGTCTCATTATACTGATATGGAGTTTGCCATGCTTTCTTTCACATCCTACACTCATGTTGCCGTCACGTGCACTTGAAAAGCTCTTACTTACGAGTTAGTTCCAAGTTGTCATGAATTCCAGTTGGAAATGAAATACTAAAGTAGCCAAACCAAAAATATATATTTTGTAAATAAACAAATTTAATTTTTTATTTTATTTTTTACTCTTGGCTCACTTTTATTGTTGCTTTTACCTTGTTTTTTATGTGGCCAGGCCCATTCCAATGTCCCAATTTGGATATCAGAGAGTTTCCCACTGATAATTATGACTGTGCATATGTGAACAAAACTCATAAGTTGCGATATATTCTGGTTAATTTAAGGGCTTATCACTTGCGTGAGGATTTATATAGTTGTTTCTCTTTTGCTTTTATGTATTATTCTAAACAAAGCTCATTTACTCTGCATACACTGCCGCTGTTCGTTTAGGTTTTTGGTTTTAAACATCTATGTTATTTCTATCCTATTAGGCCTGTTTTTCTCTTTATCACATTAGCACAGAAATGGACAGTTGCATTCAGTATGTTTTCTGTTTTCTTTTTCTCACTAATGGGATTAAACACTAAATGGGTGGGATAATTAAGAGTGGTAATTATTAGTATGTCCCCAAATGAAAGGGACTCAATAGAGTGAAAGGGTAATCAAATCAAATTAATAGTACAAATGAATCTGATTGTCCCCGTGTTCAATTTGCTCTTTCATCAACCTTCTATTCAAACATTCAAGGATGTTTTTTTCGGTCCCTTCTCTGTTGAAACTGAATGCCTCAGTGAGTTTGTGAAAGATATTAGTTCTGTCATGTATTCTGAATGCATTCAGAGATGAGACAGGGGTGATAAGATTGTTCTGGGTATGTATTAGTTAGATAGAAAGCCAATGGATTCGGGATTACCTTGAAAGCAATTTATGATTTCACAAGTCTGTCCTCTGTCCGCGTCTGCGCCTTATTCATTTGCAGTAAGTAAGTGTGGGCTAATGACAACATGAGACGGGCGGGCATGCAGAACTCTTGCATTCGGAGACATGATAGATAGCGAGCGACTGCGCTGTGTGTCTACGTGTATGTTGGGGGTGGTGCAAGGCAGACAGCCCTGGCACAATGGGTTTATCACATTGCACTACTTACCTGACTGTCAACAAGGAATTACCTCCAATGAAGTGGAAAGTAAGATTAATTATGCTGATGTGCAGTGTGGCGATTGAATATTGCTATTATACTGGAAGGAAATAAATGACAAACAAATGCATATTCCCAGGGAAGTACAGGCAGGATATATATATATATTATAAATAAAAATAAAAATAAAATATTATAATATAAAATATTATTTTATATATTAGCAAAAAATATCCTTCATATTACTCTGAGGAGCAATTGCCCTCAAAACACTGTAATAAACACTGGAGTCTCGCATGAGATTAATCAGAAAGCTTTTTGAAACGTATGAGCAAGCCAAAATTGCTCGGGGGGGGAGATTTCTTGTTTTTCCCCCTTTTTTCCTAGATACATTAAGAGGGTAGGATCATTTTGTTGTGTTTAATCAACAGTGCACAGAATTTATAAGGATAATAATGAGGCGTCTAACTTTCCGAAGAAAATACGTAAATATATTATACCCAGAAGCAATAAGGGCCCATCTGAATGAAACAGCATCTCTCCCCCTTCCAGTTTATTACTTTTGGAACAATAAAGACTGCATCTGCAGATGCTTTGAGTGTCCAGATAAGTCCTCTCCGCCCCTGAAGGTCCTTGTCTCTGAAAGAAGCAAATCTAAGCCGGCCTTTATTTGAGAATTAAGGGGTACAGAGTGGCTGAGGGGATGTTTTCAAAGCAAATGCACGAAAAAAGTAGGAAGACTGACATTTTGAATATGCCATGCAATTAACCTGAGGAAGTCAGAAGTCATTGTAAAGCTATTCTGGTTTCAAAGGCAGAAATAAACAACTCGAAATGTTAATTAAATGGCTCGCTGCGCTTCCCTCTCCAATTTTGCTTCATTAACACACTGTGATGGGGGGCGAAAAAGACGAAGAAAAAAGCTTATGTAATGCATCCCATAATGGTGTCCATGGTGGCTACGGCGCAAACCCTGTGATTAAAACTCGAGGAAAAAGTCTGGCGTGTTCTGAGCACACTGGAGAGAAACGTATAAATTGGATTACACAACACGCCGCAGTTATTAACATGGCACTGTTAGCGCATTAGCATAGAAAGCGCTAGTTTTTTTGAGGGAGATATGCAGTCCACAAACACACTTTGCAGTGCTTACTCTAGCTGTATGTTTTTAAGGCATAGCCACAAATTATACAGTTCCACCACCAGTTATACATAATTGTCTTGAAAACACAAGGATTTACTCTTGAGTATTAATGAAACCAATTTACTTTAAGTGACTTGCTCGGGGCTAAAGCAGTGGAATTAGCATGCAGCACATTTTTGTAGCTCTGCTATTTGAAGCATTCTTTTTTTTTTAAGGGAAATAACATGCGAATTTACTAGCATTGACTATCTTTGGCCATATTTGAAATGTTCCACCAGATAGGATTAGCGATTTGCCCTCAAGCAAGGTATTTCACAGGCCTCATTGTATGCTACCCGTATACTTTTACCTCGTTTCTCTCTTTTCTGTTTCATAAAACTTACAGAATATACAAGAGGAAATATTGTTGGGTATTTTCTGGGTATTACATTTTTAAAGCTGATGGCGATCAAAACAAACATACACCACTTTTTTATTTATTATTTGAGAATGTTCTTTTTAATTGATTTAATTAAAAAATGATTAGTTTGCATACTTTTTAACAAGGACATAGCAGTGTAAGCTTGATATAAGTTATGCCATGTAATGGAAAAACTGAGGTAAATATCACTTATGAGCTGAATGTTTTTATTGTGTGTGATTTCCAAATAAAGTTGTAATTTTGGTCAGATTATGCATAGGTCTAAAATATATTTAGACTACATTAAATCCTAGCTATGAAATAACTATTAGCAGTTCATTACTATCATTGTCATTTCCACCACAAAATGCAATTAAACGCAATAAATAATTAGAGAAATTGTGGAAATGACACTGTGCTAAAAAAAGAAGAAAAAAAGACCCAATTCTTAAGTAAAAACTAGTATAAAGTTTGTTTTAAGAATCTAAACGTGCCCCTTATTTTAAGAAAAGTCCAATAATGTTTGATAGATGCAAATTGGAAAATTGAAATGGTGTTTTTTTTGTGTTTCTGTTTTGTAGGGGAACTGTGGAGCCAAGACTCCTGTAGAAAAGTAACAGTTGGTTCAGATCCCATCAGGACGCTTCTTGCTTTGGAGGACTCGGTCTGGGCTAGCTGTGCTAACACAGTTACTGTAGTTGATGGCTCCAGTCTGTCCACTCAGGTAGACTCATCATTCCAAAGCTCTACTCACGCTGATATGTGTTCACACACCAAACTTTAACAAACGGAAGAGCAAAAACTATGTTTCATGGGCACTTTGCCAACACTGACTGACCAATTAGCTTGTGTGTGAAGATCAATAATCCTACCGAAGAGCTGCGATCCATATGGCCAGGGTGTCTCTTCTTCTGTTGTTGCTCTCCTTTTTTTCCTCTTACCTTTAAACCACACAGGATGAGTAAATAGCTCTGACATGCTCATAATCTTCCCTGGCTGTCTCAAATATGGAGGAGACGTACCCTAGGGATCTACCCCATGGGCCTCCATAACCCTAAGCCTTCCTTTAGTTCTGCCTTCTTGGGTTTTATCTTTGGAATCAAACATCTCTTTTATCCTCTGAGATTTCTCTGGATGCGCCCATCAGAGAGGAGATTTGAGCTAGTGGTAGGTGAGTGGGCCCCTGCTGCTTTTCGGTTGATCCTCCATGGTTCAGGCCAGAGCTCGGTTTTGTTCGACTGATTACATTGTATCCCTTTCCCTGCGGAGCCATGCTGGCCCAGCAGCTGGAGGGGGAAGCATCGCCTCTACAGCTGTAAATCTGCCCCTTTGGGACTCATGGCAAAGTGGCGTACAATGATGTGTGTCGGTGGGATAAGCAATAGAGCCTGTGTGAATTTGTCTCTCTCGTCACTGGTTTTTAGGTAATAATTCCACACTACAGTGTGCCACCTTGTTCCCGACCCAAAGCTATTGAGGCTGCTGGATCGCTATTGATGTAGAATGCTAAAAATATATATCAACTTTGGTACTGCAGAAAAAAACAAACATGGTCAGACACTATGTAGAGCAAACACTTTAAAATAAAAACCTGGGACTGCAACCAACTTGATATCCAATTTTGGCTCATAAACATGTAGAACAATAAAAGCTGAGGAGTGAAGTCCCACACTTGGTAAAATGAGAGGTTGTTTAAACATGTTGCTCTCTTAAGCACTGTCACCTAGTATTCTAGTGGGCTAATGAGGGGTTAGGTGTGATGCTTGCATTGTAGGTGGACGCTTGCTGTGTTTTGTCCGCTGGTAGGACAGTGATCTTCTGCTGTGATATAGTGATGTATTTATTATCTTTAGCGTGAAGCGGTGGGGGCAACCTCTGTCTCTGTGTGAGACTCAGTAGCTATGTTTCCATCCACCTATTTTAATACACATTTTGGGATATCGCATAAAAAACACTGGATGGAAATGCCAAGATGCGCAAAAATTAAAAAAATGCACATAAAAAGCAAACGTGTTCAATCAGCCTGATCTCAAGAAATGCGTCTCTATAGCATGCATTGTGTTTATCGTGCAATTTATACGCTAAAATGAGTTTTTAGACGCATCTAATGAGAACGGGTTGGTTTAATTGAGGCGGATATTTTTTTTTTTTTTTTTTTTTTTTTTTTTTTTTTTTTACGTGCATAAACTACAACGGAAAACCATTTACCAAATAAATACCTCGATGCGCAACAAAAAAAAACTCACATGACTTTACCTCGACAGTCAATGTGATTGGAAAACTGGACTAACCAGTGGGCAAATTTCATTGCATAGCATCTCAAATGTTGGTTTGATCATTCTGAAATACCTGAACCGGAATGGGTAAGGGATAATGTACATCCAGCCCGTGGTTCTCTCAAAATAACCCCCGACAGGATGTACATTATCCCGCTTATTACACGGCTACTTGCCACATAAGTAAATAATTAGACACGAAATATTGATCTGAGTTGAAATATTTTATTAGGTCTTTAAACGCAAAGCTTCCACAGAGAGAGCAATTGCAGCGCGGCAGGTTCAAACTAAACG
This sequence comes from Rhinichthys klamathensis goyatoka, assembly GCF_029890125.1. Lineage (NCBI taxonomy): Eukaryota > Metazoa > Chordata > Actinopteri > Cypriniformes > Leuciscidae > Rhinichthys > Rhinichthys klamathensis. The sequence continues at coordinate 541,805 of NW_026606624.1, forward strand.
CACATTTAAGAGATACGGTATACAGTCATTCATACCACTTATTACACAGCATTTCGCCACATAAATAATTATGGGGATAAGATATTAATTTCAAATTAAACTGTTTTAAAATCGTACCTGTTTGTATCTCATAATCCAACAGTGTACAAAACAATAGTCACAAAATGGCAGCAGCGTTTGTATGAAACAAGAGAGAGCGAGTCCACGATACTGGATGGCATAATTAAATAACTGTACACAAAATATTGATTCGGCAGAGTTTTAATATTTTATTAGCTCACCAAACGCAAAACTTCCACGGAAAAAAAAAACGTTCCTAGCAAGCGTATAGCACTGCTGACTTCAGTGACCCGGATGAGCCTGCGTTATCTGTTTTGAGCGTTTGTTATCTGGGTATAACTTAACGCTGGATGGCGGTATTGACCAATCAGAATCAAGTATTCCACAGACCCGTGTAATAATTTGGTATAATGACCTCCCAGAAGTCTAACATGATTGCATTCCCAAACACCAGGCATCGGAACACAAGATAACATGACAGCGTTTATTGGGTTTTGTTGGTGTGGTCTAAATGCAAGTCATTTATAATGTATGAAAAAAAAGAGCCACAGTTGCTTACCCGATTGCTGCAACTTTCATTTTTATTACAGATATTCTGCTGCAATATCCCAGAAAGTGACAACATCCCAGAAAGTGATTTTGAGTTCTCAAAATTACGCGATTTTCCAATTTTGTTGGATTAAAGTTAAATTTGTCTGTATAGTATACTAACAATTTTGTTACAGAGGATAAGTGGGCTAGCGAATGGATGGATATAATAATAATTATAATAATAATAATATAAATGTTATAACAGTAAATTAGTATTATTATTATTAGAATATAATAAAAAATGGATATTGTGAATAAGATGCTTACATGATCACCAACAGTCATTAGAAAAAAGGAAATTTCATGAGCCTGATTTCATCAGGCTGATACAAATCAAAGTATCTGTGTAGATTATAGGCAAATCCGAGAAGTTCTGTGCATATTTTTCAATCATATATTTGTTTTATTTGATGGCTGCAAAGCCTTACCTGTTTTAGCACAACTGTGTTGTATGGGATGCAGTAGTGGTAATGTTTTGGACACCGTTTACACTGTATTTAGACCTGTCCACCCAAGAGAGATTTAAATTGGACATGTTTCTGAAAGCGTTTCCATTCAGAGATCAATAGGCCTATGTACTAATATACACACTAGTTCAAAAGTTAGTTTGGGGTCAGATTTAAATAAGAGTATTTTAAATATATTTTAAAATGTAATTTATTCCTGTGATGGCAAAGCTATGATTTTCAATAGTCATTACTCTAGTCTTCACTGTCACCTGATTCTTCAGAAATCATTCTAATTTGCTGATTTGGTGCTCAAGAATAATTTCTTAATGTTTTCAATGTTGAAAACAGTTGTTCTGCTTAATATTTTTGTGGAAATCATGATAAGTTCATGAAAGTCTTTGATGAACTTTTGTAACTATGTCTTTACTGTCACTTTTGATCAATTTAAAGCATCCTTGCTGAATAAAATGATTGACTAATAAAAATCCTACTGACCCCAAACTCTAAAATTAGTTTTGATAGAATTATTCTTCTAGTGTCTTGTCTCTAAAGAAATAGTCCAAGCAATATAAAACAAAAACATGGAGAGAGCAAAGGCAAGCACTGCCGACAAGTCAATTAAAAACGAGAACACATCAAAGGCAGTCTCAGACTTCTCCCTTGCTCTCAAACTAAAGAAGCTCCCTTTGGCAAGGGCACGCAAACAGGTGCTAATCCCTGTCCGCTTGTGTGCAGAGGAGAGAATGGTATCTCGCACCCACCTCACCCCCTCCAACTAATCTGCCTCAACCCCAGACTGGAGAACTAGCTGTTTGTAAGAGCTCTCAGGGCTCCTCGGTAGCACCACAGACCTCAGGGGGCTGCGTGCAAACCCTCGATAAGGAGCGCAGCTCCCTCATGCCTCATTAGAGGATCAGGCATGAAATGGCTCCTCTTTCCCTGTGGACTTTTAAAAGGTGCTTGGGAGGGGGTGTATTGTTTTCGGAGACAGTGGCTCCGCTGTGAATCACTTTGAAATCAAAGAAACTGGATCCTGAGTCATTGAAACCTTCATGATGTGTGGCCCTTGAACCCACTGGTCGGATAGTGAGTTTGATGGTGCAATAATTCTACGCATTGCAGGAAAAGATAAAAGGTGTTCGTTTGCATTGGAAGTTGCTTTTGTGTTTTGTAGAACTGATTATCCTTAGACTGTTTTTTTTTTTCTTCTTCCTAGCAATTGCTTTCCATTTCAAATAAAATGGTAAGCAGAAATGCAGATTGCAAGCAAAATCAAAGTGAAAATTTTGAATAAAGCCACTAGTGAAAATGCATTTTCTAATAAAATAAATAAAGATGTTTTTTTAATGGTTGTAACAGCATGAGCTCTTTTGGAAAACTCTTCTGCAAGAGAACCATAGACACTGAACGTTGGATCCCCATAAAACAAAATAACGATCCCAGTGTTAGTAGACCAGGTCTGGCCCTGGTTTTACCTGGTGTCCCTTGCACCAGCCACTGATCATTGTGATCACACACACACAGAAACTGCATATATACTGGAGAATGAAAGACCATTGGGTGTTACATTATATTATATTTAAAAAAAAACTGATGATGGTGAAATACATACAAATATAGCTCCTAAGCCATACTATAGCCTGAACTCAAATAGCATAAAGTGAATTTTACATAAAATGTTGCTATTTTAGGGTAAAAATAACTGGCCTTAACCTTAACTTGATAGCTTTCATTACTTGCTTGATGAATCGGACTGGGGTGAGTCATGTCCCCAAGCAATGTAGATTTTTTTCTTTTTTGCAATATTTTGAATTAATAGTATTTAAATAGTATTAGTTAAAAAAAAAAAGCTTTACAAAATATAATTTGGCCACCCCTATGGATGGGCGGTGCCCCTACCATTTGCCTATTCCGCCTTTGCCACAGGCCGGCCCTGTAGGAGACTATTTAGAATAAGCTCCATGAAGGATTACAGCATTTTGAAATAAATTCTACAAGTTGAAGGAAGCCAATAAGGGGACTTATAAACTGCTGTAATGTATGTTCCCTTTCTGGTGTTATGTGTTTGAATTTTTTAGTCTGGCAAGGACTTTATTCTGGAAATTCTGTTTTATCTCATAATTTGACTTTGTAGCTTATCATTTCTTACAATGGAACTATTTCTTGTAATTTTTACTTATCTCATAATTATGACTTAGTTAATAAAGAAGAATGACTATTTTTTATGTTCAGACAGGATCTCTAAACCAACTCATAACTGTCCCCAATAAGTTAATCCACCTCAACAGTTTTTCAGTTAGACTGGTGGAGTCTAAAGCATCAGAGGCTGAACTGACATTTCATTATCTTTAACTAAGGAATTAGAGAGTTAGATTATAGTCCAAAATGAATATTTCATTTATACCAGTCTGTATGTTTTAGAGTAGTACTTAGGAGGCGGTTATACCAGTGGCCCTTTGGGGCATCAACAGCGAGCTGGGTAAAATGTTAATAAAGAACTCTTTTAAACATGTAGGTCCTCTGGTCAAATGATTTCTGGAATTACTTCAGTCAAAAGTGTCTTTTTAAATTCAAAGATCTCAGTTTATGGATATCTTATCTCTTTAAAAAGCTGCAAAATCATCATACAGTAGTTGAGAATTGAGCCCTTCAGGCTCCTAGAGACCAATTTACAGAACTAAACGCATTGGGCAGCTCGAACTGCATTACTGAACAGATCTGCGTTGTCTTAACATGTCATAGTCTATTTGTGGTTTTGCTTTATATTATTAACTCTCAGCTCCCCTTCAGTTTGTTTTGAGATTGATAATATTTCCACTGTGTAGTGGAGTTTTGTCTGTAGCCGTTCATTCGACTGGGTGCAACAATTTATTTAATCCTTTGGCAAAATGATTACAGGACGAATAATAAACAGGTGGGGGCATATTATTGTGGTTTCAGGTTTTAACATTCTCAACAGATTCAGAGATGAAGTGACATTTCTCATCAACCTTCTTTGAAACAAACTGAGCTTTTTTACACAACTGGGGAGAAGGAAAATACAAAAGACGTCAGTGAAGAGAGCTAAATCAGTCGTTCAGACGAAGCGAGTGTAACCAACCCATGGGTTTATAATGTTTTTACCCTTTAGGTTGTTTTATATAATAAATGCTGAAATCAGCGATGCAATAGTTTGCACTGACAGTAAACAAAAGCATTATGATTTCATCTTTCGCTTGATTTTCTTTCTTCTATTTGGGAAACAAAATCAATGTAACATTTTGAAATTATTAATGCTAAAATGAACATTTCACATTTTTGAAGAATATTTCACATTTCATGTTTTTGTCCATACATTGAAAGTCAGTGGGATCCAAAACAACACTTTGACATCACTGACCTTTTTTCAGATTATCTTCTTTTGTTCCACAGAAGAAAGTAAGTCATACAGGTTTGAAATGACATGAGAGTGTTTAAATTGACTGAATGTTCCTTTTCGGATGAGTTATCCCTTTAATAGTAAATATGTTCTGCACTGAATTACATATTTAACTCAGATGCCTCTGATACAGTGATAGAAGTGAACTGGTCTTGACCAGAAAGGGACACCCACATTAACCTCTGGATGAAGTATCTGTTTCTCAGCTGGAGATCTTTTGATGGAGGGTGACCAGAATAATACCTGCTTCTGAACTCTTTAGCCACAGGCTAAAATTCAGGGTTTCCCTGGAGCAGAGCATTCCAAATACTTAGGATTTGCCTTTAATGGAGCCCTGTGGTGTTTTGCAGGGATCAGTGCAGGGACACAACCAGGGAAAAGAGAAATGTGAAGATGTGAATTCCCTTACCCACCTCAGTGACTGCTTTTGAGATCTACTTTCATTGTTTTGCGTGTCTGGTAATACAGACCACCACAAATCAGCTCTGAACTATTTTTCGAACAGAAAGTTTGGACTTTATGCAGGCACACTGTGTACTCAGGAGAATAAAATAATACAAAGAGCCTTAAATTGCTCGTCATTTTTGGATCTTTTAGTATGTAGAAAATAGCCGCGTTTCCATTACAGATTTGTGCAAAACTTTTGCAATATTTTCTAAATGTTGATAAAAATCTATTGCGAAATCACGGCTTTTCTATTAACCGATGTTATGCGACTAAAACATTATTTTTTTCCTCTCGCGATAAGTCGTTCCAAAAATCATGGCGACGGATGTTGGTAGGTTTATGTATATCCCAGCCACCGCACTTGTCATTATTTTTAATCGATGGAGACGTAGGCTTGTTATCCAAGCATTAATGGCAAGGAAAGCCCTTTATACGTAGTGTATGAGGTGTTTCTAGGTGTTTCTCCCTCCTATCTGCTTCAAGGTCTTGATGAATTGTGCCATTCCTTTGTTGTTTAGTGTCTTCCCGTAATACTCTTCTGTCCAAATATACTGCGTCATCTTTAAAGAATGATCGACTTGTACGTACGCCAGGGTACCTGTAAATGCGAAAAAACTGTTTGCAGTTTTGCGAAATATTCCTTTTTCGAATTGCCTGAAAAACCACCTCATGTGAGCGTAAAAACTTTTTTGCGATATATGGGAGTTTTTGCTAAATTTATGTGTTTCCATTGGGCGTATTTTCAATGCACAATTTCAATTTGCACAATGAAGGGTCATGAAACGCAGCTATTGACCTGCACCATATCTAAGCATGATCTTATTAAATACGGGGGAAAATATGAAAATGTCCTCCAACTCTCTAAACATTTCATATATGCTAGAATGTCTTCAAAAGCAAGGTTTTCACTCTCTCATGCCACCTTGAGTGGCTGAATGCTCATTGTTCTGATTTTCAAACCACCTGAGTGTGAGGGAGTCCTTGCAGATGTACTGCATTGAGAATAAAAGGGGATACTAAAAACGAGATACATTTGCAACAGACCCTTTGTCATTATATTTCAATTTTCTCTTTGTGAGGTAATGGAGAAGTGAAAGCAAATGAGAGGAAAAAGGAGATGAGGTTTTTTAACTGCTTGTTTTTGTCATGCCTTATTGAGTTCTGTACCAAACTGTGTTCCAATCTTTTCTGCTTGTTGATTCTCATTGGTCGCGGGTTCTCCAGTCCACCTTTTAACACATTAGTAAAGCTATGTGACTACAGTCTGAAATGAATTAGCATTATTATGAGGGTAATATTAATGTCATGTTTATACTTCCCAGGTAAGGACGTAGGTCAAACATCTCAACTGCAACCTAGATCAGGAGGTTACACCTTTCTGTTAGGCCGGGAATACACTGTGCAATTTCAGCAAGGTTACCAACTCACACTGTACGAGTAAATCGCATGCGATGTAAACTCACAATTTATGTGCTCACACAATACGATCCGATCGTCGAGCTGCGACTTAACTGCTCACACTATGCATGTGAAATATGTGCGATAACCCCCGTGCCGGTTGCGTCAATAGACCATGAAATCCTGTATCCAGAGATATTGTCAAAAGCATCGGCTAGATATCAATTTAGCATTTCCAATTGATTTATTAAATTCTGGCATGTCAGAAATTCTTCCGACCATCCGATTGCCAGTCGGAAGAGGTTAATCGCCTCTCGTTTAGGCTTTACACAGCATTATTATAGTTTATTATAGCTGTGCACAGAATTTGGTACAATTTCAGTGTGCATTTTATATTAAAGATAATATGGCATGTATCACCCCTTTGGAATGAGTATTTGCTGAATTCCCACTGAATAAATGTAACTCAAATGCATAATGGGTCTTCAGAATTCAAACGAAAATGTTCCAGTTTTGACAGTTTAGCAAAATATTTGGAAAGACAATTTGCAAAATCCATAAAAATGTCTTGCACAATTTTAAATGTCAGAAATGTCATAATGACCATTTTATATGTGAACATAAGATTTTAGTGACTCGTTTCAAGATTCTTAAAATGCTGTATCATTTGACGTCTTGTCAAAAAGGTTTTCCATGATCACAATTATGTCTTTGCCTAAATCAATTCATGCATTGAGTTAGTTGGGTGACTACAGGTAATGCGGACAACTAGTAAAGTGGGTCACTCAAGTTTTTACATTTAAAGGGATAGTAGACCCAAATATGAAAAGTGTTATCTTTTACTCACTCTCATGGCATTCCAAACCTGTAAGATTTCTTCTGAGAAACACAAAAAAAAGATATTTGACATTTGTATTCCCTCTGAAGAAAAAAAACTCACACAGGTTTAGAATGACATGAGGGTTTGTAAATGATAATAATAATAATAATAATTCATCACATTTATATAGCGCTTTTCTGGACACTCAAAGCGCTTCACATAGAAGGGGGAATCCCCTCAACCACCACCAATGTGCAGCATCCACCTGGATGATGCGACGGCAGCCATATTGCGCCAGAACGATCACCACACACCAGCTTACTGGTGGAGAGGAGACAGAGTGATGAAGCCAATTGGTATATATATATATGGGGATTATTAGGAGGCCATGATGGACAGAGGCCACTGGGCAAATTTGGCCAGGATGCCGGGGTTACACCCCTACTCGTTTCGAAAGACATCCTGGGATCTTTTGTGACCACAGAGAGTCAGGACCTCGGTTTAACGTCTCATCCGAAGGACGGTGCTCTTTGACAGTATAGTGTCCCCGTCACTATACTGGGGCGTTAGTACCCACACAGACCACAGGGTGAGCGCCCCCTGCTGGCCTCACTAACACCTCTTCCAGCAGCAACCTGGTTTTCTCAGAAGGTCTCCCATCCAGGTACTAACCAGACTCAGCCCTGCTTAGCTTCAGTGGGCAGCCAGTCTTGGGCTACAGGGTGATATGGCTGCTGGCCAATGATGATAGAGTTTCATTTTGGGTTGAACTATGCCTTTAATATTTTTTCTTTTTTCCTCTCAATAGTGTAGCGGAGGCTATAAAAGTTTGATGTGAGAAATGTGGCATGCTGTTCCACTTGACCTGTATCGATATGAACAGGGTTCTCAAGTCTCACGCATTGGCCGTGAGACACACGCAATTCAACCAGTTCACACGCTCACATGCCATACCGTGTATTTCTCACGCTGAAAAGGCAATGCCAACCAAGTTGTCCTGCAAGCTTTATATATAACGTTGTATACGAGGCGCAGGCACACAAAGTGAAGTTTCCTGCCGCCAGCACGTATCTCTCGGCCAGATTGCGTTCGTTAGGCAACATAGACACGCGCGAACACACAGAAGTTGACGCAACATTCTCGGCCACCGTACGTTCGTTACTAGGTAACCAACAACATCGCGCAAACGCGTCGTGATGGAGAAGGGAAGAAAGCTCGTCTAAGATTTTTAGGCTAGAACATTTAATATATAGCCCATCGTATACATTATTATTGATGCAGTCAAAAACTCTACAACTACTTTGCAACCAGGCCAGAAGCTTTGGCTCAGTTTGGCTAGCTTACATTACCTGAAACTATAAGGGAAATGTTAGTGGGTATGGGAAGGAATGAAAATGTATTTCTTCATTTTATTTTAAATTATATATTATACTGTATTAATAGTCTTTCTAGTTACATTAAGGCTACATGTATTAAAGTTGAGTGCTCTGGGTAATATTTTATATCCTGTCAAAACATACATTAATAATTGTCATTGCATTTGTATTTTTCAAAGATGTCAGGGAAAAAGCTAAAGATATTTGTGTACACACACACACACACACACACGCACACACACACACACACACACACACACACACACACCTTAATACTCTAATATGTCCATTTGTTCACAATGTCCCACCACACAATAAATCATTATACCATTTCGACACATTCAAAATGCAAAAAGATTTGTTTTTCCAAACTGTTTGGAGCAATTTGTTATATTTTTGTAATTTTTGTATATTTGTAATTTTGAAATATACCATTAAAGAGTAGGCTATATTTGATGTGATGAATTGCTCTGTCATTTATCAGATTTACCAATTGTTATAATTTCAATTTGTGCTGGTTAATTATGAACAATGGGTAAAATTGGGGGGCAGGGCTGGGCGGGGGCGGGGCTCCATTGGGGCTCCTCCCTTAACCGAATGGGATCTCACTCCAAGCTTTTGATAAAACTTGAGAACCCTGTATGAAGTTAGTTAATTCCAATCTCTCTATTGTAGTCTCATTGTCCTCCGTTCTGTCGTAGAGATTTGAGGTCCATCAGGACCCGATGGTGAGCGTGGCCCACATGGTACGAGCCGGAGGGGGCGTATGGATGGCCTTTTCAGAAGGTTCCTCTATACGCTTGTTCCATACGGAAACGCTGGAACACTTGCAGGAGATCAACATTTCCACACCCTCGTCATTTTACAACCCCAGTGAGTATCTCTCCTTTGACCCTGTGAATCTCCATTCATTTGAATATAGACATTTTTGTATGCCTTCACATGCTTGATCCGTGCTTGTTTCCATCTTTTCTTTGAACCGCTCTTCTAGTGATAAAAAGGTAATAACGGAGAAGTTCTTTTTGGAATGGTTCCTGTAGGCTGGCTCTCCAGGGATTGACCGTGAATAAGTAGCTAACTTAAGACCCCGCAGAGCAGTAATGGAGCTGTGGGGTTACAGGCAGGGAAAGTCACAATGGCACAGACAAAGCTTTCCATTTGAAATGTTGCCATGGCAACGCTCTTCTCATGACATCAGCAGCCGTGGCATGTTGGTAACGTGCCAGCGTTTTGCCATTGTGCCTTTTTTTTGTGCAGCTGGCCTTAAATTCTTCTACATTCACTTTTTTTTTTTTTTTTTTTTTACCTCTGAATACTCACCTTTAGCTGTCTTAATCTCCCTTGGATCCACTTAAATCTTAAAATGACCAAATTCTTTTTACTTCATCCCTCCTTTACTGTTAGATGAGATGTATATAAGGCAAAGCCTTCTGTGAAAGGTAGTACATGTAAACATTCATAATAAGCAAAGGCACCAAAAAGTGTAGTTTATAATATATTGTTTACATGTCCACGCAGCAAACTGTCGCTTCAATTCAATTCCAAGCCACACATCAGGCTATATAAAGAGAAAATCTGCAGCATCGCTCCAGTAGCTCGCAGAATCCTCCGGAGCAGAATAACTCCTTTCAGACGGTCTAATAATGTTTGATTTCACTTGAATGCGATCGTCCGCGTTTAGCCACGATTCTCCGGTTGTCACAGACAATTGCGATCAAGTGGAATACAAAGAAGGAGAACAAATAAAACCAAAGTGCTGTTGCAGACTTGAGGAACTGGCCAGAGCAGAGCTTTTTTTACAAAAATATATACCTCAGGTTTTTTCGTCAAAGACTGAGAACATCAAACCTTCGGATCAAAGTTACTGCTGTATTTCAGAAGACACGTGAAGGAGAAAAGGCGAGTATTGTGGCGAAGATGTCTGCGAAGGTCCTGCAACCCTGAGGCTGTTGTCAAACCTGCGCAGCTAGCTGTGTTTAAATATGTAGTTCATGTTAGGTGAGGTAACGCTACGATTATGTGTTATATCGGGGGGTTTACAGTCCACGGAGCACAAAAGTGAAAATAAGCTTTGGCAGAAGCTTTCTTCCCCCTTTTTTACCCTAGGCCCACAGAGCATCCCATTGGTTTTCCTGAATATGCTAATCCGCACACATCACACATAGGAGGACTGATAGAGTTATTACAGATCAATGGTCTGCTAATCCCACAGGTTTGCTTGCAAGTGATGGCTGATGAATTAATTATTGTCTTAAAGCAACCGATTATTCTGCAGTTTCTCATCAGCTAGAAAACGATAAGCAAGCCAGACATCTCTTTAACACACTGAGGCTGAATCCTTCCTCTTTAATAATAGCTGGAAAAGTCAGATCCTTGGGGAAAGTTGATATTATACAGAAGAGAATCTTTACATTTTTATAATAATATATAATATAATTATAATAATAAAATAATACATATTTAATTTTATATTTAAACTCCGCTTAAATTAATATTGTAGTTAGTTATTTTGTAAATTATTTTGTATAATAATAATACCATCATAAATAAGTGAACTGCAGTGTAAAAATCCTAAATAATTTCTATATTAAACATGCAGCTTTTATTACCTCATATCAATTGAACGTCAACATGAAATATTAAAATGAAATCAAATGCTTTGAAAAGAAATTGAAAATTGAGACTACATAAAATCTTGAAATTAACTTCAGTTAATTGAAAATAACTGTTATGACCAGTTATCTAAGACTTACACTTTCCCATATATTCAGATGACAACAAAGGTTCAACTTGTTAACATTAGTTAATGCATTCTGTGTCATGAACTAACAATTATTTACATTCAATTCATTCATTTTTACAGCATTTATTAATATAGGTTAATGTTTATTTATAAATATTCTATTGTTAATTCATCTTTGATTACAATACAATAATATTATACAACTTGAAATGTGAACATATTTGAATATATGTAGAAATTAACATTAATCAAGATTAATCAAATAAATGCTGAGATTGTTCATTCATGTTAGCTGTTTCACTACCTAATGTTAACGGATTCACTTAAAATCTCGTTGATTATGATGCAGAAAAAGTTCTAGTACACATTATGCATCAACTACAAGGACATCTAATAAAATATGCAATATGCATTTTTTTTCCCCAAACCTCAGCATCTTATGTTTTCAGCATTCATGAATTCATATGCATTACTGTACAACAGCAGATTTATTTGACAATATATTATCAAGGTGATCCCTCTTGCACAGAAACAGAATGTATAATAGGTGAATGTTCTGCAGAACTGGACAGCTGACATTTCTAAGAATGAGCTCTTCCTAATGCAATCCATTCGCTAATGTTTTTTCATGACCTTCAGTGATTTCCTGGTGACTAACTACCATACTGAAAATGCTTCATTTACACATTAGTCAAAGAGTTCTATGGCAAACTACAGACAGCATGCTGTGAAAATTAATCAATTAGCCACTTGCCGTTCATTCATGCAAAGCGAGCCATCGTCTATACTTGCTGAAGACTCTGCTGTGCTATTCTTCTTTGATTTAATTATACTCTGGTTGCTTTCTGGTTTCTGAAGTCCCAAGGTCAGGGATTTTTGGTATTGTGAATAAAGTCGTTAAAATGTTCCATGTTGCTTTTTGTCTAAACAACAGCAATCTAAATGTTGTCATACCTGCACACTGCTATAATTGACCAGTTCAATAAACCTGATGAGAGCATAACGGTGTGCTGTTTTTTTCACAGTTTTTTTCACAGGGTCTCCACAGAAACGATGATTGTTGATATAAAAGCAGAAAAGTGTTATTTATTTGTTTAAAATTCAATTCACATTTATTTGTATGGTGCTTTTCACTATGCATATAATTTCAAAGCAGCTTTACAGAAAAATGCATGTTTCTACATTACAATTTAAAGTAATCTGGTATCAGAGGGGACTGTTAAAGTGTCTGTCAAAAATGTAAAGTTCTAAGATAATACAAATCATGCAGTTGTAACAGTTTGACTCTTTGTTTATTTTGGTTTAGTCCTGTTCAGTTTTCCCGCTCCTCATTATCCCTCAGTTAATTCACCTGTGTCTAGCTTATTATCTTCATCCATGTCACCTGTCTCCTATTCATTATTGTCATCAGTCTCTGTATTTAGTTTCCCTCAGTTCATTCAGTCTTTGTCCATTCTCGTTAATGTATAGTGTGTGTTGTGGTTCCTGAGTTTTGTTTATTAAATCCTGTTTCCCTGATCATCCTCGTCTTCTCATTCTTCCTACCACCACGTAACGTAACAGAAGAACAGACCAAAAGATGGACTTGGCTGGCCATGACCTGACTGACTACCTCATCAAGATCTTGATTGAGAGAGGTCTCCGCATCACCATCACCCCAGTGATGGCTCGAGCCATCTTCGCCATGCCATCCATCCTCATCCAGGATCATGCGCCAGAGCCCGCTGATCCTGCGCCTGAGACCGCTGATCCTGCGCCTGAGACCGCTGATCCTGCGCCTGAGCCCGCTGATCCTGCGCCTGAGACCGCTGATCCTGCGCCTGAGCCCGCTGATCCTGCGCCTGAGACCGCTGGTCCTGCGCCTGAGACCTTCCCACCAGAGACCGTCCAGCCAGAGACCTCTTCGCCGCTGGTTCTGTCCAGCACCAAGCCCTCTTCGCCGCTGGTTCCGTCCAGCACCAAGCCCTCTTCGCCGCTGGTTCCGTCCGGCCCAGAGCAATCACCGCTGGTTCCGTCCAGCCCTGCCGAGCCTGCGCCTCACGTCAGCCACGCCGAGCCTGCGCTTCATGTCAGCCCTACAGAGCCTGCGCTGGTCCACGTCATGTCTGCCCAGCCAGAGACTGTCCACGTCACGTCTACAGTCTCGTTTGCCCAGCCAGAGACTGTCCACGTCCCGTCTGCCCAGCCTGTCGTAGTCCCAGAGCCTGTCCCTAATCCGGTTACTCACCCCAAGTATTTTTTTTGGGGGGGGGGCCATATGTCTCCCCCCCCCCCCACCCCATTGATGTTATACGGCGCGAGGACGCGCCTTTTTGGGAGGGGGCGTTCTGTAACAGTTTGACTCTTTGTTTCCCCCTGTTCTTAGTATTTTGGTTTAGTCCTGTTCAGTTTTCCCGCTCCTCATTATCCATCATGTATTCATTTAGTCAGAAACAATCATCTCATTAAAGCAATTATTACCAGGTTGTGATCATAATGATTACAATATATATAGTAAATTTGGCAGTGGCGTATATTGATTCAGAGTTTGGGTCATCTGAAGTCCTCGCAGGAGTTGGAGTCATCTCTTCACAGGTGTCGGGTCATCTGAAGTCTTCGTAATGATCCAAACTGGAGCTGGCGTACTCTCTAGTTACCTCGGGATGGACATCCCGAGATAAAACAGAAAAGCAAATGGAAAATAATTAGAGTAGCTGCTGTTCATAACATTAAGTAAATATAATCATGTGCATTTGATCTGATATTACTAGATTACAAGGATATGAGGTACATTATGTGAATGCTCAGCTAAAGAAATGTGTCTTTAATAGAAATTTAACCTGGGAGAAGGGAGTCTGATCCTCTAACATTATCAGGAAGGCTATACCAGAGTTTAGGAGCCAAATGCGAAAACGCTTTAAAAAAAATCTTTAGTTTAGTTTGTTCTTTTCAAAGTTGGCTAAAAATAGTATCATACTACATAGATATAAAGAAGTAATGATGGTGATACTTTTTTTTTCTTCTTCTTTTTTGTTCTTCTGAAGGTCAAAGGAGCATGAGAGTTACCAGCCTGCTGATTTGCCAGGGGCTGCTATGGGTGGGAACTGCCCAGGGCATTATCATCACCCTGCCTGTGCCCAAGCTGGAGGGCATCCCCAAAATTACAGGTACACAGATGGGGGCTCCTCATAAAACATAACTTGTCTTTAGTTCTTTTGGAAAGTCTCCTCTGCGGTAACAGGACAATTACATAATGATTTAAATAGTTAGCCCTTTGTTAAAAGAATAGTTAACCCCAAAATGTAACTACTGTCATTATTTACTCGAAACCATGTTGTTCCAAACCTGTATGGTTTTTCCTGTGGAACACAAAAATATAATTTTGTCTTTACAAAGGTATGTCAGTTCATTGTGAAGCTCCTAAAAGACTTCAAATGTCTTGTGAGCAAATATTTAATATGCAACCTGACATGACACACACATAAGTGTTGTATTTGATAAGAGCTGAAGCAGGAAGATTGCCATGAATAAATACGATTTGGGTCGATAAGATTTTATGTAATGTTTTTGGAAGAAGTCTCTTGTGCTCATCGAAGCTGCATTTATTTGATCAAAAATACAGCAAAAACAGTATTACAGTTTGAAATACCCATTTTCTATTTTATTACAAAATGTAATTTTTCCCTGTGATGTAAAACTTAATTTTCCGTATCATTACTCCAGGCTTCCGTGTCACATGATCCTTAAGAAATCATTCTAATTTGCTGCTCAAGAAACATTTATTTTTATTGTCAAATTTGTGCTGCTTAATAGTTGTGCTGATGATTATTATTATTTTTTAAAGATTTATTGATGAATAGAAAGTTCAAAATAACAGTATTTATTTGAAATATTTTGTCTTATTGTCACTTTTGATCAATTTAATACAGCTGAATATTTTTATTTATTAGAAAACAGCAGTAAACGGCAGTGTAATTTAAAAGTCAATGGACTACCTTTATGAGGTTTTTTTTTCTTTGTTTTTAATTATTATTTTTGGAGCAAGACATCTGGGGCATATAAATCTTCAAAATTATATCTTTTGTGTTCCGCAGAAGAAGAAAAAACTATCTAGGGGATGGGAACAAGCAAAGATTAGTATAATGACCAATTTTCTGAACTATTCCTTTAAGTCAAAGTCCTTTCTGTATGTAATATGCATTTAAATGTGTAATAATAGAAATCAAATTTAAAGCCGTCTGAGCTCTGTGTGTTTTACTGTGGCACAGGTAAGGGGATGATATCCCTTAATGCACACTGTGGGCCTGTGGATTTCTTAGTTGCCCTTTCCAGCACTTTATCTCCTGATCTTCTGAAGCGGGATTCTATGGTGGAAGGGCATGATTCGGCCTGTGGGGTGGAGGATCGGAGTGACTCGTCGTCTCAGGAATCTCTCCAGCAGCCCAGTGTTTCCGCCCATGTGGAGGGCAAAGGGAAGGGGCGGGGCTTGTTGCTACAGTACCGCCTCCGCTCAACCTCAGGGTTGCCCGGGCGACCGTTAACCGCACGAGGGGACGAAGCCTCAGACTCGTCTTTGGAATCTCTGGAACACAGCATGGAAGATGGCTCTATTTACGAACTCAGCGACGATCCAGACATGTGGGTCAGGGGTCGGCCCTGCGAGAGGGAAGGGGTGAGGAGGGACAGGGTAACCTCGGTGGCGGTCATCTCAGGCGGGAAGGGCTTCCGTCGACTGAAGGAGGGTTCGATGGCGGCCACCACAGAAAGCATGCTTATGATCTGGCAGCTTCCTCTCGCTGTTTGAGTTGAAATTATGTTTAAGGAATAGTGAAATTTAAATGTTGTCATCATTTACTCGCCCTCATGTCATTCTACACCTGCATGTTTTATTGTACTGAGATGTACTGGAGACTCCTTTAAATGCAATTACAATAAATGGAAACGGAAACAGAAGATTTAAAAAAAAAATCATTAAATATGGCCGTACGACTTATTCTTTTAAGTCATACTGTATATCTGTGTGATAAGCACTAAAGACTTAATTTATTGCTCATTTTTCTCTCAAGTGCATCAGTGTAACTGGATCATTGAGTCAGTGGCTATGTTTACATGCACACCTTTTGTTTCAATCGGACTGAATTCATTCCGATTGATGAATCCGAACGCAGTGTTTACGTGAACACTTAATAAAGTGATCAGGTTGATGTCACAAGCTTTAAATCGGAATTGATTTTTTTTTTTACATGCGCACACTGTAGTTTCCCGCTGTTTGCGCATAATAACTATTCTCCTACATTGATTCTTTATTAAACGGCAAACTTAATATCCGTCTCTGGTCATAATTTGGAGACAATGAGTATATGAACCGTTGTGCCGTGCTGCTTATATGTCTGTGGTCTGTGGATGAGAATCCGAAACAAGGACTGGTGGGACATTGTCCGACACCACTTCACCGACGCTGAGTGAAAGGAGAATTTTAGAATGGCGGGACTCTCATTTATATCACACTTTATTTAACAGGAATAACAGCTCGTCCTAACAGTCCTTTCAGTTCAGGTTTACAATCCGATCAAGCGTTTACATGTCCTCTCGATCGGATTAGAAAAGGAATAAACTATCCTTTTAATCGGATCGAAATTTCATTCGGATCGAGCTCAGTCGGATCGGTTAAGGTGTAGGCTTTTCAGTCCGATTGAGCCGTCAATCAGATTACTAAAGGATTATTTGGTTGCATGTAAACGTAGCCAGTGAGTTGACCTTGAAAACTGATTCTTGAACAAGTCATCCAGACCGATTTTGTGTACTGGCTCACCTGATTCATTTAAAGAAATCTGACTCAAAAGAAGAGTGGTTTACAAATCAGACATCACTAGGGATGGATGCCAAGATATTTGGTGAAGAATGGTGTAAGTTTTGATCTGTTTCTTCACACAAAGCTATCTGCGCTCCATTTTTGTGTGCTTTATTGTCATTTTGGAGCCTTCCAGCTCCAGTCCTCATTCATTTTTATAATACTGAAAAATGGTAACCAGGATAGTCGGAGTGAACAATGTAATTTGAGTTTGGAAAGACATGAGGATGAGTAAATGAAATATTTTTTCACTGGGCATGTGTGGTACAAAATGTGAGGCTCGCAACTCTACTGTTCACTATTCCAGAAAAAGAATGTCTCCTATATTAATTGATCTTGTGATTTTGTGAAATCCAGGTCCTCCGATGAAAATTATCGCACGACTCAGAGGCGCATGATAAATTGTCAGTTAATTCTCTCTGTCAATACATAGGAGGTGTTTTACTTACCGGTAGAGAATGCTGATCCATGTATTAAATCTCATTCCACCATAATCATGGCATAAACTATTCAGACAGAACATTTCCTTGAGGGCCTGAGTCTGGTCGACCTTTAGTGAATCATGTTCTTTGGAGTTAACCACGCCACAGAGCTGCTTGGGAATTTTATTCCCCCGCATCTGAAGAAATCATATCAGTGGAAAGTAAGAAGCAAAGTGAAAGGGTTTTCCATGCTTTTGCGAGTCATTCAGAGAATACTTTCACCCTTTGACTCTTGGTAATGTGAACGCATGATTCTCAGTTGAAAGTCAACCCTGAGCAGGTCAGTGTTAAAAGCTTGTGAAATGGGTTTCAAAACACTTGACTGGCTAAATTTCTTTCTTTTTTTTTCTTCTTCTTATAGACAACCTGAAAACATTTTCACCATATGGCAGTCATTACAAAACTTCTGCTTAAATCACCATTGCTTAACAAGCAAGTTCGTTAGCAGCTGGTGGTAGAAAGATACAAGCACCACTAATTGCAGGAAAGTTGTGGATCTTGTGAAGCTTTTGATGTTTATTTGATCTTGTTGAAGGGCATTCAATGCTGATATTTTGTGTAATATTGCAGTTCCATCTGCAAGCTACAGTTGGTTCTCGTCATTCTTTGTTCTTGTTTAATCCACATTTAAGACATGCAATAGTCTTCCATTGGGAATTGTGCAGATGCACATTATATTATGATAAAGGGAATTGACTGAAGTTGTTTTTGGTACAAATGAACAAGCAGATAAATAATAAATTCATTAATGAATAAAACTTTTACTTTAAACACCAGCTTGGCCAGAATTAGAGCCCAACTGAACCAGCATAGACCAGCAAACTCCACTAGTGTTCTTCAGAAATAGCTACTGAATAATATAGTTAAGTGATTTATTTTTCAACCCCTCACTACTTTGTCATCATGCATTTTTCATACCATGCAACATTATAAATGTACGAAATGTATATTTTGTCCTGGTACTGCAAACTTTTTAAAAACTGTTCAACTTTAATTTGTTTTTATTTGCAATTCAATGTAAAACATTTATGAAGGGCATAGTATCCCACTGGATCTACTAACTGTACCGCTACAACAGTCATTCATTGTTTGGATATTACATGTGTAAAGTAAAGTGAGTTAAATTTAACATGAATAATACAAATTGTGCATTGTCCATCCAAATTAAGTAACCACTTGAAGTTTCCAGTTGTGGCCCAAATGCACTGAATATTTAGGATTTTGTAATACTACCGGTAATAAAATGTAGACTTCATACAGTATGTTTGTCAATTCACTGTTACTGAAATTAAAACGTGTTAAAATTGACCTGTGTTTGATTCTTGTAAACAGCCGTGCTGTTATCCGTGCACATATTAGCTTGAAGTAAATGTGTGAAACCCGGAATATTCGAATATTCTGAATAAATGTATGTGTGTTGGGACGGTGTCAAACTCAACCGTTGCTGCTGCCAGAACATCTTAGATTTGAAAACAGAGTTCAGCACCCCTGCGTCCAGCAGTTACAGAAGTTTTTAATGGGGTTTCTTCCGGATTTGAATTATTCATAATGTCCTAATTTGCAAGCTGCCTCACTAAGAGTATTATCTTATGCATGCTATTCTGAACATCGCCAAAGACTGTGCTACTGTGTGTCTGTTTCTGGTCATAATTCTGCTGTCAGAGTCAGAGGAAATGAGCAGGTTCCGAAGTTCACAGATTCTCATGTCGAGCACCAGCTCCTTTTTGTTTGAAAAAGGGGTACTTGTGTAACCCAATGACTCTTGGGTGTATTCAGATGGCACATGAGAGGTGTAAACACAGCTGTGAGAGTGAAATGGAGGTTCTGGGTTGTGAGGACAGACCAAATCTCCTGCTGAATCTCTTCATCCTACTCCTGCTGGCTTCAGAACGCTGGCCTTAGGCAAATACACGACTCGGAGCCCACTTAACCCACGTAAGTGCAGTTTACAGCATTAAGGGTGTTTGCAGTTGTGATTTGCAACCAAATTGATTGTAGATCGCAGTTCTGTGAAACAGCTGCAGCTTACATGCTGATTTCCCAGATAAGTTTTATTTCGTTAAAAAAGAAAATCACCCAGGCAGATTATTTCCTGAGGAGGAAAACATCGAACAAGGCGAACTTCTGATACTCTGCATATTTAGTTTTACGGTCACAGTGACTAGTGTACTAAAATCACTTGTTAGACAACTTTGAGACAAATGAAGTCACTTTAGATTCATTCATTTTTAAATAAATTAATAAATAACTTCTATCTCAGAATATAGCCTTGGCATTGACCTTGTCAGTTTTAAGCCTGTATGTTTTTGCCGTAATATTATAAATTTGTCACATAGCATTACAGACACATTCATCTTTGCAGAAAAAGCAAGTCCCAGCAGTGGTTATTTCAATTGCTTTACAATTTGCATAAGTCATCTGCTCATTTTTTGCGAACCCTTGTAAAATATTCCAGTGGGACAGCAGCAGCACAGACAAACCGAGATCACATGGTGCCATATGCTGAGTCAGTCAGTAACGCGGGACGAGTCTGAACGTTTATTCGCCCAACATAAGCCAGTGATTGTATTAAAATGCAATTCAGCACTGCTGTACAGAGTTTAGAGCTAGAACGGTCATTTACCAGCCGCACTTTTGCCTTCGATTCAACAAAGAGAGCTAGGTTGCAATGCCGCCGTTTTGGCTGACAAACAGACCCGAAAACAGCAGATACACGTGTGTATTGTGGCACTAAAGGTGTCAATTAACCGCGTCCGGGGAGAGTTTTGCCTATCACGCAACACAGCTGTGAGCGCACCACATGCTCCTCGAGCCTTAGGAATAATTTACATGAAGATGAATATACTGCTGCTGAAAGCTTGTTTTATTTAAAAAAAAAAAAAATCACAAACATGTTAACAAAGAACGTCAGAGTTAATTATTCGTACAGATAATGCAAAAGGCTACTTTTCTGCTGCCCATATCTGTATTTTTCATTAAAATGTGTTAAAGAGGCATGTGACGTGACCAAGACGTTTTGGCTGAAAAAATCTAAAACGATGTTGACGCCAATCAGACCTGTGTGAAAGCGTAGCGTACACCGATGTATTAAAGGATGACAATTGGAGCATGAATTGGTAACTGACAGCTTAAAAGAAAATACAAAACTGAATTTGAATGGTGTTTTTCTAATTCACAGCCAGGTCTATCAATTGTTCATTTTACTCTGTCGGCTTCACTGACCATTGGCTCCAATGGTTAGTAAAAAATATATATTTTATTTGAAACCAATGAATCATGTACAAAATGAATGAAAATGTGATCGTCCCACACTGTGTTAGACACCTAGGAGGAGACGTCTGGCATATCCATCACATGTACAGTGGCCCCAAAAAGTAGTAGGACAGCTTGTTTAAATTGTTGGGAATTGTTAAATTAGAGATCAAGTATCAAACCTAGTGGGATCTGCAAACAAACTAACTTTTCTACCGATCAATCATTCAATCAATCCATCCATATGGTTACGCACCTTTATTTTTAATATTCTCTGGTTAGGTAAGTAAGTTGAATCTGGCCTAAATTATAAACACTTTCAAATACAATTGGACCGAAGACTTCTGTGTGGTCTATTCTGGCTCAACAACATAAATCAATGCCCTGGGAGGCAGACTTTGTTATACAAATAGAAGTAAATGTATTGATTACCATTAGTATCTCTAGCAATAGAAATATTCTGTACTATATATATGTATTAAGTAAAGTACAAATATCAAAACGATTTTCGATCAAGGCAATATTGCCGATGGTTCTGGTGCCGGAGATGCTCTTCAGTTGGTCACGAAGCGGCATCTGATGTCACTGTCGTTGTCATGAATATTTAAAGATAAATTAATAGCCTCCCCAAATGAGGTCATCCAGACTGGGAATACCCCCTTTAAAAGGCCTGTCATAAGTGTTCTTCTCTGCATTTGGCGAGATCCTCTCTTGTTAGCATCACTTTTCATCCACAGCAACATACTTCCTGCATACTACTTATAAAGTTGCTCTAATACATGTTTTCTTCTCTACTTTTAGCTTAAATAAGTCCTCTGTAGAGTTATTCATTATGTAGAGCAGATCTATCTATCCATCTACAGTACAGGGATAGTTCACACAAAATGTTTCTGAAGACAAATAACAGAGACATTTCTCTAAATATCTTTTTGGTACAGAGAAGAAAGAAAGTTCTACAGGGTTTGTACAACGTGAGGGTGACATTTTTTGTTTTGGGGTGAACTATCCTTTAAAAAGAAATAATGTGCAAAATACGATCGTAGTCTTTCTGCTTACATTTTATATTTGTACTGTAATGCAATACGTTGCTTGCTGTTTCTTCGTAATTATTTGTGAAATGTACAAGCAATTTCTGAATGAAAAACTTTTTTTTTAGTGTAGGCTACTTTGTGCAATATAAAGTCTCAACCTTTTCGTTTTGTATTTTATTTTTAAATTCTGAAGCAAAAACTGGCTTCCATGTATTTTAGTGGATGTATGAATTCAGAATTTCACACGGTGTCCTATCAGAGTAACCACACGTCAACAACACGTTCTCACACCCAACTCGCCACATATTGATGGTGGTCACTTTTAGGTCTTTTCTTCACACAAATCAATCGTTTGGCCTCGGAACACTTGCAATATTTGTACTTTTTGAATATATTGTGCCTGTAGTCGTGTCTGCTTGTTATATCTTGTGTTTTATATCATATAATACATAAATGGGTAGGTTTAGGGGTGGGGATTGGGTTTCGTGTTTGTGTAAATAAAATTATGCTGGCTGATTAAATTGAGAATCACACTCAAACATGTCATAAAGATGAAATTATATATTGGGTTATAATTTTGCCATGACTATAATTCTCATGCTCAACGCGTCTGTGATGATGCCATGGTTTCTCATTGAAAGCAATGGAGTAGCCTACCCTGTGCATCGAACAATGACGCTGAAGGGGAACCCTGTGCGTTAAAACGTGAAGCCAAATGGTCCTGAACAAGCGTCAATATGTGACGATTTGGGAGTGAGGACGTGTTGGTGTATAGTCCGTTGCATTTACTAGGATACTGTTCCACTAACATCTGACAGGCAGAATGTGTCAAAATATTTTGGACAATATATCTATTGTTTAATCAATTGAAACCTAAAAAGCTTCTTTTTGTGAAAAGTTTTGTTTGAAAAGTTTGCTTGTGCTATCTTTCATTAAAACGAATGCTATTTGGTTTGATATTTTATGTAATGCAAAAATATTGTATCTTAAATAATTAGGATACCACTGTGCATAATTCAGTCATTTCAAAAACCTCTTCTTTCCTTGAAAAAGTAAACTTTGCATTTTGTAGTTCTTTTTTAACCTTCAAAGAGCTCGAAAATATTTAGGCCTTCACCAGAACTCTTTGACTACCTCTATAACCTAGATCAAATGTTTTTGTTAACCAGTGCTTTGTAAGCTAGAAATGTTAACATTCCAGACCTTCAGTTTTTCCCTGTGCTTTTATAGGCTGCATTTGGATTCAGTCCATGGAAGAGTAATAATCGTCTTATCTGACATGAGTCTTAAGATTCTGCAGGACAACAAAAAATATGACGCATCCTGAAAAACAATAACCGAGGGGCCAAAGCAATTTTTGCCATTTCCCCTGGTATTCTTTCTGAGAGGCTGTTGTTCTACTGTGTTCAGTGGCCTGATCTGAATCAGGCATCACATCACTCATAGCTGACAAATAGATGGCATTCCCATGCCATTTGTTTTCAGCTAACTCTTGTTTGACAGATGCACCCTGAGCAAAGACGCCTGTGAGGGAATGTTAATGGAAGAGCTCTTTTTCACCTGGCCTGTTCTTCCCACCGTGAAAGCTTGCTTACATGTACAGCATAGCCTAATCATTCAGAAGCACTCATTCAAGAACTCCCTGAAAAAAAAGTCTTCTCGTGGTGAAAGAAGAGGGCTTAAATGTGTTAGAATGTAGACATTTAAAAGTGCATTGTGTTTTGTGTTTTGACAATATGGGATTCATGGAATAGGTCATCCCTAATAAAAAATAGGCTACAATTTAGTGACCTCTTTCTGTGCATTAGTAGTGAGGATTTTTCAGTGATTCTTTCTGCTGGTTATCGATACACCAGTAGGTAGCAGCAAGTGACTGCAAGCGAATCATTCTTTCAAACAATCGTTCAACAACACTTAGATACTTGAAGAACAGCACGCCAAAAGCGTATGTCTGAATACATAGTATTTGAAAAACAGCAGGCGAAAAGTACCCGGATGTCATACTACTTTCGCCAAGATTCTAAAGTGCGCATTCGATGGACACTTCACTATCCCATGTGGCTATGGGAGAGTATATGAATTGCAGTGTAGCAACGCAACTGACGCTGGTAGGTCACGTGACCGTAACAACATGGCGGATATCGCACGTCCGAATTTCATTCATACTACCCATATTCATGCTATAAATTCAAATTTAGTACCTAATCAGACACTATTCGATTTCAGACGCACTGACTGATTCAGGGACGAACAAGTGACTATTATTATGAGTCATTGAATCATTCACACAACCAATTATTTCAAAAACACTGATCTATTCAGAAACAAATCGAACAAATGTCTTTGAATGATTCATCAAATCATTTACTCAGATTTTTTTAAAATATATATTTACTCAAATACTTACCTACTACTGTACATGGTAAGCATTCAAAGTACTTCCGAATTCACACTATTAATAAAACAGATGAAAAGTAACCAAATAGCCTAATTTGGAACTTCTGGTGAAAATCTGAAGTGCATATCCAATAGCCACTTTACTATCCCATGAGGCCAAGGTAGAGGATTTTTGAATGCCAGTGAAGTGATGCAACTCACACTGGTCAGTCACATGACAACTCACACTGGTCAGTCACATGCATGTAGTATGTCTTTATGACATTCATACTAGCCTATATAGAATGTGCTTTTTAATATATTGAAAAGTAGGCTAATTACTTATTCAAAGTACCAACTCAGTATGCAGATGCAGAAAGTTTTTATGGGTGAGTCAGTTAACCATTTTATAAATGCGGATCACTGAATAATTTACGATTTGTTCAAAAACATTGATTCACTCAGGAACGCCATTACTGTGTGTTGTTTGAAGTGCAATGGTGGCTTTGTTTGGAAATATTTTCATTGGTGGAACAAAAAAAAAGACAGCAACTGTCAATAGTGTCTAAAGTTTAAGTTACTCTGAATTAACATTTTGACACGCTTGTAAAAGTGCTGTAAGTCTGACAAGACCATAGCGTTCTGCAGCCTCTTCTTTCTCAACGTAATGTAATGCGATAATGTACCGTACATTACCACAAAATAAACCCTCTGGCCTGATCTCCCTGTCAGAGTTTGTTTTACAATAATGACCAGCTGACTGTACTGTACATACTTGCTTACTTAATGTAGTCATGCCAGAGGAGAAATAGGTGTGTGATGACATAAATGAGGAATGCTTGAAAGATTGCAGCTTGTTTGCTTTGCATTTGCTAGCAATATCCCGAGGACATCCCAGTGTGTTAAGAAAGCCCCTGTGCTCTTGTACTGCTGGTTGTTTTCTTAAGCACGAAAACAAAAGTGTTTGCCTGAGGGGGAAGCAGCTGTCACCAGGGATACGAGCTGGAACACAGTTAGGGGAGTAATTCCCAAATCTGCTATCAATATTTTACTCTGTAAAAACCAGTGAGACGTTGTCTGTACTGGTAAATAAATGCGCACTATAAGGTCTTTATATATCAACATATTTCAACATGAGTTACAAGTACCATCAACAACAATATATCGACTCTTTTCAAGTGGATGCTTAGCTTTTTTTCGGTAACACTTTACAATAACAGTACATGAACAATCATGTACTAATACCTGAATTAATAATTACTTTACTATGAACTAATGATGAGTTAAGACATGTACTAATGAGGAACTAACCTGACATGAGTCATATGAATTCCTGCATGAATATACCATCTTAACTACACGTCAGTACATGCTTGTTAATTAATGTATTAATTAACACTTTGGGGTAAACTAAATCAAACATGCTCTAGATGTATTAAAAGGGCACAATGTAAAATTGTTCATAAATTTGCCACCAGCAACTGTCAAAAACATCATTGAATGACACTAGATGTCTTGCGATATTTACATATAACCTTACTCATTGAACACACAATGATGCATTCATCATTAAAAACAATTTAATCTCATTCCGTTTTAAGTGATTCCACTGCTGCCATCAAGAGTGAAATACCTACACTAATATATCCATTAAACAGATGCAATTTTCAAAATTAAAATCAGTGTTAGCACAGATGATGGTTATTTCTGTGGTTATTTTGTGGATTGTTTTACTGTCTTTATATCGTAATGCAGTCGGATGTTAGGCCGGGTTCACACCGGACGCTGAAGCGACGCGGTAACGGAAAATCACGCGCGGTCCGGCGCCTGCCTGTTCACACCAGACGCGTATTCTTCGCGGAGGTCGACAAGCGCTTCTGCTCAGTTGTTGTTTATTCAGAGCAATTTTTTTACATCATGGGTAAGTAAATAAACTCATAATATAAATACACCATGTTTCTGTAACCAAGAAGTTTGTACACTTATTTTATTAAAGGTGCCCTAGAATGTTTTTTTTTATTATTTTATAATGTTTCCTGGGTTACCCTTATAATGTTAGTATGTTTTTTAGATAAAAAATATTCATAATTTAGAAATAAATGGCATTTTTCCTAGCCTGCTTTTAGCCTCTGATTTGAACACTCTGTTTGAAGGGGCGTGTCTGCTGTGGGATTCAGTGTAACCGCGGCCACTGCTGTGATTGGCTGATATGCTTGCATATGAAATAGCAACGCATTACATGTCAAACTCTCTCCCGAATACTTTTACTACTGCTATTATATGTTTTTACTATAACAGCTATCGAGATTAACGAATCGTGAGATGTTTTTAAAGTATTTAACGTTAGATCTATTCCCATCACATAAAATGTTGCCGTGATGAGCATTGAGCAGATGAGTGTGTTGATCGCGAGAATGAAGATCTTATCATTGCAAAGCAGTTTCTGCACTCTCTCTGCTTTCACCAATGCAAACACGATGATGTAAATACAGTAAGAGCTTCGTTGTGCAGTAACGTGCGTCATTGATTTCATAACGAGTTTGGCAAGTGTCCAGATAAACTCGCGCTGTGTGGAAAGATTGTTCTTTGATCGCTTTCTGTATATAATTTGTTCACAATTTAAATATGATTATTTTCATCCTACTAAAAGAAACGATGTGAAGCTGATATTTTAGACACTGGCTTGACTTACTGATGCATAAACAGTATTGAACGATTTTGAGAGAAAGATTACCTGTCTGAACTTGAACAATTAACTGTTACACATCAGAAAGTGTTGCTTGGTAGCTCGATCCGAGGCCAGCTCTGTATTGGCCTAAGTTGAGGAAACACTCGGTGAAATGTTTGGACATTTCCAGAGAAAATAAAATTAACCCATTGTTTCTTCAGAGGCTCAGATAAAGGAACTAAAAAATACTTTTGTGTTCATGTGTACATCCACACTGAGCAACTGCCATGCTTCGGCTGCGCAGTTCCGCCTGGCACTGAGGGCTGGCATTATGCAAATATTTGGAGGCGTACATATTAATGATCCCGACTATTGCGTCACAGTCGGTATTGTGTGGAGAACCGACCGTTTTTTCAGGGGTGTTTTTCATAAACGTGAATTAAATGAGAACGCGAAAACAGTCCATGTCATGTCCATGCACTGAACTCTTGTTATTTGACTATACCAAGGTAAATTCAATTTTGAATTATAGGTCACCTTTAATCCGTTGTCGAGACACACACGCAGCCAGAGAGAGAATATGGTAGACAGTTATAGTAGTGTATATACCGTTGAAATATACATCCTCTCTTCAAATTTATTAAATCTATTTTCCTCTTCCTGTTTCCCAGTGCGAGTAGACAGGAGGAGAGCCCTTGCCCTATATCTTTTGATTATAGGGTATTTTAATTTGAAAATTGCTTATATTTTGACAATGTACCGGAGGGTTGAGTGTTTCTTGGTGTAACTTCCTGCCGGAATTGACGCGGATCACTCGCGGCTCGCGAAAAAAATAGACCAGACGCCGAAACTGGTGCTTCACGGCGCGTGCTGGCTGCGTCTGGTGTGAACGACACCATAGGTTAACATGGGCGCAGAAAGGAAGCGGCCTCGGTTCCGCGTCGCTTCAGCGTCCGGTGTGAACCCAGCGTTAGTCTTGTTTTCTTGCCCCAACTTTCCCATGCGTCCACTTTCCTCCTACCGTTCAGTTCCTTCTCCATCCAAATTCGGGCACAGCACCTCTGCTCTTCCATTTCTTCACAAACCACCGAAAAGCACCAAATTATATCTGATTTAGAAGAGCTAAATGTGTAATTGATAACTTTTTAAAGATGTACTCTTGAAGGGCCAAGACAAGAAATGACATAGATACATTAACAAGTCATGAATTCATGTTACTTTATAAGTAATTAATGATGAGTTAGTAATGATGTGCCCCCTCAAGTAAAGTCATGACATAATGATGCATTAACAAGCCATTAGTTGATGTTAGTGTATGGTTAGTTAATAATGAATTAATGATGATGTGCCTCCTCAAGTAAAGTCATGACACAATGATGTACTAACAAATCATGAACTAAAATGTGAATAAACATGTACAATACGAGTGCCATCCTTATTCCTTTACACCCATGGTACAAAAAATAAAATAAAAATTATGTGTTCTTTTATTTTTATTTATACAATTAAACATACGTAAATGGACTTAAAAGAAAGTCCAAACATACCTGTAAAGACACACATAAGACACATGTAAAATAGGGAATAAGCTATAAGCTAATGCTAACAAAAAATACAGTTAATTATTGTACATAACCTCCGGAAACCTCCCAAATACACATGCAAACATATCTTTAATTATTAATTCTGTTTACCAAAGAAGTCAATATATATGAGATTAAAATACCAGCATTACCATAAGAACACAACCAAAGTGCCGAGCGAGCACCGAGTGCGCCACTAATGAGTGTCCCACCAGAAACAAACCCTACATACTGTAGTTCCAGGAGTAAAAGTAGCTATTACTAAACATAGGCCTAAATAAACTATAAAAATCAGAAAACGGTTTAGATCAAATTCATTTATTGCTAGTTATTAGTCTATTTTCCACGTTTGATTAGACGGATCTGTAATTAATGGCTAAAAAATCATGTGCCATTCCAATTATTTGTCACACTGCTGCAGATAGCAGATTATGATATTACAGTTTAAATTATGGCAGTATTAAATTATATGTTTAATTCAAATTTAGATGACTTCTTATTTATTCTTACAGAGAGTGATTGATTTAGTTTACCCCTAAACGTTAATTAATGCATTAACTATCAAACATGTACTAACATGTTTAAGGAGAAGGGGTTCAGCGAAAAATCGGCAGCTGGCAGCAGGAAGTAGCTACCACTGGCAGCCGACCGTACCTGCCAATAAAACCGGGTCAGCTGTCGGTAATAACCGGAAGTCGGAGGTGGATGCCGCATTTAGCCAGGCAAATAATTTATTATATATAAGTTAGTAAATCTTTTTTTAGTTATTTATTATATTAGTAATTATTTTATATTATTTTATTAAAAAAGGTTTATCAAATATAAATCAGGTAACGAAGATCATAGACATGATACAATAAGCTACACTTGAAATTATGAATTTGTACATGTATAAATATAATTTATGAATGTGTGTAGGCTACATGTTTGTTAAATAATGAAATATATACATACAGAAAGAAATGCCTTTGTAATCATATTGTATATTTATTAAATATAGTCTACATAAACATTCATTAAACTTAAATAATGAGAACAGACAAAGGCAAAATTCCTTTCAGGATAAATCTCTCAATGTGTCCAAATACGCCCTTAAATTATAAATATTGTAGCTAATGTTTTTAAAGGATTTTCATTAAAAAAAATCAATTGAAGTGTTCAATCCAGTTATTTCAACTGGTTTTAGAGTTTTAGAATGTTTGAGCAGTGTATATAATTGTCAACAATCTGGCCTTATCTAAACATGAACTGTTGACGAAACGCAAAATTCGCGATCAACGTCGTTTTATTGTAGTCCTGAGGTGAATTCAAAAGGGGATTATTTTTCTTTGAAGCAATACAGGCTAAATAATAATTAGTTACAGTTGTTTTTTTGTAATTGGTGCGGATGACACGCAGCGCAATATAATATATATTATAAATAATATATAAATTATGAATAAGTGTACATGTTTGTTAAATAATTAAATATATACATACAGAAAGAAATGCCTATGTAATCATATTGTATATTTATTAAATATACATAAACATTATTTAAACTTAAATAATGAAAGTCCTGTCTAAAAGGGAAAAAAGAACATTGTCTCAATGACCTTTATTTAAAATCATATTTCGCAATCATTTAAGTTCCCTTTTACATGTGTATAGTACTACTTTAATATATTCTTGGCTTTGTTTAATAAAGCAGCTGTGTAACTTTTGAAACAGGCTTGGTATTTGTTGTTCTGAAATCAGAATGATCGATAACAATCCTGAACTAGATGGTAATGTTCGTAGACAAACTTTAAGTTGGCTTGAAAAAGCCTAGCCAGAAAGTTTTAAAATGTTCTAGCATGGTTTAACATGATTTACCATGTTTCTAGTATGGTTTACTGCGCCACCATCAGGGCTGGACTGGGACCAAAAATCGGCCCGGGCATTTTGGCCCAGACTGGCCCACTATATAACACAACCAAACTTTGCACGCCCTTGAATATGTATACCAACTCCTAAAACCACTAATGCCATAAGTGAATAGGAGTGAGTAAGAGTTAACCGATGAAATAACTACTAAGTTGAACTATACTCCACAGTGATGAATCCTAAAGAAAGCTATAAGTTGGGATATCAATACCGGTTTTTCCCACAGGATTTTGGGAAATCTGTGGTGAGTGGACCTCTGTCCCTCTAGGGGGGTTCGGGGGCTCCCCCGTAAGAAAATTTTGTGCTTTTTAATGTTAAATTCATCAATCTGGTGCACTTTGAGAGTTAAAAATAAAGAGCTCCAACCCATATTCAGTGTGCAAATTGAACAAAGAAAAACTCAAAACTCTTTTAGTTGTGATATAGTGTCTGTCTACATACTACTACATAATAATAGTTATAATATTAATGGCAGTAATAGCCATATGTTGTAAAACAAATGCACTGAAAAATAAAAGCAACTTTCATAATTAGTTTCGTACTAATTTCTATACAGAGATAAGCACATGATCTTTTATTTTGACGGAAACGATATCGAGCTTTTATTTTGAAGAAAAACATGGTTTACAAACTCATTACTCATTATTGTCTCATTACAATTCTAATAAAATGCGTAATCGTCAAATATGCAGACGTGTAAATAATGCGTAACTGGGTAGTGGATTTCTACATAGCCCAAATGTTGTGACAGTAGCCTAGTTCTGCTTACCACAGTTCTGCACTCACTCATCTCTCTCCTTATTCTCCTCACTATCCTCATCAGACACTTGAAGGGCCTTTGAAGTTTCTTTTTTCACGCTATTTCTCTGCACATTCCTTGCGTTTCTTCTCCATCACTCTGACTATTTTGACAGATACACACTGACACTGCTCGCTCACTCAGAGCTCAAAGGGGGAGGAGTTTAAAGATGTGATTGGACCAGCCCAGTGTCAATCAAGAAAATAACCAATGAGCCGCTGATCTACGCGTTTCATCATGCGCCGGTCTGTGAGAAAAAGAAAAACCTACGTTGACTTTTTTGTCCAATGCATTACACCGGCACAAAGATTCCAGAGCCGCCAATTAAACAAAATTAAACGCAATGGGCCGCCGATGTACGAGTTTTATGGGCCGTTCAGACAGACAAAAAAAAAAAAAAAAAAAATTAAGTATGAGATGTATTGGCCCACAAAGCACGTCGGCCCACCGGGCTAATGCCCGGTATGCCCGATGGCCAGTCCAGCCCTGGCCACCATTGGCCATTGGCTGCTGTTGCTTGACTTCCAGTTACATGTGATTGGTTGCTGCTACGTTGGACGATACTGATTGGCTGCCACGAAGTGACAGGTCCCTCCTAATTTGGTAGGACTGTCGGCTGCCAGTGCAACTACTTCCTGCTGCCAGCTGCCGATTTTTTCGCTGAACCCCTACTGGGTTTTAAGGCTGTTATTCATGCATGAATCAGTATGACTCCTGTTGTAGTTAAGGGTTGCTCTTCATTGGTTCATGATTAGTTCATATATTCACTAATCATGAGTTAATGTTGAAGTAACTATTGATTCAGGTATTAGTACATGATTATTCATGTACTTTTATTGTAAAGTGTTACCATATACTATATAGTGAAATAGTGAAAAGTAACTATACTTGAACTCCGCACTTGAACAAAATTTGAACAGTTTGAATGCAAATAAGGTTTCAAAGCAAGAAAGGTAAGAAGTGCTGGATGGAATATTTAAACACAACATTTATTTTCTTTTGATATCAGAGGGAGGTTAAGCAGAAAATAGTTCCAGCAGTGTTAAAGCAACTACCTGACAGCAGGTGGATCTTAAAAGTAGTGCACAGGCTGTGTCTATTTTTATCCTAGAGCATCAATAACCCTCATTACGCAACATGATACTGTCTTGTTTTCTTGTCACATAAACAGATGAGTTTAAATCAAAGTGCTGAGCCATTCTGTCCACAGGCATCCCTGAAAAGTTGCTTAGAAGCAGAGTGACAATAAATAGGACTTAAAGGGACATTGTGTAGGAATTTCTCCCATCTAGCGGTGAAAATGTATTTTGCATTCAAACGAATTGTGCTCTCCAGCGCCTCGCTTTTTCAAATGCGCGTTGCATCTACGGTAGCCATTATGTACCAAAAAGCTATGACAGGATGTCTTCTAATAGCACTTCGTCGAGTGTTCCTTCGAGTGAACAGGTTTGTTATTTCAAACAAACAGCATCTTGAAACAACGAACAAACGAATGTTACAGTATGAATTACTGACTGTGAAAAACATGAACTAATAAGTAGTTATGCCTTCTTTGTTCGTTATATTTTCTGAAGTACGTGCATTGTTAGATATCATCATAAACTTTTAACTATAAATGTTCATCTGTCTATAAAATAAAGTACACAACCAAACAATGAAAAAAAGCTTGTAATTAAGACTGTAACATTGACTTACCTGTCGAGAAGAAAGCAGGCAACTTCAGCGTCTCTTTTGAAATCTTTCTCCTGCATTAGCTCTATCCACCTGGAAAAAGCTGTCCCGACATTAACTCGTGTTTTTTGTAATCTCCGGTCACGTTTCCTTTTATGAAACGCACTGTGGAAACGCGTTGGCCTAGTACTTTTTGTCCCTCTCTGCTATTATAGTTTTTCAAGATGGCGGAACTACATGGAAGCATAGATATCCATAATAAAGGCTAGATGTCTCGTCCGCGCTGCTGGCCAATGGAGGTTGGCGTCTGCACCTGGCGGCCATCTTGTCACAGGCAGCTCGCTCACTCGTAACATTGTGTTTTAATGGTGCATGTACTTTTTAAAAAACCATAACTTGCTCAATTTTCTACCGATTTTCAAACGGTTTGGTTTGTTATAAACGTCAGAGATGTAGTTATGACACTGGATACTTATGAATAACAAGTGTATAAATAAATAATCATCCAGAATTATAGCCACGTTAATAACGTTTGTAAGAAACCAAACGGTTTGTAAATCCGTCAAGATTTCAACGAGATAAGAGATGTTCGTGCTGATCACTCATCTTACATCAGGTACCACAGAGCCTGCCAGAAAGCTTGCCTGTGACAAGATGGCCGCCGGTGATGACGATAGAGACTCCGCTGTAAGACATCTAGCCTTTATTATGGATATCTATGCATGGAAGCCTCCGTGGACCTATACCCGTCCCATGTATATAAAGATAATAAATTCTTCATTTACGAGGATAAGTCAAATAATTGGCAGAGGTATTTGTACACTATTGAGGACATATTTATGAATAAAAATATTGATTTTAAATAATAAAATACATAAAAAAGTACACATTGTCCCTTTAAATAATCTACTTTTTTTTTTTAGAATCACCTCTGTTTTTGTGCAATCGAAACGTGACTCCCATCTCGGTTTCAGGATCAGGTCCACTGTTCCCAGTGGGTGATTTTGTTTGTAATGCAGCCCAACAAATGTGCCATGACAGATGGGACATAAAACCCCAAATCCTCTGTTTAAAAAAAGAAGAGAAAAGATGATAAAAAGGAGAGTGTGAACTTTACATTTTAGCTTCAGAGCAAATGCTATTTACATCATCTAAATGAACTATCAATCTGTCAGAAAGCTTGACTTCTAATTGGGCTTTAAGTGGAAATGTACAACCCAGTTTTGAAACTAAATCGAGGAAATGGGAAAATCTTTCGGAGGATGTGACAGCCCAAGTTTTCTATTGATATCTAAAAAGTGCTGCTAATGAAGTACATACTTTCAAGCCCATCAATCATAACTGACAAGACATTAGTGTTTTAAAGCAGTGGCGTGCACAGACCTCCTCAGGGGCAGGGGCGGAGGGACCAAAAAGGGCACTAAACATTTTTTGTTGTTGTTTTTATTTATTTCTTTCCTTGGCATTCTAAGAAAATATGTTGATACAATTAGAATGCATTACACGTCAAATGAAAATAGGGAAATTATAATAATATTACTAAATATTATTTACTTAGTTATTTACGAACCGTTAAATGCGTACGAGGCGCTAGAAAGGAAACTCCGCCTACCACTTCTCCGCCAATTTCTTTTTTTATATAATATTTGTTTGTATTATTGTTAGTGGCAAGGGTGTGTAAGTGTATTGTTATTTATTATAATATTTATAATAATAATTATTATTATTTACAATTATCAGAAAAGGGCAAAATACATTTTGAGACAAAAGGGGCAGGGGCAGGGGCAGGGCCCCCCCCACTGTAGTATAAGCAGATGCTACAGTAGTAATTTCTAAGCAGTGAGAAGTCGATGAATGTGGCCTTTAGTGTCAAAGTAACATGTTTTTGCCTTGTGACCGAATCATGATGAGCCCTTGATTTTCAATCTGGCAGAGCAATGCCCTGCTGGGTGCTTTTAAAGTCATGTCTTTCACAGAGAGCACAACGGGGTTTTGATCAGACAACAGCCCCTCATGTTAAACATGCCCTTCCCTGGTTTAAAGCGCTGTCATCTCTTAAAGAATGCTTTCATGATGTCATGGCAACTATTTCAGTAAGGCCATCATTGCCATTTATAGCAGCTAATGGAATAATCAGTACAGTACAGTTATGGTGAAACAGGCCTCTAATAGTTCTCAGGAACTGGGTATTCCATTTAAGGCTCAAATGAGGAGTAAAGAGGAAAAAGCATCATCTTTTTGTTATTTATGCATCGAATATCCAAGGGAGATTGGGGTAAGCTGTGGCAATTTTTATATGTTGCCCTCTAGGAGAACAGTGATAGAGGTAAAACTAATATGAGAAATTATATTCATGGATGTCAACTAAAATGATAAGACATCCATAGCATAGGGCCATATTAATATGACTTCTCTAAAAGTGATTCAGTAATACAACCATAAGAGTAAGTTGAATCATAGTACTTAAATGTACTTATATCTAAAATGATTTATACAAAGAGTTTTATTTTGCTGTACATTATTCATATATTATACATCCATAAACCGACTAGAAAAATAAGTAATTTTTGAATTAAGTAATTGAGAAAAATAATAAAATTTGGAAACATATTTTTTTAAATTCTCAATAGAAATACAAGTAAAAAAAAAAAGACAGAACAACTTAAAATATTATTACTCCACATCCCATTCATCAAGCTTGCAGATAAATGTGAAATATCACTCCCACCATGCAGTTGTAAATCATTTTATGGGGAAAAAATCCTTTACATTTTTCGTTCAATTGTGGGATTTTCTGTGCCAGCGCCCTTCAGATTCTTTGAAGATATTTGACTCCCACTTCACGTTCTTCAACGAAAACATATTTCTTGCATTTAGATTCAAAGCTATTCACTATTTTGTTGAGCCACTGGGCATCTGGCACACTTTCCCCCACAGCTTTGAGGAAAATGCTTCATTTAATAATTCATGCTAATCTTTAGACACATAATTATACATTGGCAGTTCACCAACATGCATACACTGTAAAAAAAATCTGTAGAAATTACAGTAATACTGGCAGCTGGTTGCCAGTAACTTACTGTAGTTTTAAATTGATGTTATTTACTGGCAACAGTTTGTTCAAAGTTAAATGAACATTAAACATTAACAAGTCTTTATCTTTACAGAATAAAACTAAAATAACAGCCTCATGCAAAGCATTCTGGGAACCAAAATCTGAAGGAAAAAAACAGAAAAAGGTTGATGAAGATTTCTGGTTCCCAGAATGCTTTGCATTAGATTGTTATTTTATAATTTTATTCTGTAAAGACAAAGACTTGTTAATGTTTAATGTTCATTTAACTTTGAACAAACTGTTGCCA
This sequence comes from Rhinichthys klamathensis goyatoka, assembly GCF_029890125.1. Taxonomy (NCBI): domain Eukaryota; kingdom Metazoa; phylum Chordata; class Actinopteri; order Cypriniformes; family Leuciscidae; genus Rhinichthys; species Rhinichthys klamathensis. The sequence goes on from NW_026606624.1 coordinate 578,066, forward strand.
GTAAATATACATCAATTTAAATCTACAGTAAGTTACTGGCAACCAGCTGCATAATTACAGCAATTTTTTTACAGTGTATTTTTAGATATTTGTACATATGCATTGACATAAAATTTATATTATGAATTTTGATTTAAATTTACTTTGACTTGCAAAAAAGTTTAAGCCCGAAAAAAATAATCATCATCACTTTCCTCATGTATCTGTTAGTTACAGGCAGTTGTGACTCTTTCTAAATAGTAACACAATTTGCCCAGTTTTCTTAGATTAAGCAGTGACACATCTTAACTCCACATAGCAGTTCTATACAACTCACACCACACAGTTGCATTTAATTCATTTGACAGCATACACTAATGAACTGTGAGTCCTTGCTACAAGTCTAGATGACTTGATGGATGAATAATTGTAAATGTTCTGTAGTAGTTGGGAAACTCAATACACCTTTGCACTGTGTCTCATCTTTAATGAGGCGACGGCAACAGACCTGGATGAGCATGACTGGCCTTGACCGACACAAACGTGTGTTTCACCCTCGCTAAGTAAGTGAGTGAGTGAAATCTATACATCATATTGATTCTTACCTCTGGGTCATAGTGGTTTAGCTCGAAACCAAAGGGTCTGACACTACTGTAACAACAAACCAACAGTGCCGACACATAATTGCTCCAGTCAGAAGCTACATGTTCACAATCAATTCTGCACTGGCTTCATCAATATGGATCAATTTCGTCACTGTTATGTCATAAAAGCCGTCCTTGATAACCACAGAAATCTGATATTTAATTCAAGTAGTGCTATGGGAATGAAGCACAATGTACAGTAAATAACCAGTTTGTAATGATAACTGATAATAACACGAAAGCTGATGACATTTACACTATACCGTTCAAAAGTTTGGGGTCAGAAGTTTATTTATGTATGTATTTATTTATTTATTTTGGTAAATAAATTAATATTTTTATTCAGCAAGGATGCATTAAGTTGATCAAAAGTTACACTAACGACTTTTTCATTATTAGATACAAATTCATCAAACTGTATCTTGAAAATAATCTATTGTATCACAAATATTAAGCAGCTCAACTGTTCTCAACACTGATTATAAGAAATGTTGGTAAAAGGGTCCAATTCTCACTATAGTTTGTTATTAGCATGCATCTTACTGATATTGGCTGTTTATTACTTATATAACGCACCTTTTTCTGCATGACCATATACTACATTCCTTAATCCCTAAACTTAACAACTACCTTACTAACTATTAATAAGCAGTAATTAGGAGTTAATTGAGGCAAACAAATAGTTAAAAAGTTAGTTAATATTGAGAATTGGACCCTAATCTGAAGTGTGACCGAAATGTTTCTTGAGCAGAAAATTAGCATATTAGAATGATTTCTGAGGGATCACATGACAATGAAGATCACATTTTAAAATGTTCATATTCATTTTTAAATGAGTTTTTACTGTATTTCTGATCAAATAAATGCAACCTTGGAGAGCATTCAGTAAAAAGGTTCTTTCAAAAACATTTAAAAAAAAAAAGTTAAAGTTTAATGTGCAGAAAATTACTGGTAAAACTTAAAAACTACTAAATAAACCTTTCACAGCTTTATTTAGATTAGTTAATGAGGTAGGAAGTGTGCCACATCCAACAGATGAGCTATTGCGTGACTGTGAAAGCAGGTGGTTATATAATTACATACACTGTATGTTCTCAGCTACTTTTCAACTCCCCAATGACCCAAAATATGTTGGGTGGGAGAGCACTTGTCTCCTCGTCTCATTTGTGTTTATTGCCAAGTTCAGCAGATTTATTCACTGACCTTATTTCCTGCTACATTTGTTTATCCCATGATTTTCACTTCAAATAATTATGGTAGGCTATTACTCGCATCTTCTGATTTCTAATTTGTAAATACCGAAGAGCAGATGCTCCGGCGGCAGGTAGCCAGTAGCCACAAAGAACGGTTACAATCTACCCGCTCGTTTGAAAATGGAGGACGTCTCGGTTCGCTTCAAATCATTTTAAATACACCATATTATCCCCTTTGAAAATCCAGCCACACACTGTGAAATGGCAGCGCCAGTGAATTGCAGCAGAGGATTTTCTATAATCATATGGTGTTCTAAAACAAACACAGATGAGATTGAAGAGTCCTAATGACATTTTAGACACATTTAACAAGAGGGCTGTGAATTGGAAAGGATCTCTCTAACCTGATTTGCAGAGATGAGCCTTCCTTGTTAAGAGGTAATGGTCCCATTTGTAATACAATAAAGGGAATATGAAATTGCGCTCCAAAAAGCTGGGGCTTAATTATATGTAATTAGGCACGTTGCTTGTATGAGGGGCCAACCCCTGGGTAAAAATGATGTTGTAATAACTCCGAACGTGACAATATTAACATCCTAAAATGCAGCGTTGTCTATTCCTATGGGTTATGAATGCTTAATGAGGAAAGGAATGTCGTAGAAAGAGGCAATTGTGAAAATATGTTTTTGTGAAAATGGAAATTTCTGCATTATTTGAGGACAAATACAGACCTGTTGGGCCCTGACTTTAGATTTAGAGTTTAGTTTCAACGACATCTCAGAAAATGATGTGGCAATTCCCTCATATCAACGAGTCTCTTGATGCATTTTAAAGCAACACCAAGTAACTTTTCCTTTGCGGTCGCCCTACAGGTTGGAAGCGTAATTGTCCATTACTGCTGTTGTAAATAATTTAGCCTACCGCATACTGTCACACGCACACGCACGCACATGCTCTCTGTTTATCCAGCACCGGCTTTGGAATCATGATGACAATGCAAAAGCTACCCGGCTGCTAAGTATCTTACATGTAGTTGTAGTCTACTGTCGAGTACACTCCACCAATCGGCAATTGTAACGCTTGCCGTAAAGCAAGTCAAATTTGTAGTTTTCTTATGTCTCATTCGGACTACAGAAACGCGACCCAATCTGGCAATCTGACATAGCGTGGATATATCAAATAAAGAACCGCAAAGCAGTGGCATAAGTGCATTTCACCATGTCACGACTTGATGAACCACTGAAACGATTTTGAAAACATTATTTTAAGGCAAAAAATCGTACTTAGTGTTGCTTTAAGCTAAATAAACTACAAATAGACTATAACGTTCACACACTATAGAATATTGCACACGCAAAGCGTTAAAAGCATGTTAGAAGCAGTTTTTCTTTCATATCTACTTAAGGAGTTTTTCCTTTCCCCAGTTGCCTTAGGCTCACAGGGGGCTTTAAAAAAACACTATTGTAAAGCTGGAGCAATATGCATTATGAACAGTGCTGTATAAATAAATGTAATTAATTTGTGCATTCATGTGTGTTCTCAGGAGATATTTAACATGCTTGACCTGAAGAGCAACACTATGTTCATGGCTGCTTTATTTTAATTGTCACTAGGCCTTATTGAAAACATACTTTAGCCTACTTTTTCCTTGTCGTGCACTCCCATGAATAAATATTTGCATCTCTGGAGAACAGAGCCTCAGGGATTATCCCAGCAAGTGCAGTACAGCATGTAAGGGTGGAAGTAACACTTGATGTCAAGTGCGTAATCCCTGATCACAGGTGCACTGTGCTTCATCAGGTCTCCGATGAGAGAAACAGGAAAAGAAAGTGAAAGAGAGTAAATTAGAGAGAGATAGAGGCGGAAAGAAAGAGGGATACAGTGAATGTGAATAAGCCAAACTGACAGCTGTTAGTTCCAGAAAGGCACAGCATGCAAATGTTTCCCTAGGCGGAGAGGTATGGAGTCATGGAGGACAGTCTATTGCTTTGACTTTAGCACTGCACTGTTCACTCAAAAATGAAATTCTGTCATCATTTACTAACCCTCATGTCGTTCCAAAGCCTATGAATTTCTTCCTTCTGTGGATCAACAAAGGAGAAAATTTGAACAGGTACTGGCTGTTCTCTGCCATGCAGTTACAATAAAATGAACTTTCTACACTGTAAAAAAATTATTGTAATTTTAAAGTTGGCATGAAATGAAAGTTGTGATAGTCTTTTCATCCCTATTGTGACGTAAATATCCAGTCGAACCGGCTTCTTGAACGAAAAAAACAAAAATAAACTTGTTGAGCGTGACTTAATTTTGTCCATCAGGAATTGCTTGGATGTTTGTGGTTTGCCATTGCTGTCATGTGAGTGACAATTACTATTGTTTTACATGCTTGTATTTTATCGTTTGCTGTCTGAACTTACGATGTAACTTATAACATCAATAAAGCTACTCTAAAGATATAGGTGATGTAGAATATTATACTGTTATAAAGGTAATCCATATGATTTTGTTGAAGCCATTCAGCAACTTTGTCTAAGGGAAAGTCCAAAAGTCATTATTTATGGAAAGTTGTGGCATTCAACCTATCTACTTTGCAAGAGAAGTAGCAATGCTCAATCCAGATCTGATTCACAAAACTGTCTGAAGGATTTATTCACAAACTGACAGATTCAGTTCTCGAGTTCAACTCACAGATTCAATGATCTCAACGTCACAGAGGTTATCAGCTCACTGATGAGACATTATAAGAGAATAACAACTTAAAAGCTGTCATAGGACAATAAGAAGACAATAGAGTTCACTTATTATAGAGACAAATCTCTGGTGCTTTTTTGTCTTTTTGAAACTATATATTTATGGATAGGTCTGGAACAACATGTCGGTGAGCAAATGACGACAGAACTTTTACTTCATGGCTGGAAGTTTTCCTTGCTTTACCCAGGCCAAAAAGTCAATTGTTGGCTGTGAAACAGTAGACTTTAATTATAAGCATTTATAGTAAAATGACTACATTTTGACTACATTGCTGCATCTGCCACGCTCCTGCAACACATTGCCGGTCCGGATCCGTGTGCAGAGTGAATGCTCCAACCTTCTAACATGGGCACTGATCCAAATACAGTACGTACTGCATACATAGTTGAATGCAACTGCCATTGCGATGAATGTGAATGCTAACAGATAGCACTTTTCAGGTATTATAGATCTCCTTGTCATCAGTTCAGACAGTAATTAACTTTCATTGCCACCAGAGTGCTCACAATTACCCCTAGCAGCTAGCAGTTTATTTCATTAGACCCAGCTACATTTCACTTTGATACTATGCTACATCCTGTCTAGCTGATAATCCAGTAAAATATCTTATGTGAGATGTGATTTATCCAATAATAAATGTCCCAGGTGACTGTACATATCAACGTATTAAAGGGAATTTCCATCCTGGAGTAGCCAGTGATTGAATTGAATACAGTGAGAAAGAGAGATAAAAGTCCTGTGAGAAATGTATTCAGTGTTTTATAGATAGTTTATGCAAATGAGGCTGTGATTGACGTGAAATATAATGACAGGATGTTTTACATCATAATGTGGACATATGGTGTTTAATTTGAAGTCATGGGCTGTTGATTGTAGAACAGCCTTCATATAAGCGTTGGCATAAGAGCTGTCAAAATCGATGTACTCCAAACCTTGTTAAAAAAGTTTCCGTGAGAAAGCCAGGCTCTTTCATCCAGATTCTTATTTTCGATGGTTACAGAATAAAAATCTTCGCAGCCTTCTGAAATACTTTTCCTAAGTAAAAAAAAAGGTTCCCTGCACAAAGTTTACAAAGAAAACCCTCAAAACTGAAGCTTTGTGTGATTTTACTGCTGGATATCTCAGCATTGATTTTTCTATTGTGGGGAAGCAAATTAATAATGCATGCTGTTTACACATGATCAATATAATGTCACGGTGAAGGGAGAGGTAAAACCTTTCACTTTAAAGAATTGATTGTTATAGTTATTTGCTCGTTGCAAGCTTAAAACAGTGTTGGAAGAATTAGCTTGTAAAAAGATAGCCGGAACATCGGTTACACAAAGGAAGCGACAAGAATAAAAAGCAACAGAACACAGTCCTTTATCTAACATGATAACATGGTCTAGTATTTGTCTCAGTATGCCACTGCAGCACAGCGCTGTAAAGCTGAGCAAATAAAGAAGAAGCATCATCATTTAAAAAAAGAGAAAACAACTACACATTTCCTCACATTTAGAAAAACAAGGCAATGTAATGGATGGCACATGTGTCTTCTTAGAGGTGATGTATGAGCCGCAGGATTTCTTATATGAAGTTTTAAATGCAAAGGCCATCATAGAAAGTCAACAGTTTGAATGGACGCCGGTATTAAAAAAATCCTTAAGTTGAAAATCCTTTACCTAATTTGGTGTTCACGGTCAAAAATAACAGGCCTTTCAAATTGCTTATAAATCTCTCATGCTATATTATCACCAAATATTGGATCAACTCTTTTTATTTCAGTTAGGGTTTGTATTTCTTTTTAGAACTGATAGATCATAGGCCTCATTGACCTGAGCTTATGCACCTCAGTTTAAGAAGTTCACTCAAGCTCATTAACTCATACTATTTAAAGAACTGAAAACGCATTTGCATTAACTTTTACATCCGTACCGCACACGGACTGCATACATACTGCAAAAGGATGATATGTGAAACGGGCATTATAATGTATTTGCGTATGATGTAGAATAAAAAAATGCACAAAAAAAACATTTTGAATTCAGATTTTGAATAGCCACTAATGGAGAAAAATTATTTTTGCCCCCATAACGGTGATGTTGGGGGGAACTGCTAGCGAGGGCTAACTTTACCTTTCCAACCATCTAGGTCTTGACCTTTGACTGACGAGTGTGCATGTCATCATTGGTGTGGAAAACTTGTGGAAATGTTGGACCGATTCACTTTAAGAGGGAAGGGCTGACAGGAAAACAAGACACATTAGCCTTGGTCATTAAAAAAGACTTTGCGGTTCAGATTTTCAGAGGAAGTTGAGTTGGCATTAGTGGTTACTTCATAATAATAATAACAACATTAAAAATACATTATACATTACGTAATGTTACATAAATCTTAATGTACATTAATACAGATGGAAATGTCATAAAACGTTGAGTCATATGTATGGCATTCTGGGATAAATTCTAGTAATTTAGAATATGAATGACACTATTATATGGAACTTTATATTAACGTTTCTCATTTCCTGGCTGTACGATCCTTGGTGCTTATTAAAACCTAGCAAGTATATCATTATTATTGTAATCGAATATATGCCATTGTGAATTATGAAATATCCATTTTATCTATTTTTTAAAAACTATGTAATGCCTTTCTGGGAGAAAGAAAATGACAACTATCTCATATAATGTTTTCCCCCAGTTCAACCTCAAAATCAATCAACTAAATTGATCAAAATTGATTTCAGACCAGGTAATTATCAAAGGACTGTCCAGATACACTGTGATTTCAAATGTAATGAATTAAAGAAGCATTACACTTGTGGGTTTTGGTGAGTCGCAATCCAAAAATGGATCACAGATAATTATGTTCTTATAGAGTCGAAAAGCAATGTTAATAAATGCAGCTAACTATAGAATGGTGCATAGTAAGGATAGCAAAATAAACTTCCTACATCTTTTAGTGCGAAACACAAAATATCAGCTGAAGCTAATATGGGACCATTATAACCAGCAAAACCTTGAGTCTAATGTAAAGTCTGGGACCCAAAGTTACAATTAATTCCTACTTTTGGATTCCCAAGTGTTTTCTTTAAGTTATTCTGCAACCATTTTAATTTGGGAATGCAATTTCTTCACTTTGTGTTCAAAAAGGGTAAAATTCAGTCTCATGGCATTTTACTTGATGTAAAAATGTACTTTGATATGCAAAAAAAAAAATCACATTTAAATGTAGGAATTTTCTCATGTGGTCCTCCCAAGGCTTACAATTTACAATTAATTGTAATTACAATTAATTACAATTAAAGTGCCCCTATGCTATTTTAAATGTTCCTAACTTTGTTTTGGAGGTCTCCTACAACAGATTTAAATGCATCAAAGGTAAAAAAAAAAAAAACACTTTAATTTTCTCAAAATATACATTGCACATCACCACATTTTTCAATGATTCTCAAACAACTCGTCAGATGATGCAGTTTCCCTAAATCCCTCCTTTCCACAAGCCTTCTCTGCTCTGATTGGCCAGATGGCCCAGTCTGTTGTGATTAGTCTACCACTTACAGCACCTATCAGAAACAAATCGTTAGCCAACTTTGGTCGCAAGTTCCGTCATTATCAGCATAGTTCAACGAGTCGGTGTTTCCCGAAAACCATCGTTCTAACGGACATTCGCAAACAGTTGTGTGGTTGAAACGACAGCTCTCGACCTGTGGTTAGAAGCATAGTTTCTACAGATTGCATGACATGTGGACTTAATAAATCTTTATCATGAGCAAAATAAGCAAGCTGACATTCAGTACAACCTGTGTCTTTTATTTAGAATACATACAAATGTCATTTACGTCTTTGAGTTTGTCAAGAGATTTAAAGCACCGTTTTTGAAGACTGCACATGTGCGAACGTGCTCTACTATGTAAGAATGAGCTTATGATTGAATCTGGAAATAAAGCGAAATAACTGAGAATAATGATCAATATTCCTCAGATGCCATGTCTGTAATTTATATCAAAACATCTAGCATTAATTCGATCTCAAACAGTTTCATTAAAATAAGTTATTACTCCACCATGTTCGTGACGTCATAAACCAACGTGGTTGAACGACCACTTTGTGACAATATGGTTTCGGGAAACAGTCGTGACTAGCTAGTTGATTTCTTCAACGATGGATCGTACTATGGTAGTTAAGCACAGAGTAACGTTGTTGTACGGGAAACGCACTCCAGGGCGTTTCTCAGTGATATACGCTACTCATTTTGAGGTACATTATGAGATGTTGCAGCTGTAATTCCTCACCATCAGCATTAACAAGTGTAGATCCATCAACAAACCAATGTGTATATTTCTAATTTATTGCGGTGTACATGTGGGAACTTTATTATTAACTGTATCAATAACGGTGCATACGTTAGCCGAGAACTAACGTGAATGACTGATGTAACATTAAAGTTTGTAAAACAAATCTTGCTCACGGTCATCCAGTTCTGAGAACACATTTTAACATCATACGTGTTTATATTCTATATATTTTTCAATAAAATCCAAAAAAAACTTGCAAGGCATCAGGCATTTCCACCATGCGAAAAGACAGACGCGAGCCACGCAACACCAGTGTAGGTGACTCACATTGTGTATGTTGCTTTGCATAAAATTAAACGATACACAGCACAATAACGAATTTATAGATAAAATAAAATGTACACAAACCTGTATTTTACTGAAGACATTTTGACGGAGCTGCACTGCTCTCTCCTGAAGAGGTGGCAAAAAGCCCGCGATAAATAACTCAATCCCTGGGTTACGTCTGACCCAAGATCTGGGTAACACAATAAAACTACCCAAACACTGGGTTGTTACATCTGACCCAGGAGCTGGGTAACACACAAACTACCCAAATACTGAAAAAAGAATCCAATAAAATGGGCCAAAAGGCTCAACCTAGGACTTGGGGAAAAAATAAGAGGAGCAAGAGCAAGCATTTTGGGAATCTCATGTTGAAGGGCGGGTCAAGTTGTTTGTGACATGAGCGGACAACGTAGAACATAGGCGGGCATTATGCAAATGTCTTAGCTAGTGACGTGTAGCCGTAACTGATTTGGATTTGAATTCCAGACGACTCGTTTAGGCGGTTCAGTGTCGATTCTTCCTTTTGGGAGACAATAACTTTACTTATTGTGCACTTTCGACTTAACAAGACCATTTACAGACCATTTACATTCACAGACAGCTATATTTCACACTGCATGAAAGGGAATATTCTGGGGGGGAAAACATAATAGGGGCCCTTTTATAATTAGTTAAAACCACTGCATAAAACCTCATAAAAGTACTTTCTGTTTTTGTGCTTCTCCTCTCTGCTTATTCGAAGGCCTACAAGGGTGTGCCTGATCACACAGTACAAATGAGTCACAACAGTACTAATTGGAAATATAAAATGAAATGCAAGGCTCGAAAAGGTCGTTACAAGGCATTCCTACTATTACAGAGCATTCACAACACAAGCACACAAATAATGAGCCGAATCCTATTGAGGGTATCTGTGCAGCTCTGTCATTATCAGATGAATGCACAACAGAAACATGGACCAGAGACAGAAGGGAATCCAGGGGACCATGGAAAGACTTCATTAATAATCGGCGTCACCTTTTGCTATTTAATTAATTTGTTTAATTAATTCAGCTGCACATATCGAGTGAGCACACAACTGTCGCATTGCTCTTTAGGACTATTAAATGGCAAACGGTTTGTTTGCCGTCACGGAGGAAAATTGCGCCGTATGCTAATGCAGAAGGCAGATCATTTGTTTCGGGCTTTTAATGAAAAGAGCTCATCAAGAGAAGCATAGGAGTCTGTTAATTATCCAATGTCCATTTTTTTATTCATCTTTGAGCATGCAAGTGTACAGAGAAAATTATCTACATCATTATGATTGGTATGGCTAGTTTATGAGGTGCTAGCTGCTTCTTTGATACTAATGTACAGTATTAGCAAGGGTTACATTTTGAACGTGGGAGAACTAGGCTCTGTATATGAATAAATATACTGTCACTGAAGACTATAAACCATTGGCAGGGTAGCACCATATTTAATTTCCGACAGGAAAGAAAACAAGGCTGCGAGGGACAGAAGTTCAGTGTGTTCAATAGATCTTACTGTACAGCAGTTTCTCATCTTTAAAAAAAAACTTTCAATAGACAAAAACTCCATCAAAACATTCTGAAAGTGTGATTTTTGCAAATTGCATGTGATCTAGGACTTTTAAACAGGGTCTGCTACTGTAAAGACTGTAAGTCTATCCCTCACAGCCTCGTTTTCATCTGTGTTAACAGAATGTGTTACAGACAGTTAACCTGTCATATCATTTTTATTTATTTTTTTCATATGTGATGCGTTTGACAGTTTTCATTTCGCCGTTTGTGGAGAAACGAAATTATAAGAAAATTTAAAAAGTGTCAGTTTTATTACAAAAATCATACAGTAAATGTCATTTTAATGTGCTTTAATGCACGGTTATTATAATTAAATAAAACTCTAAAAAATAAACACACTTAATTTGTCAGAAAACAAGACCTAATATAAGACTTAAAAAGTCATTGTGCTTCTCAAGTAAATGTATCTTGATGTAAGAATGTTTAGATATTTGTAATGGTAAACAAGACAAAAAAATACAGATTTAGAAAATAATTTTCACAATGCGTGAACAAGTGTCACATCACATAAATGTCATTAGCGCATTAGTTAGTTAGAACTTGAAGTGCGTGCCGCTACAACTGTAAAGATATTGTTAAATATATACACTATTATGAATTCATGATGTCTAATTATGTCAATGTATGCATAAAATACAAGTTCTTATAACAGCCACTTTTTACAGTAAATGATATGGCGGTTTAAAGTAGAGTAGTAGAAGCAGAGACTTTCTCTTTTTAGTCAGTCTATAAAAAATGTCTAATGGGCCAAAATGACTCAGGTCATGAAAGGTCTGGGATGCTCATCCGGAGCAATCCTGGCCAGTTTAACCCCTGTGTACTAGCTTGTTTTGATCATTAAAAAAAAAGAAGCAGAGAGTTGTCTGTTTTGAGGAAGACGGAGGGGGAGGAAAATGACGAGGTGGAGGAACAGATGGGTGTACTCACGCTTCCCACAGAGAATCCAAATCAAAGGAAAATAACGCCGCCAACATCCTTTAGTGCTGAATCATCACACTTCAAACTGTGGACAGAGAAAGAGAACACAAAATCTGGAACTTCTCCTCCATCCAGATCAAAATGTCCTTGTTGGACAGCTCATTTTGTTCAATTTGATTTTTTATTTTTTTTTGCCAGCTGACTATGAAATGAAAGATCTACCATGTGACCCATTAATTCCCAGAAGCATGACTAGCTTTCCCTCACAAATCAATCATCGAAGTTTAATTAAGCAGTACTGTCTCAAACCACCTCTCAGGCATATCAAACTTATTTTCTGACCTAATTGTCACTTTGATGACATGTTTAAGGCGAAGAATTTCATTGTTTGACATTTCATTAGCTGCGTAATTGGAGCGGTTGATTAGACTGACTTTGATACTCAGTGGATTTGCACTGATCTTGTTCTCCTAGTAGACACCTTTTCACCAGCTTTCTAGCACTGGTGGGAACTTGTCATCTGAAGGAGCTGAAGTATCAAAACACTGCCTTTTTTTATCAATGCTCTTTGTGCATTTTACGCAGTCATATCCTCCAGGCCTGTAGCTGGAAGTACATTATTCATGTGGCCCAAAAGCCCTCTCAGAACTCTGACAAGTTCTTTCTTAGCCTGCGAGGAGCATGACAGTGTTACAATTCATTGTCCTTGTTAAAGCAGAGCTTTCGAACAGGATTCACTCATTACAAATTTCATCGGATATGTACAATCTTTTATGAAAAAACAGGGTTAAGTAGCATCATATATAGTTCCTGTCACCAATATACTATATCCTCATAACCTTTAGGCTCAAAGAGTCTATGCTGCACATAATATATAACTTACAGTAGACAAATAATTATGGTGCAGTTATGAAAGATTGCGGTGGTCGTATTTTCCTGAACTTTCCTTACAAGGTAACAGAATTCAAAAGGATCTTATAGACTTCGGTGGTCGTATTTTCCTGAACTTTCCTTACAAGATAACAGAATTCAAAAGGATCTTATAGACTTCGGTGGACAGAATATAAGAATATATATTGTGTAACCTTTCTTTGGTCCTCTAAAAATGACAAGAGATCACAATGTACTGTATTGGAGTCATGAAACAATCAGCGCCGACTTCTCACTTCAATCGCAGCTGTTAAAAACAACCACAGAGCTTCTGAAATGAAACTGTTGTAAGGGATTCAGGTAGACCAGACATTTGTATGGCTCTGCATGGTGCTATCCTTCGGACATGATGTACCTAGGCACATGCCAAAATACCCATATGGTTAAAATAGCCTTGAGAGGACCACATGAGAAAATTGCTACATTTAAATGTGATTTTTTTTTTGCATATCAAAGTACATTTTTACATCAAGTAAAATGCCATGAGAAAATATTCTGAATTTTACCCTTTTTGAACACAAAGGGAAGAAATTGCATTCCCAAATTAAAATGGTTGCAGAATAACTTAAGGAAAACACTTGGGTGTTTGGAATCCAAAAGTAGGAATTAATTAAAACCATAAAGAAAAGTAGACAGAAAAGCTCAAATTTATTGGAAAGTGATAAGAAAAAAATTACAAATATTTTTATGAAGAAAAAAAAACAACACCGTGACATTATTCTGGTCAAGGCCTAGAGTCCATGTCAAAGCCTCTTTGTTCTGACTACTTTATACTGTATGTATATATATATATATATATATATATATATTGTGTTTATTTATTTATTTATCATAACAAAGATACTGACTTAGTTTTTTTATTTGCATTCAGCTGGCAACAAAAATGTGTAGTTTTTTGGGATATTTTATGTAAAATGAGCAGAAACCATGTGGACTTTGCATTGAAAAGATTTTTGCTCTGTTGTGCAGCTGGCACAGATTTCCTGCTGGCTTCTGTGTGGTTTGAAGGTGATCAATTCACACTGTAATACGAAAGAGAAATCTGACAGGAAGAATTCTGTCTGCTCAGCTGAGACTCTGACAGTCATTGAGTGGACACTGACAAATACATCTGACAGATCTGATATAAAACATATCTGCCTCCACTTGCTTTATATTATGTGTATATTTTACATGGGAATGTGTACTTTATAACAATTTTAAGCCCTGAAGGACATGTGAATCCGCAACCACGACAATTTCATCATTCTGTTATCTGAAAACATTACTTCAGTGTCTCTGGCTGAACATGCTTATAAATAAAGTATGAATATCAAAGGGTCGGCACAGGTAAACACGTGTGTGTAACAGGGCGAAGGAAACTACATGTAGTTGTGGCTGACTCACAGTGTATAATTGGATATGACAAAGTTCAGCATTCCTGGAGGGGGAGATTAAAAACACATCAGCGAATGTAGCCCCCTTGGAAATGAATTGATTATGACAGAAAGCCTTGATGAATAATAAATTTGGACATTATCCTGGGAAATACGCCTAAGGTGCACAGTGCACTGGTGAGAGATCCTGGACAGTGAGAAAAGAGAAATGGACACACAAGGCCAACACTGGTTTTTTATTCTCTTGGCAAGAAGCACAAATACATACTGTATGATTATTTATGTCCTATTAAAACGGAATACACATTTTATACTGTATTTCTACTGAGGAGCAAAGGTTGATTATGGAGAATGTGACACTTTACAATAACATGCCATTAGTTAACATTAACCAACAATGAGCAATACATATGTTACAGTACTTATTGATATTATTTATAAATACAAGTGTCATGTAAGCTCATGTGAATTAAATAATATTAAAATATACAAGTTTTGATTTTAATAATGTATTAGTAAATGATAAGTATAAGATTAATAAATGCTTTAATAGTATTTTTCACTGTTAGTTCATGTTAACTAACGTAGTTATCCAATGTTAACAAATGGGGCCTTATTGTTAAATGTTACCGAAACAATATTTACGGTCCAAAAAAAAAAATCCTTCAAATATTAAAAATATTCAATAACTGCTTGACTTAATGAGTCAAAATATGTTACAGATAATGTGTGAAAAAAGATAGTCAGGTATAGTTCAATTAGGACATTTGAGTAGCTTCAGTCTTTATGAGTGAGTCATTGAATCATTCTAACAGCTTCAAAAAAGTGCTTCATTCACCCAACAAAACAAGTGACTCTTGCTGCGTCCCAATTCGCCTATATACTACGCCCTACAAGTAAGACATACATACTTTTGAGTGTGTAGCAACAAGCTTTTGGACATATCACGTCATACAATTACTTGTTTAATGTTTGTTCTTGGTCCCATCCTTACACCGTAAACTGGCCTGTCAATCATCTTATCACAGTTACAAAACTTCATTTAAATTTAAAAAAAAATTTCATTTCATTTAATTTAAAGTCTTGTTCTTCTCATATTAATGCATAATGATGCATTTAAAAGTTAATGGCCAAACATAAAAGTTCACATTGTTATTGCAGATGAAATATAACACGAATAACATTAAATAATTAAACTGTGATATTAGTCACTCAAACCTTTATTTAAAACTCTTACCGTCAGTCGCGCATTCCGTCGGTCGCACATATCCGTCATGTTTTGTAGGTTTTTTAACACTTTTTACTCTTGTTTGTAGTTCTGAACTGAATCCTCCTCCAAAGCGCAATGGGTTGTGAGCAATATTAGCCTTTAGAGTGTGCACGGATCCACACTTCCAAAATATACCGGATATAGTAGACCATCTGGGGACTTTTGACATACTTTTCAACGTACTATGCTTTGGGACACACTTATGGTAATCTCACATACTATTTAGGATGGATAGTACTGACATTGGACACTCTTGAAAATGAGATGATGCATCTCAAGAGGCTATCCTTAATAAATTCAATTCAATTGGGACGCAGGGTGACTATACGGGTGGGTCACAGGGTCATTCGCTCAACTGATCCATTCAAAACACTGATTCATTCAGGACCAAAACAAGAGAATGTCTTTATGAGTCACTGAATCATTCACTCAAACGTTTCGTTCAAAAACACAGAATCGTTGCTCTGAGACATGGTGCAACTAGAAATATTGTCTAACATGAAAGTCACTTAATATTGTCTTCTTGTTTATTTAACAGTAGTATAAAAAAACTAAACAATGTCAGACTAGCAATGATGCTTTAGGGAAAATCAACCAGTGAATTGCTTAATCATAGTTTTCTCTTCATATTAACCTGGAATGTAAAAACTGTGTTAACATCGAAATTCCAAACTTCTGCTTTAAGAGATTAAACTTACTGCTCTGAAATTGATGCTGCCCGGAAAAAGCTCAAAATAGCCTAAGATAGGACAAAGTACTTCATTAGAATGACAACAACTTACAGCATTTCTTGAGCAATGTATGAAGATGAAATACCTAGGCTTGTCATCTCAATGACCCAACAACTTGCTTTTCAATTTGCCTTTCTGTGCCAAATGGAGTTGATTCCAGCTCAGATTCCAGATGAATAGCCCCAGCCGTCTCTCTCTCTCTCTCTCTCTCTCTCTCTCTCTCTCTCTCTCTCTCTCTCTCTCTCTCTCTCTCTCTCTCTCTCTCTCTCTTTGGTGTTTTTTCTGCTCCTCCCTGACCCTGAAGATTCATGAGTGATGTGAGCGAGCTGGATCACTCCATTTATAACAGAGACACAGCCTGACTTACTGATTTATGAACAGTCATGTTCTCACAGGAATCCATTAACTGCAAGGGTCATGGTGGCTTTGAGACAGATAAATACGTAAATGAAGAGAAGGCCTGTCGCAGCCCAATGCAAGGTGGGAGAGGGGTAATGTATAAACTTGTATTTATGAGATCAACACATGATAGTGAATCATTTCACATCTCACAAACTATGAGTTGATTAGCAAATGTACAGGGCAGGTCTTAGGGGGCTGGGGGCCCCTGGGCTTTAGATTATGTGTACAAATGACCTGAACATCATTATGGAGTAGCAAAAAATGCACAAAATATACTTTTTACTTTTAATCCTTAAGTGCATTAAAATCAAGTACTTTCACACTTTTGCTTAAGTAAAATGTCTCGAAAATGAGTACTTTTTAAAAAATATTTATCTGTAGTTTTACTCAAGTACCAATTTACCAAAGGTTTTACTTCTTTCACTTCCTGCTCTGCTACTGTTCGGACGCTCTTGCTTACTGCTCCGCGCTTTGCTCTATTGCTTTTATATTTTTATATTTTATCTCTTTTTATCACCTAATTTTAACTTCAGATAATCAGTACAGTGCTCAAACGCTTGGATTACTACAAAAAAAAGCAGAATTCTTTTTACTTGACCAGCCTCCCACTGAAAGCTTACATTCCGGGGAAGAGAAAACACAACAGTCTACACTCATAAAGGATAAGAGAAAATGCCTCTTCTGGAATCTACTTGCTGCATTAACTGCCAGAGACTTTTACAAAGGATTGTAGTTCTTGAAACAAAGTTATTTGTGGGACCACCGAACCAGACGGAACACACAACAGAGATCAGCCATGGACGCCCTCAGCATACAGCCGGTGAGTCCCATGCATCTAGTACTCCTCGACAGGCCATACTGAGTGTAGAGAAACAAACCGATCGACTTACAAATCGGTGGCACAAACAGGGAGCGAGACCCAAAGGCACTCGAGACATCAGATTGTCACGAGTATCACATATTGCCGCAGTAGCATCCTCTACCCCAGATACGGCTCTGACAAGGATTGCAAACACTGGTCTCCTACCACCGCCTATACATCTTGAGAACAGATTTGAAGTATTAATGAATGTAAATGAGAAATCCCCAAACGTGATGAATGTGATCGAACACAGACTGAATCAGCCAGTAGCTAACACTGCTAACTGGCGCTCAAGGTCGAGCAGACAGCGGCACTCAGCTCAGAGCGCAGCCGAGCCCAGGACTCTGATAGTGGGGGACTCGATAATCAGAAACATTAGTAGCAGGGATACAACTACATGCTGCCTTCCACAAGCAACAACTTCTGATGTAAACAGTGAACTTGAGAACATTCTGATGAAACATAAGACTGCAAATCGACTCATCATTCATGTGGGGAAAAATGATATTCATAAAGAGCAGTCAGAACTCCTTAAGAAGGATTTCAATGAACTTTTTGAAACACTTAAAAGACTGAAAGTTCAAACATTCATCAGTGGACCACTACCAGCAAGAGGAACAAACAGGTTTTCACGGTTGCTTGGGCTTAATACATGGCTCCAAAAAAACTGCTATTTAAAAGGAGTGAACTTCATTGACAACTTCAATCTTTTCTGGAGTCAGAGGCAACTGTTTCAACAGGATGGGCTCCACCCAAACAAACTTGGTTCAAGAGTGCTAAAGGACAATATCTGCTTCTCCCTCAATCATCCTTCTGCAGTGTGTGCCAAACCACTCAACCTGAATGGCACACACACACCTGGACACAGTATGAATGACCACAGGACTTCACTTCAGCACCTGAATGGACATGCGGTTGACACGTCACACAAGGACAATGATAACACCATGCAGCCACAACAACTTCTGCTCACGGACACAATCTCTGCTGAGCCCTGCCCACAGCGCTCACCACAGACAGAATGTGACATATTAGAACTGCTCCAAGATTCAGCACCCAAGGACGACTTTCTGGAAAACAGCCAGGGAAACCAGGACAGCATATTACAGCCGATAACACCAGAGCAACAGCCCGTCTCACCAGACACATTTTCTCTATCTCCAGCATCTCCACTTCTGTGCTTCTCAGAGAAAATGGAAGAACTGGTGTTTGCTGGAACCAAACTATCCCACTCTTTTGCTGCAAGCCCCCAGATGTCAACCAAAAAACGGCAGGCCCCACATCCACCAAAGCCTGCAGGCCCAGCTCGCCCTCCCCCTCCTCCTGTGAGAGCTCTTCAGCCTCTGCCACAGCGCCAGGGCCCACACCCTCCTCCAGCGGCCCGAGGTCAACCAAAAACAACTGATACCAGCTCTCAGTGATATGTGTCGGGTCTCCGCTATGACAACAGTAACTTTCTTAAATGTTTACATAACAAGCGGGAACCCAGTGTGCCTGTATCTTCCTCTATTGCTGTTCGATTACACGATAGAAAGTCTAAGGCCTTCAAAAGCCGTACAGCAAACCCATCTAATCTGGTGCCTATTACACGCCAAACTAAGACTGCTGTGGGGACAAAAAGTAAGACTGTTAAGTTAGCACTTTTAAACATCCGCTCACTTAAAAATAAATCACTTCTAGTCAATGACTTAATAACCACATACAACCTGGATTTTATGTTTCTAAATGAAACCTGGCTAGAAGACAGCTGCAGTGCAACAGTCCTCAATGAAACATCTCCTCCTAACTTTACTTTCATGAGTGTCTGCAGAGCTGTAAGGAGAGGTGGAGGAGTAGCTGCTCTTTTCAAGGATGCCTATCAATGTAAGCAAATATCATTTGGTAATTACCCGTCTTTCGAATATCTGGGTATTGTGTTAAAAGGCGTTCCACGCATTTTACTTATTATTCTTTACAGGCCTCCAAAATACTCTTCAGCCTTTGCTGAGGACTTTACAGAACTGTTATCAACAATTTCCTCAGAGTTTGACTGTTTTGCTATTGCTGGAGATTTTAACATCCACATAGATAATACAGAAACCAATATGGCAAAAGAAATCAAAACTGTTTTAAAAACTTTTGACCTGATTCAGCATGTACACGGACCGACACACACTCGTGGACACACTCTAGATTTACTTATCAGTAAGGGTCTAAACATCTCATCGATTGTTATTAAGGATGTAGCACTGTCTGATCATTTCTGTATTTTCTTTGATATATTGATCTCTCCTGCCATTGAAGCTAGATCTGTATCTGTCAAGAAGAGATGCATAAATGAGAACACTAGTGTACTATTTATGAAGGCTATATCTTCAACACCAAGCTTATCTGCTGACTCTGTTGATTTTCTCCTTGATTCTTTTAACTCAAAAGTTAAAAGTGTAATTGATGATATTGCTCCTGTGAAAGTCAGGAAGAGTGGTAGACAAAAAGCACCTTGGAGAAACTCAACAGCAGTGCAAAATATGAAAAGACAATGCAGAAAAGCAGAGCGCATGTGGCGGAAGACACAACTTGTAGTCCATTATAACATCTACAAAGACACCATCCATGCTTTCAATATGGAACTAGGCAAAGCTAGACAGACTTTCTTCTCAAATATTATAAACAGCAACTTAAACAACACACGCACTCTTTTTGCTACTGTAGAGAGACTGACAAACCCCCCAAGCCAGATTCCCAATGAATTGCTCTCAGACAGCAAGTGCAGGGAGTTTGCTTTGTTCTTCTCCGAGAAAATCAATAATATCAGAAAGGTGATCAGCACATCATTGAGTTGCGCTGGGGTCAGACAGATCAGACCACAACCTGAGAAAGCAGCTACTATGTCTGATTTTGATGAAATTGATGGCAAAATTTTAGAAGAAACCGTACAGCACCTTAAAACATCAACCTGCGCCCTTGACGCACTTCCCACATCTTTCTTCAAAAGTGTGTTAAACTGTTTAGAAGCAGATCTCCTAGAAGTGGTAAATGCCTCACTTATCTCTGGGAATTTTCCAAACTCCCTGAAAACTGCAGTTGTCAAGCCCCTCCTGAAAAAGAGCAATCTGGATAAGACCATATTAAGCAACTATAGACCGATCTCAAATCTTCCTTTCATAGGCAAGATCATTGAAAAAGTTGTCTTCAATCAGCTGAACAAATTCTTAATCTCGAATGGATACTTTGACAATTTTCAATCTGGTTTCAGATCGCATCACAGCACAGAGACAGCCCTCATAAGGATAATAAATGATATTCGCCTAAACACTGATAAAGGCAAATTATCAGTGCTGGTACTACTCGACCTCAGTGCTGCATTTGACACTGTCGATCACGACATACTTCTTGACAGGCTGGAAAACTGGGTGGGGCTTTCTGGGATAGTCCTAAAATGGTTCAGGTCATACTTAGAAGGGAGAGGTTATTATGTGAGTATAGGAGACCATAAGTCTGAGTGGACATCCATGACATGCGGAGTCCCTCAAGGCTCAATTCTTGCACCACTCCTGTTCAACCTGTACATGCTCCCACTGAGCCAAATAATGAGAAGGAACAAAATCTCTTACCACAGCTATGCAGACGACACACAGCTCTACTTAGCCCTATCGCCTAACGACTACAGCCCCATTGACTCCCTGTGCCAATGCATTGAGGAAGTAAACAATTGGATGTGCCAAAACTTTCTTCAGTTAAACAAAGACAAAACGGAAGTCATTGCGTTTGGCAACAAAGATGAAGTTCTCAAGGTGAACGCATACCTTGACGCTAGGGGTCTAACCACTAAAAATCAAGTGAGGAATCTGGGTGTGTCTCTAGAGTCAGACCTTAGTTTCAGTAGTCATATCAAATCAATAACTAAATCAGCATACTATCATCTAAAAAATATTGCAAGAATTAGATGCTTTGTTTCCAGTCAAGACTTAGAGAAACTTGTGCATGCTTTCATCACCAGCAGGGTGGATTACTGTAATGGACTCCTCACTGGCCTTCCTAAAAAGACCATAAGACAGTTGCAGCTCATACAGAACGCTGCTGCCAGGATTCTGAGCAGAACCAGAAAATATGAACACATCACACCAGTCCTCAGGTCTTTACACTGGCTCCCAGTTACATTTAGGATTGATTTTAAAGTATTATTACTGGTATATAAATCATTTAATAGCCTAGGACCTAAATACATTGCAGATATGCTCACTGAATATAAACCCAACAGATCACTCAGATCATTAGGATCACATCAGCTAGAAATACCAAGGGTTCACTCTAAGCAAGGAGAGTCTGCTTTTAGCTACTATGCCAGCCGCAGCTGGAACCAGCTTCCAGAGGAGATCAGATGTGCTCCTACAGTAGTCACATTCAAATCCAGACTCAAGACACTTCTGTTTAGCTATGCATTTACTGAATGAGCACTGTGCCACTGTGTCCGACTGTTTGTACTGTATTTTATTTTATTTTTTATTCTAAACTGTTTTAATTATTCTTATTTCTTTTGATTATTTTAATCTCTTTATTCCTAACTGTTTTAATTATTCCTATTTCTTTTGATTTTTTTATGTAAAGCACTTTGAATTGCCATTGTGTATGAAATGTGCTATATAAATAAACTTGCCTTGCCTTGCCTTGCCTTGCCTTCTTACCAAAATAAATGAAGAAATACCTGGCATATTCCCAGAATTACCAATTTACAGGAAGTAAAAATCTGCTCAAACCAGAATTTAAAATTATGATATCATGTAAATTTGATTAAATTTTCTCTTAATTGTGAAAAAAATATAGGTGATTGGGACACATTGAGATGACTTGTGTCCCAATCAACCTGAATTCACCATAATTATACATATATTTTGTAATATTGGGAGTTAATTGGGATAATATTTTATTCTTCATAAGTCACGTGTGATGCAGATGTGAAAATGTACTTCATAGTAGAAATGACCTCCTAATCCTGACTCAATGACTCAAATGTGTTTGTAAGTTGCATTACTATGCAACACTATGAAATCAAACTGCCTGTGCACAGCATATTTAACTATAGCATCATGGAAGAATAGCATTTGTATGACATAGTGGCTCCATTAGACCCCATCATTGCTGCTAATCCTTAATTATATGTTCTATATTTCAACAGGGAAATGAGATTCATCATTTTTGAAATAAACGGCAACACTGCTCAGGGGTCTTTTAACCGGAAAAGCACGGCAGGGCCTGTAACACAACACCCATCTAAAATGTGTTGCAATTTAAATGCTTTGACAGGTACAAGCGCTCTGTGACAGAGAAAGGCTATTACAATAAGTCTGTGATTCATTTTGCAGCTAAGAGGAGACAGCTTTGCGGGTTACCCTCACAGACGATACTTTTCAGTCAAGATCCCCCCCCCCCCCCCCCCGAAAATACACTGGGAACCTCACCGGTCTCATTGCATCTGCTCAAGCAAACTCAGTTAGATGGTTACAACTCTATCTTCTGTCTTTGAGGTGGACCTGTGTGACTGAGATAGTGTCTGGGTGGGAATAATACAGACTGAAGACACAGGACGGCGTAGAAATAAAAAAAGATAAAACACTGATTATTATTCACCCTGCGAGAGGTAATTAAGCCTAATAGCGGCAATATCCAGCAATGAGAGAAGTAATGTATCTCTAAATTATCAGATGTCAAGCAAGTCCTGACAGGAGAGTGATAACAAACATTTCTCATGCTGTTTTACTCTTGTTTCAACTATTATCAGAGATAATTAAAGCAATTATCCTAACTTAATGTCTTGGCATATGCAGTTCATTACCTTTAAAAACACTGAAACTAAAACTCTAAACTAATTACCACCTAAATACACCCATGATTTCTGTATTTACTTCAACAGTTTGATGTCTTGTCATTATTGATGCTTTCCCCTCCTCTATTGTAATGTATTTCTAGGCTAGGCTGCTGAAGAAAATGTTTTCACATTTCATTTCCTTCCAGATAATACCACTTTTCATGGGGTCTCTGGGGCCAAAGTCACGCTCGTTTTTTATTTAACAGCAAAGATATTCACTTGTCCAATAGGATAACCCTTCCCTCCCTGAGGGGTTGTGTTTACTCTTCTAAACGACCTGCGAAAAGAAAAGAGTTGTTTTTTTGTCGATAAAAAGGCGAAGAGCATAATAAGCGTGAGAGAATAATACATTTTGTTTTAAATATTCCATTTCTTCACATCTGCAATACATAGCCAAGGATAAAAGCCGATCAAAATGCAAAAGAACTGTGATTCATTAAAACAGATTACTTAGTTTCCAAGCAGTCCTGTGTGAAAGGGGCAAAGGGCAGAGCTGAATGCATTCCATCCATTCCGCTTTCACCGCCCTCCTTTTCTCATCAAGCATTTTCTGCGAACGACTAATGAATACTTCAGATCAAATAAAACCTCTGGAATTCTCTGGCAGATGGGTGTATTATACGTTCTCATTCTACTCATAAGGTTTACAATGTATTGTAAGGCTCATGACCTCACAATGATAGCACTCGCCATCAATACAGGGTTAAAAATCCACTCTCGATCCATTCATAACTGCATTTACAATATCAAAAAAGTCTTCATTACAGCTCAATAGTAATATAATGGCATCAAATTAGATTCCACTGTCTCCAGTAGCACTATCCATATCTGACTGGCGGCTAAATATGCAGCCACAAATGATTAATAACAGCTCTTTATGCGTCATGGCACTGACAGAGAAAATGTAAGACAGATAAAAGGAGACAATGGGATTATTTGATTAGACGGAGAACTGAACTTAGTGGTTCACTCCAAGTTTCAGCTTTAGTTGAGAAGTGAAATCAACAGACATGTTTTGTGCTCGATTTCAATTCCATTATCTGTTTCCATATTTGTCTCTCCCTAAAAACTTAAATGACTTGAAGAAGGCTTTGAAGAGGACATCTGGTCCCTTGGCGAGCCCAGTTTTCATAGCTGTGATATACGCCGCCACATTAGTCCTTGACAGGAAAGGGTTGTTTTTGATGAACTGCAGTGCTTCGGTGACAGCCTCTACTCTCATGAAGAATATTTACACTAGCACAAGTAGAGGGCTGTAAATAAATGGCTTTGTGGTACACCGCCAGACCACACCACAGAACAGCTCTTCCCTTGCAAGACTGATGGAAAGAACAAGAGTGATACATAGAAAGTCTCAACGGAATACTGTACATACATTGTAGTAGCTCATAGGAGTAAAGCCTTTATTGATATATTTTGCATTGACTAAATTATCTGCTACTGTATCTGTAATGAGATAGAATAGGGTTATGGGCAGGACTTAAGTGTCAATTCTAAATGAAAAGATGTTTTATTATTATTTTATTTGATATGTAGTTTCACTATACGCATATAGGCCTTGTATAGTTCATTAAACTATTTATATTTATTTTTATTACAAGTGTAATGGACATAGGCCATTAAGAGCTGTGCGTGTAAACCTCACTTCCCTGGCGGTATTTGGCGTCATTGCTAGTGCGCCAGCCTCCCATGCCAGAGACCTTGGCTCGAATCCCGCTCACAGCACATTTCCAACTCGGTTACATTTGGTGCCGTCACCCAGATGGGAGTGAGGTTTAGCGGTGTGTGTAATGAACAATAAGAGCTGTGGCGTGTGCACCTCATTCCCTTGGGCTCAAGAGGCGCACTTGTAGCTGCGGTCTTTAGCGTCCTTGTCAGCACACCCGCCTCCCAGGCCAGAGACCCCGGTTTGAATTCTGCTCGGACCGAATCGATTAAGACCAGTTACATTTGGTGCCGTGACCCGGGTGGAAGTGAGGTTTATAGGGTGAGTGTAATAAATGTAGGCCAGTGAGAGCTGTATGTGTAAACCTCACTCCCCTGGCCTCAAGAGACATGCTAGCGGAGTGAGTTAAGTAGGACCGGTTACACAAACTGTAACTGTATGTTTTGTTAGCATGTAACATGTTAGCCAAAAAATCTTGCACTCACCACCCTAAACCTCACTCCCATCCGGGTCATGACATCAAATATAACCGGTCCTACTCGACCTGCTCTGAGCGGGATTCGAACCGGCGTGTCTTGCGTGGGAGGTGGGCATGCTAACAAGGATGCGAAAGACCGCATACTGCTAGCGTTTGTCCTTAGTGCCCCTCTTGAGGCCAGGGGAGTGAGGTTTACACCCACTGCTCTTACTGGCCTACAGTACGTCCTTTACACACGGAAAACACTAGACAGCACGTTACAGGTTTGGGACGAGATGTAGGTGAGTAAATGAATTTTCGTTTTTGGGTGAACCATTTCTTTAGGGCCTCTAACATTGGTCTTTTGGTTTTTCAATTCACTGTGAGAGACACCATAATCGGCCACAGGCTAAAAGTAACACGTCTAATAAGAATGCAGATAGTGTATCGAATTTCTGACTGGTTCACCGTATTACTAAGAGAGAACAATCGCCAGCCCCTGACAGCAATGGCTGGGGAGTCTGCTCCTTAAGGGGAGGACACTCTTCCCTTTCATTACTGTTTGTTCAATGAGAATGTTGCCCTTGGCTGTCAGATGTGTGTTAAGGACTTCGTGTGCTAAGGACTTTGAGTGGTCACCCTGAAAACACGCCAGTAACTGAAGCGCCCTCTAATCTGCATGCTGACTGTCACGATTTAGACAGATTCTTTAACTGTCTGGCTTGTACCATAATTTAATTAAACAAAAAGAAACTTCTGGTGGGCTGTCAATCCAAAATAGGAGTTCTCTTGTGTTATTCAGCCTGAGGTAATTTAGGACTTTTCAAACTGTGGTGTGTGAGAAAGTCTACATTGAGTTCACACTTTTATCATTTTTCTATGATGTCTTTTTTCCTCATTGCTGTCATGGATAAATATAGAATACATTATTTGGTGTTTGCACTGCTTTCTGGCCAATTATGAGAAAAACAAAGAAAGTGAAGACAGAAGAGAAACAGATTACAGAATATAAACAAGTGCAATATATCTGTAATAGAACATAGAATGCTTCTTAATATCGTATATATTTATGGCAGGTCTTAGTGCAGACTTTTCTACAGCGTCACATTGGTATAATATTTGATTTCTATTTAAATTCATGCTTTTGTTTTTGGACAAAAACTTTTTTCCCCCTGAAAGTCATGTCCACTTCTGCCACAATGTAATTTCCACAGCACCTCAAAGTATGCATTTTTGATAACATTCTGTTGTGGAAATTAAACTTTACACATTTTTTTAATAAAATGGCCAACTCCTCCCGTCAGCTTTTGAGAGTCGAAGCAAGTCGTTCTCAGGAGCGTGGAAAGTGTGGCCGAGGGATAGTAACCCGAGACGTTCCCTTTCGTAAGGGAACACCCGCTGCGTCGATACTCGACACTTTGGGGAACGAATGCCCATGCCACCACACTGAGAGAGCCCGCCCTGGTGTGAAGCAATCTGGCACACTCAAGACATGAGAACTTGTGAACCTGGTGTAGAGGGCAGATCCAGACTGTAATGTTTTATGATGGTGTGTGGAGAGGCCCAGCCGGCGGCATTACAGACCTCTTGAAGAGAACCCCCTGCTAGCAAGGCTCTAGAGGATGCCACTCCTCTAGTTGAGACACTTGCTAATAGTCTGTTTGGAGACCGGGGAGCCCTTCTTGGATAACCCAAAACACACAAACAGCTGGTCCGAGGTCCTATGTGCATAGGCCTCAAGAGCTCGGAACGGGCATAACAAGTGTAATTTAGCTTGATCAGCCGACACATGCGGTGGAGGATGGAAGGTCTGAAGAATTATAGGCCGTGCCACATTCTTGGGCACCTTAGGCACGTAGCCAGGTCTAGGGTGGAGAATGGCTTTCATTCTGCCAGGAGAGAACTCGAGGCAAGAGGGAGCCACAGAGAGCGCCTGCAGGTCGCCAACTCGTTTCAGGGAATTAATAGCGAGTAGGAAGGTTACCTTAAAGGATAGAAATTTCTCAGACACCTTATCCAAGGGTTCAAAGGGTGCCAGGGGACCCTTCGAGGACCACTGCCAAGTTTCACGTGGGGACCTTTGGCTGGATGGCAGGCCTCATCCTCCTGGCTCAATGAAGGAAACGAATTATGAGTGGGTGTGTCCCCAGAGTGCCCACCCTTAAAGGCGTGTGGAAGGCAGATATAGCCGCATAATAGACCCTAAGGGCCCTATTTTAACGATCTGAAACGCAAGTGTCAAAGCGCAAAGCGCAAGTAACTTTGTGGGCGGATCCCGGCGCTGTTGCTATTTTCCCGGCGGGATAAATGCCTCTTGCGCCTGGCGCAAATCTAAAAGGGGTTGGTCTAAGGTAGCTTCAGTATTCATAGGTGTGGTTTGGGCGTAACGTGAAATAAACCAATCAGAGCGTCAGCTCACATTCCCTTTAAGAGCAGGCGCGCTTGTTCTAAAGCGGATTGCTATTATAACGGCGGATTTGCCAGGCGCGCGCCAGGAGCGGTTCACAGCCGAGGAGAGCAACGTTCTCGTCAGGGCCGTAAAACACAGAGAAGTGACATTGGGGATGGAGAAACCCACCCAAATTAACTTCTGTTAAACAGGCGTATGATAATTTGGGTAAATGTGTAAGCTACATGTATGCTTATACAATAAATTGTCTATCTATCTATCTATCTATCTATCTATCTATCTATCTATCTATCTATCTATCTATCTATCTATCTATCTATCTATCTATCTATCTATCTATCTATCTATCTATCTATCTATCTATCTGTCTATCTGTCTGTCTGTCTGTCTGTCTGTCTATCTGTCTATCTGTCTATCGTAATAATGTATGATTTGCAAAAATGAAAACTGCTGCTTAGATGAGAGAATCAACGTGTATGTGCGTTGTGCACACGCTACATTGATTATGGCCAAACATGCGCCCTTAAAATAGCATAATGAACAACGCGCAACGCGCAACGCGCCACTGACTTTAGACTAGGTTTTTTCTGGTCAGTGGCACAATTGTTTTATAGAACAGCAAAATAGCATGAGGGAAAGTTTCCGCCGGAACACGCCTCCTCTTTGCGCTGAACCGCCCCGGGGAGCGCAAGTGTATTTCTTAGTTAACCGACGTGTGTCTGTGGAGGGAAAAGTCCGCTTTGCGCGGGTGCAAAATAGGAATGATACATGCATCAGTGTACAAAGTCATTTGCGCCGAGTGCAAGATTGGGCCCTTAGTGTCAGAGAAACGATTCTGTAGGAACTCTAGCACTGAAGCCACTGGGCAGTTAACTGGGTCCAACTGACGTTCTCTGCACCATGAAATGAAAATTTTACATTTAAGTGCATAAAGTTTCCTCGTGGAGGGGGCTCTTGAGTTTAGAATGGTCTCAACGACCTCGGTTGAGAGACTAGAGTTTATGAATTGGTCCCCCTCAGGGGCCAATACAGCAGCTTCTTAGGCTTCAGCCAAGGGTGAAATATCACAACCTCGGAAAGAGGAGGGAGGACCATCCTGATCCGGATTTACCGCGTAAGGCCTGCCAGGAGAGCCCAGATGTTTGGAAGCCATATTCGGGCCAGTCAGTACGGGGCTACTAGGAGTAAGCTGAACCCATACTGCCGAACTCTTTTGCACTCTAGAACTCCCGGGGGCAGATCAATCGGGAAAAAAACATACACAGACGTGGCCTCAACCATGTCTGTATCATGATATCCAGACCCAGCGGGGCTGGAAGAGTACGGGAGAGGTAACGCGGAAGGTGCCAGTCCGCATGAAGGGGAAAGGGGAACACCTCCGACAAACTTACCTCCATCTCGGCTAAAGCCAACTTTTGGTGGAGTTTGAAATCCCCGGGCCGCAGCCGCTGCCTCGACAGGATGACTGCCTCCTCTTCGATCAGAGAGACCACCGACATATCCTGATGGCCTACCTGAAATCTGCTCAGACCCTGCGTTTCCAACACAGGTTCTAGGAGCAGGAACCATAACTTCCTCCCCATGATCAGAAAACGAGGGCATGTACGCGTAACTCTGGTCATGCGGAGTGGGTTCCCTCTCGGGAAAAAAACACTGGTCTTGAGCCACTACTACAGGGCCCCCACGTGCAGCAGACCAAAGATTAGTATGTTGAATGCTGCTGCCAGCGAGCCCACTCTTAGATAAGGTCATATAGTGGTGGCCTGCCCTGGCCTGATATTCATGACTGTGGTCAGGAAGGTGAATGACCGAGCTGGAGACCATTGTGCCTGCATTGTGACTATAATCTTTGGGCACGAGAGGCAACCTTCTCAAAATAAGAGGAGCTGGTGGCTGTCCCATGAGGCTGCTCCCTGGCAGAAACCCCATGAGACCTGGACTGACAACTGGGGGTAGCTGATTGTCGCTCTGCCTCCTGAAGCCTCTCGACCAACACATTCTCATCCCAAGGCGTCATCTAACTGACACTTTTGACCATGCGTCAACATGCCGACGCACATGGTACCCTTTAAGCGTCAATATGAGACGCTCATCCTCGGGCGTCATCTAACTGACGCTTTTGACCATGCGTCTAAATCCGACGCACATGGCACCCTTTAGCGTCAGTTAGATGACGCTTCCGTTATGGGTAGGTTTAGGTCAGGGGTTCTCAAACATTTTGGAGCCAGGGACCCCTTACAGGGGAAAAACATTTCCAAGGACCCCCTCATATTTATAACAGTGACTGAGCCTAAAGTTAATGTGGGAGCGGTTAATTAAATATTTTGACACAAATAGTCTCCACCCAGGGTCATATGCAGGGTTTTCTAAATAGCATACTGAGGTCCCAAAAGTGATCTTACAAGTATACAAGACAAACAAGATAAACAAGAAAGTATTTTCTCAATAAAATACAATTATAAATTTTTCATATAAAATAATGGCATTTTAAAATAATTAAAAATAAACTAATTTTTGAGTTTGACAACGAACACAGCTATACAACATAGTTCAAAAAACATATTCATTGTAACGCAGTGTGACAACATGACCCTCTTGCACAACTGGGATTTACGTTGTGCCCCGCTATCCCCTATATTTCCTTTCCCGGTTGATACTTTGCAAACTTATTGTTTCTGTCGTTCGTTTAAAACTTCTATCTAAAACAGCTGTTTAGTTTAGCGATTTACATCTTATCTCGCACTTTATGACCGAATAATTGAAGCGTCATGCGGAAATTCGCGCTCGGCTTGCAGCTTCTGTGAACATAAACCCGCCTACTTTGATTTAATCTCCGACTCAAACATTTTGACATTGACGAGCGCTGTTAGTCTGCTGAAACCGCTCAGATGAGAAGGTCAGTTATCATCGCGATGTTTAATATCCTTGCAGCACCAAATTAGAGTTAATATTAGGCAATTATTTCACAACTTTCATTATACACATAGAAAAATTACAGAGGCCCGGACCTCAGGGACCTCAATTGTGGGTATACGACCCTGTCCCTATGCACAAATTTATAATTTACTGTATTTTCCAGAAAATAAGTTGCACCTGAGTGTGTAATACTTTGTTGCGTTCTTGAGGCGTTTAGGCCTAGGACCTACTTCCCCTCACTCCACAGCAAATCCTTAAATTAATGGTATTCAGAACAAAACGAGAATGAAAAATAATACTATTAATAGATAATAATACAAATAATAATAATAATAGTATGCAGACAACATTTATTTAAAACATCAAGTCTAAACGAATTAAGTTGAATCGAAACTGAAACTGCAGACGTTGGGCTCGTGCATCTCTCATTCGGTCCAAAGTTTCCATATTTGTGATGTAGCCTAACATTTGAATGCTTAACTATTTATGTAAAGAAATGCTTCAATCCCAATATAGGCCTACACGTATCAGCATCTTCACATTTGGAGAAATGAGATTGGACTGCCTTCATAGTGTAGCCTACAACAGACAAATTAAATTAAGCAGAACTTTTTATAAGTTCGGTGAGTATTTTATTTTGATAATGAACAGGTTTTGATGTCAAATTAGCAGTGCTAGAACTGACATATTGTGCGCGCACACGAGATGCCGGCGCGAACACTTGGATTTTTCCTCAGCAGTGGAAACAAAGGAATACTCTTATTTATAGTCATACAGATAAGAGTACTGTCACAGTCACCACCTAAGCTCCTCCCCTTCACTCCAAGTCCCATCATCCTCCCTGTCCCACACCTGCAGGCACTCTTCAATCACTGATCACCTCCACCTGTTTCCCATCATCAGGCCCATAAAGTGTCTCTTTCCCCTCACTTCTGGGTCTGATCTCGTCCTTACCAGACGCACAGACTCCTTAACCTGAACTTGAACCTCCGAGCACCTGTCTATCTTCATCAGCCTTCAACCTACTATATCCAGTGAATCAGCCATTATCTTCTACCTGCCATACCCTGATCCATCTGAACCACCAGCTAAGTTCCATATCCTGTCCTGAACCTTCTTCATCACCCTCCAGACTCATCTATTGTTTATCTCCGTGCCTTTGTATAATAAACCCCTTTGTTCACTACTTACCATTCTGCCTCTCTCTCTACTACTCAGTAGACCTGAACCTCTACGTCACAGTAGATCAGTTCCTTGTGTGACAGAAGATCAGACCATTGACAGACCCCCGTGGAGACCTGAAGATGAGTTGGGAACTAGCTGGTCAGATCGCGGCAGCGGCTCAGCAGAGCTTAAATCTGTTTGAGTACACAGAAAGGTTTGTTCTGCTTGTCGCCACCAGCACCCTAGACAGTGAAGCAATCAAGGCATGTTACCGGATGGGGGCTAGACGCATCAATCCGAGGGAGCTTCCAGATCTGACCGGTCTGGACTGGAAAGACACGATCAATCGATGCCTGAAGTCCTTTATCCCTCAGTATGCCATCTCACAGCCTGATCTTCACAACCTTCCAGGATCTCTTCGCATCGAGATCGCCCAGCCTGCCCAGCCAGAGACGATTCACGTCCAGCCTGTCCAGCCAGAGACGATTCACGTCCAGCCTGTCCAGCCAGAGACGATTCACGTCCAGCCTGTCCAGCCAGTCCAGCCAGAGACGATTCACGTTCAGCCTGCCCAGCCAGAGACGATTCACGTCCAGCCTGCCCAGCTAGAGACGATTCACGTCCAGCCTGCCCAGCCAGAGACGATTCACGTTCAGCCTGCCCAGCCAGAGACGATTCACGTCCAGCCTGTCCAGCCAGAGACGATTCACGTCCATCCTGCCCAGCAAGAGACGATTCACGTCCATCCTGCCCAGGCTGAGAAGATTCATGTCATGCCTGCCCAGCCTGAGACAGAACCGTCCTGCATCAAGCCTGCACCGCTGGTTCCGTCCAGCCCCGAGCGATACCTGCTGGTCCCTTCCAGCACCGAACCTGCACCGCTGGTCCCGTCCAGCCCTGAACCTGCACCGCTGGTCCCGTCCAGCCCTGAGCCAGCGCATCCTGCCTGGTCCGTCGAGCCTGAAAATTGTTCCCCAGTCTGTCTATGAAGTCCCACCCAGCCTCCCTCTCCCGCCTCCTCTCGTCTGTCTTCAGCCTTCCTCATCTCCTCTGCCTCCTGTCAGCCCTGTCACTCACCCTCTAGAATTCAGTGGATTAGTGGGCTCGCTGTGGGGCTTCCAGTCCCCAGCATCATCCTGGACTGTGGATTCCTGGGTTCCGCCTCCAGCTGCTTCGTCCAGGATTCCACATCGGCCCATCGCTTCACTGTCTCACCCTTGGCTCTTACCTCCCTCAGCTCCACCGTGGTCCTTCAGTTCACCAGTTCCGCCAGGCTCCCTCGTCCCCCCAGATTCGCTTTGGTCCCTCGTCGACCTTCCCTCGCCTCTGGACTTCTCTCCTCTGGCTTCGCCACGTCCCTTCGTTCCGCCGGCTCCCTTGGACTCCTCTCTCCCTTCTGCTCATCCTTTGTCCTCAGTCCCTCTGTCTCCACCGCGACCTTCAGTACCCCCATCTACACTTTGGTCGCCTGAGCCTGCGGATTCCCCCTGTCACTCTGAACCCTCTGCTCCACCTTGTCCTAGCAAACTTCCGTCTTCTCCCTGTCATCGGTTCCGCCTCTGTCTGTCATCGCCACCAAACCCCTTGCCCTTCAGCCTCCGTGGCTCCTCCCCCCATCGGCTCCACCATGGCTCGTCAGTTTGTCTAGTCCTTCTGCCTGGTACCTGCCTGTCTTCAGCCCTGTGCCTAGCCCTGTTTCCAGCCCGTCGCCTGCTCCGCTTCCTCCTCCCAAACCTCCTCCATCTCCTTCTTTACGGCGCGAGGTCGCGCCTCCCGGGAGGGGGGAGTACTGTCACAGTCACCACCTAAGCTCCTCCCCTTCACTCCAAGTCCCATCATCCTCCCTGTCCCACACCTGCAGGCACTCTTCAATCACTGATCACCTCCACCTGTTTCCCATCATCAGGCCCATAAAGTGTCTCTTTCCCCTCACTTCTGGGTCTGATCTCGTCCTTACCAGACGCACAGACTCCTTAACCTGAACTTGAACCTCCGAGCACCTGTCTATCTTCATCAGCCTTCAACCTACCATATCCAGTGAATCAGCCATTATCTTCTACCTGCCATACCCTGATCCATCTGAACCACCAGCTAAGTTCCATATCCTGTCCTGAACCTTCTTCATCACCCTCCAGACTCATCTATTGTTTATCTCCGTGCCTTTGTATAATAAACCCCTTTGTTCACTACTTACCTGTCTGCCTCTCTCTCTACTACTCAGTAGACCTGAACCTCTACGTCACAGTAGATCAGTTCCTTGCGTGACAAGTACATCATTCAAAACGGCAAAGTGTCTATTTTTTATTTGTGTATACATTAAAAATGACTACAAAATGTCATGCCTTTTAAAAATAAAAGAACACAACAGGATGCGCGTTCTGCCGTCTCTGTCTCCTTTCTGGCGCACGTGCCCAAAAATCGACCAAAACACACCGAATACTTGACGCACAGACATAAGAAATATAGATAGATTATCTATCTATAGAAACCTTTAAGAGCCTACTTTTTTATTATTTGACATTAAATGCATTATATAAGTCACTTTGGAATAAATAGCAAGTTTTCAGATGCTAAAGAAAACATGACTTATAGTTGGGAAAAACGGTAGGCTGTTATAAATTATTTCGCGGACCCCCTGGCTATAGTTCGCGGACCCCACTTTGAGAACCACTGGTTTAGGTCTGGGGTAGGGTTAGGGTTAGACCACTAGGAGGCGCGTCTCATATTGACGCATGGTCAAAAGCGTCAGTTAGATGACGACTTGAGATGAGAATGGGCTGTCTCGACAACGGTTCTTGCCGCATCGCCAAAGAGGCCAGAAGGTGAAAGGGGGGCATCGAGAAGGAAGGCCCTGTCCTTCTCCCCGATCCCCAAGCGATTTAGCCATAAATGTCTCTCTGAGACGACTAGTGCTGCCATAGAACGGCCAATGGCACAGGCCGTCTCCTTAACAATACGGAGAGATAAGTCAGCCACTCTACGAAACTCAGTAATACCGTCGAGTGAGACCTCCCAGTTATCATCCACCTCTTTGAGGAGGTCAGCCTGGTATGCCTGTAATAACCCCATCGTGTGTAGGCATGCACCGGCTCGACCCACCGCCATATATGCTTTCCCTAATAAATTCGATGTACGAGATTTAGAGGGAAGTGTCTGAGCTATCAGGGGTGACGCAATGTCGGGGAGAAAATATTTCGGAAAAATATTCCTCTACCCGAGGCATCACCTCATAACCACTCTCATTAGATTCCCTAATAGATGAGGAAATATATACATGGGGGGAAAATAATTGAGATGAACATGGATTTTTCCACGATCTCGATACCTCAGTATGGAGATCAGTGAAAAATGGAAGGCTCTGACACGAAGATTGTGACTGGGTCTGCAGGAAGCGCTCATCCATTTTATTTTTCTTAGTCGCTTCCTGCTTATTAAATGGTCATTCAACATTTAATTTAGCCGCAGCCCTGGTTACAACCTCCAGCAACTCATCAATAACGGGAATATGGCGAATCCCCATATCTACTTGAATGAGAATATCTAATTCCTCGGAGCCAGATATATCAAACACCGGGTCTTTAACACGGCCGGAAGAAGCCGCAGCGCGGGCTTCCGAACCGTGCGTGAGACCAGTGGAGCTGGTAAATAAACACTGAGAAAGGGTCGCAACCGTCTCAGTATTATATGCCAGCCCCACGTGCGAATCCCATGCATACAAGCGGCGCGCTGCCTCGACAAACGCGGGACCTGATGCACAGGAAACGCGAGCCTGATCTATTTGATCGAACAGGCTCAAACAGGAGCTGAGCTTTTTCATAGGTAACTGAAAAACAGTTTGCACAGACAGCGCCCTCGAGCACTGCCCGTGCATGCTCCGCTCCCAGACAGAACGAGTGCGTGTCATCCTCGCTCAAATAACGTGGGCAAGGGGACAGACACCGTCTGAGTCGTTTCTCTATTTTCACCAGGGCCGGCCCGAGGCATAAGCGAACTAAGCGGCTGCTTGGGGCCCCCTTGCCACCAGTGGCCCCCCAATCGAGTCAAAAAATATATTTTTTAGATGACTTAAACAAGTGACATAAATTAATGAATGAATGAATATGAATGAATGAATGAATAATTCGAGAGAAAAAAATTCTGATTTCATGATCAATTTATCTGCCTACAACTGCTGCTGTGTCTGCCAGCGTTTAAAGGAGAACTCCGGCGCAAAATGAACCTTTGGTCTAATTACACATTGTTACCTAGTCAACCGTTATCTGAGATTTGTTTTCATGATTATCGAATGTAAATAGTTTTATCTCTGAAAACAGTTTAGCCTATAAAGCTAGTATAACGCTAGTATATTGGGCATAGTGTAATGACAAATAAAAATCTCTAGTTAATACCACTAACAAGGCTCAAAATAGCCCCACACTAATACGGTAGCATAATGAGGGTCCCTACCTTCAAACCGAAGCATTGAGAACTTTGTCAGTGTCCAGACTGTTTAATAAGAAGATATTTTAAACATACAGTCAACTTCGCGTATACAGGCAGAAGCCATCTTTGAAATACAGTCTTTACCAGTCGATCTACGAACGCCGATCCAAGCCTACTGTTCGCGCTTACCTTATCACAACTTATAGCTCGTTCACATTCTCACCAGCGCACTTGGATCGGCGTTCGTAGATTGACTGTAGAGACTGTATTTCAAAGATGGCTTCTGCCTGTATACGCGAAGTTGACTGTATGTTTAAAATATCTTCTTATTAAACTGTCTGGACACTGACTAAGTTCTCAATGCTTCGGTTTGAAGGTAGGGACCCTTATTATGCTACCGTGTTAGTGTGGGGCTATTTTGAGCCTTGTTAGTGGTATTAACAAGCGATTTTTATTTGTCATTACACTATGCCCAATATACTAGCGTTATACTAGCTTTATAGGCTAAACTGTTTTTAGAGATAAAACTATTTACATTCGATAATCATGAAAACAAATCTCAGATAACGGTTGACTAGGTAACAATGTGTAATTAGACCAAAGGTTCATTTTGCGCCGGAGTTCTCCTTTAAGTCATGCGTATAATCTAGACACCTCGCGCGTGCATAGACAATTCGTGCGCAACTGCGCATAGTCAAGGTAATGTTAAGCCACGTCACAAAAAAGGACGTATCCCTCTGGTGCCGAAAATAGAAAGAAGAAAAGGACAGAGGAGGATAAAAAGAGCAAGATAAAACTATATTTGCATGATTATTTACGGTATGTTTTGTGCAACAATTGCCCCATTCCTATCTACGGCAAGCCCCGAGGGGAAAAATACATTGCATACACACATATACAACGAGCGCCAGTACATCATTACCAGTATTATAGTAACAGACTTTGTTGGATTCTGTCATGTACAATCCAACAAGGTCTGTTACAATAATAATCAAAAAAAGTTACTCTGTATTGAGGCAGTTGAGAAATAATAATATTTTTACAGTTTTCAACAATAATTGTTGAACCCTTGCTCTTATTATGTTTCCGATTTCTCAGTTTTGTCATTATTTTAGCAAATAATTTATTTGATATGTTTTGAGTTTGTTTTAAGAAGTTTCAAAGAGTTAGTAAAAGAGTAAAGTAAAAGTTAAAACTTTTTTATTTAAGTAGGCTATCTATTTTTTATTAAGTAATTATTTTGTATTAATACATAACCTCACTGCAGTAATTTATAATGTATCATTATTGCGGGATATTTGTGTCAATAATCGTCAAGCACAGGTGACTCCGCGTAGTGGGAGGGGGCCCCCAAATCAAATTCTGCTTAGGGCCCCCAAGAGGCTCGGGCCGGCTCTGATTTTCACCATATATATTGAGATAGACAGACAACACCAAATATGACAAAACAGTCACAGAACGCTTGCTGAAGACAGAAAGCTGACGCGGCTATGTTCCAGTGTCCTTTTATAGCTTCCGGATCACTGTCCCAGTTCCATTACAGACTTCAGACGCGTCATGCCGGAGGCATTCCCCAAAGTGTCGAGTATCGACGTAGCAGGAGTTCCCTTACGAAAGGGAACAGGACTCTGATGGTAACTTGTTTTAAGAAGCTAGATAAAAGGTAATGCCCTGGCAGTGGCAAATAGCTTTGGTTTAATATTTGATTTGATTACATTAATGTTTAAGTTGAGATTTACAAGAAATATTTTATTGCTACTGTGTAAAGGGAATACTGCTGGTAAAAAGCACATTAGGCTATTTGTTTAAAGTTTTTGCAAACCACATGCTATTGCACTTTTGTGTATATAGCCGTACATTTAAATCAAAAGTGCGCAATATACTTTAGAATTCATTATTAAATTTTGCGTGTAAAAATGGGATAAATCGCGATGATTCGCAAGAAACTCATGTGATTAATCATGATTAAAAAATGTAATCGTTGCCCAGCACTTATATATACAGTATATATATATATATATATATATATATATATATATATATATATATATATATATATATTATACAACAATTGAAACATTTAGCTTATCTTACTCTTTGTTTTGATTTTCATAGTTTTAAATATGAAATGTAATATTTTCATATTCTCGTAGTTTAAGATTGAAAGTCTGAGTCTGGAACAAGGGTAAAACTAAATCTAAAAGACACTAAAAATGTATTAGTGGTAAAAAATGCTCAAATTAAGTGTGATTAGGTGATCCATCACATTATGCTTATTTTATACAAGGCCCAAGATACCAATAAAGTTTGTGAGGATTGCTCATTTCATAATGCAAGAGAAGCCCCTTGTGTATCCATGTCTCCACGGCCAATCTAACATGCTGGCTATGTCCTCTTTTCTATTTGCTTTTCTCTGAGTCATATATTTAATGTGTTTCTTTCCTTATCGCTTTTATCTCTCATCTAGTTGGAGATAGCATCGTTAAGTGTCAAGCAAAACAACGATGAACAGTGAATCTCTCCATGCATGATTACACACGCACAAACCCTAATAAACATCGGCACACACACACACACACACACACACAAACACACACGTAGGAACTACACAAGTGCTCACAATGCCGATCCAGACATCTCATTAAAAACACTCCAGTTATCAAAGGTCTGCTCTTGTTTTCCATTTCCAGAGTGTGGTCACTGAACACTGACGCTTGTGATCTTTCAGTTGGAATTTGTTTATTCGTTCTTGGGGTAATCTTGTTTGTTAAACTTTAGATCAAACCTTTAAGATGACTTCTTGGATTATAATTCATGCTTTCTGAGGGCATACTTCTGGCCGCACGTGTTAAATGAAGCGTTTCTCTACTATACACACGGGTCCAGGAACACAATCCAGGCTAAGCACTGTTTCGCACTGTTTGGCTGTAGGTCATGCATCACTGCTGTGCCCACATTGTGAGCTCTTCTTCACAAGATCCTCCAGTCCTCAGCATGGGCCCATCTTCCTGTCTCTATACGGGCCGCAGTTATCATACGGCCCAGAAAATGAGCTTGGCCTTCGATTCAGCCCATCACCGCTGCCCTCCTGAGGCTTCCCAGCATTCTTTTGAGAAACAGATGGGCAGGTTAATACCTGGGATGTTTTTCGATGCTTCATACTATCTTATCGCAGGCTGGCAATACCCAGGGCAAAGGGATTTTACTGTCCAGCCATACCGCAAAAGCCGTAACTGTGTCATGGTGGAGGGCTTATCATGGTCTCAGCAGCCACACTCTCTACCTGGCCCTGTGAAGCTCAGGGAGGTCTGCTTCTGATTTACAAATGCTTCGTACCGCTGGCACCATCTTGGCTCCGATGAATAGGCATCATTACCATCATTATTACTGGTTATGTCGTTGATGGAGGAAGACAATCGCTGTTGTAGGGTTGTTTTACTAGGGTGTTAGTGGAAGGTTCATGAGGTGCCAAGGGAGAGAATAATCTATTCAGCACCCTGTTGGGATGCAGAGCCTTGCTTTGTAGTTGTTTTTTTGGGTGGGCACAAGAGAGAATGGCGAATAATGGTTTCAGATGTGCTCGATTCTTGCCAACCACTGTCTGTTTAGTTTTGAATGATGCCAAATGCAATATAAAGCCTCTATAATTTATTTATTTCAAAGGCTATTTGCCTGAACCAAATCACTAAGTGCCAGACTGGCATGTTTATTATTAAAAATGATGAACATCCTGTCATGTTTTTGTATCATCTGAAGGCGAATCATCTCTAGCCGGAGACTGATTCGCCCTAACACGTCTTCTAATCCCGGTTGCCTGGGAGGTAAAACTTGGACAAAAGAAATTTTGATGTCAAACTGAATTTTCTGTTTCAAGAGCTTGACATTTTCTATCGCAAACTCTTTTAGACCAAATAAGTGAGAATTGGAGATGTCATTTTGGCCTGAGGGTAGTGGTTTCTTAGACATTTATTTTTCACAATATTCCCTACCTGAAGTATGGATTACAAAGGAGTGTTCACATAAAAAAATTTAAATCGAAATTCTAAGCACACCTCAGGCATCTGTTTATATGAGAAAAAACCAACAGGCATCTTTACTGAATTTGCTTGTATTTAAAGGCATAATTTGAACTATTCCCATATTAACTTGAGAATGTTTTTGGACCACATTCTAGTTGAAACTCAAGCCACTCTGAAGGATGAAAATCATTTAATTAAGTCCCCATAGTTCATTAACATTCATACTAGGCCCCAGCCACAGATTATGTACATAACGCTGAAAAGCTGACAAGTGCTTTAATTCATAAGTTATTAACTTTTTAAGCACCCAATTACACCAACCGCATAACTTAAACTATTCCAAATCCATTGGGCTTTGTCAATAAATGTGTGTGGTCAATTCTAAGCTTCTTAAGCTGACAGTATAGATGAGAGAATGTGTTGGTTCAACTAACATTTTATTCAAGACAAACTGACACAACTGCCGTACTGCTGGAAACTGTCAGAAATATGCTTATGCTGAGCAAAAAAATGTCATTTTTTTGATGCAGATATGATTGCTGAGACACAGTGGAATATATCCAGAAGCTGAAACATGGAAATTCGCTTTACAGACATTCTGTCTGGCTGTGTTTGGTGGATATTGCTGATATTGTTTGTCCCACACAACTTCAGTGGTCACATCATGGGTCAGTGAAAATTCTGGACAGCATTTGTTTTTCATGCTCACATGGAGATCTATAACAGTGAAGAGAAAATTGGGAATGTTAAGCTGTGCCTGCTTCGACAGATAAGACAAACGGCGAAAAAGAGGTTTAGATTAAGTGCAGGTTTTGTATTGATCTCTGCATCAATTTAAAATTATATCCAAACAACAGAGCACTGAAATGATCTGAGAGTCTTAGGGGTGGTTTACACGACACTGTTTACAACTAAAAATGGAAAACTTTTTATGCGTTTTGGCCATTCATTTACATGACAAATGCGGTTAGGCAGCCGGAAAATGCAAGCTTTTGAAATAGGGTTTCAAAGTGCATGTTTTTGAAAAATTATACCATTATATTCTCCATGTAAATAACAAAAAAGCATATTTGTGAAAACGGTCATGCGCATGTGTATTATGTGTTCATTCTATGGGTGCATAATGTTTCTTTACGAAATTACATTGCCGACTAGCCTGGCAAGCCAGACCTACATCAAGATGTTAGGTCTGGGAACTCCTGAAATCTCTCGACGACCGCGTGGACTGCGTCACCAAAGAGACCAGAAGGTTCAAGCGGAGCATCTAACAAAAAAGCACGATCTTTTTCTTTAATCTCAGAAAGATTTAACCATAAATGTCTCTCAGTAGCTACCAAAGCTGCCATAGACCGCCCGATTGCTCTGGCGGTCTCTTTAGTAGCCCTTAGAGAAAGATCGGTAGCCCGATGAAGTTCTCGAATATCGTCATGACTGACTCCCTCACTACTATCCAGATCCTCCAGCAGGTCAGCTTGATAAGCCTGAAGCACTGCCATAGTATGCAGACATGCTCCAGCTTGACCTGCTGCCGTATAAGCTTTGCCCACTAACACCGACGTGGCTTTGAGCGGTCTAGTGGGCAAAGCCGAGGCTTTCAGAGACGATGCGGGACCAGGGGAAAGAAAGCTGGCTAAATTCTGTTCCGCCTGGGGCATTGCCTCATAACCATACTCTTTCAGCCCTCTAATTCTCGAATAAATATTAACTTGAGGGCTGAAAAGTCGTGACGAGTATGGTTTATTCCATGATTTAGAAATCTCATTGTGAAGATCAGGAAAAAATGGAAGCCCTCGTGGTGGAGATGAAGCAGTACAAGATAAAAAGCACTCATCTAATTTACTTTTAGGACGAGCACCCCTCTTATCAGATGGCCATTCAATCTTTAATTTTTCTACAGCCCGCGACATAACATCCACCAGCTTATCATATGCTGGGGAAATAAATTGTGAATCTCTTTCCCCCATGTGTGTGCTTTCACTCTCCAAACTCATAGCATCGACCTCCTCGGAGGAAGAGCAATGAAGTAATGGAGGGCTCTCTCCCCGGGCGGAAGAAACCGCAGAGCGTGCTTCCGACACCGGGGGGGCTGGATGGGGGGGCCGGGGGGGCTGGATCTCTCGGGTAAGGAAGGAGAAAAGGCCCTTGGACCCGTCTCCAACCCCTCCGAAAGATCCTTTTGCGATCCCCAGGAATGCATTCTCCGCGCTCCCTCGGCAGACGCGGGTCCTGATCCCTGAGGATCGCGAGCCTGCCCACTCTCAATATCAAAGAGTGACACGCGAGAGCGGAGCATGCGAAGCGGTAACATTTCACAGTGTTGACACTCAGCCCCCTCAAAGGCTGAGACCGTATGCTCCACTCCCAAACAAATGACACAAAGCTCGTGTGTGTCCCCACCCGTTAAATAACGCGGGCAGGGAGAAGCACACTGTTTGTACACTTGTTTCGTTTCCATAGCTTTTCCGCAACAGACAACAGTAAATAGACAGAGACAAAATGACACAGATCGCTTGCTGAGACACAGAAGCTAATGCCGCGTTTCACCAGATGTGCTCTTATGCCTTCCTGGTCATGACGTCACCCGCCCGTGACGCTCATTCTTTCCATTGGACTAGTTGACATTGATGCTCAGACGCATTCACGCTGGGGGCGTTCCCAAAGCGTCGATGACGCATCGCGAGTTCCCTCGAAAGGGAACTGAGAGATAGGTCACTATCTCAGATTGAGTACAGGAGCGAACTGAAATTGAGCGGAAGTACGAAGTCTGACGTAGTCAGGCTAGGCCTGGCACGCATAACAGTGTTTTTTTGTATTTTTTTGTGGATCCATGTGAAGGGGGATAGTTTTGACAACACTGTTGCCTGTATGTGAAAAAAATCAAAGGAAAAAAATATCGGGTGCGGTTTTTTTCGAGGAGGAAAGAGAGGCAATGCTTCCTCAAAAAATTGGATGAGAAAATAATCCATATTAGATCAATTAAACAACGCAAATATTACAAAATGTGATATTAAAAAGTGAATAGATCACTCGTTTTTCTAAAGTAACACTGTCCAACAGCAATACCAGCAGTTACAGCGGGAGTTCCATTGAGTTTTAATAGACCCCTTAAAGCAGTGTTTCTCAACCAGTGGGTCGCGACCCACCAGTGGGTCGCGACCCACTAGGGGGTCGTTGTTCGTTCTATAGGGGGTCGCGAGACTTTCTCTGTGTTAACCGGCACAGCCAATAAGTGGGCTTCACAAAGGGCTCATTGCAACAGGCTACGTTACATGCAACCAAATCCAAATAATCCGTTAGTAAACGCATTGACGGTTCATTCGGACTAAAAAGCCTTCATGTAAACACCTTAATCGATCCGATTGAGCTCGATTCGAATAAAATTTCAATTCGATTGAAAGGGGTGGTTTATTCCTTTTCTAATCCAACTGGGAGGACATAAACGCTTGATCGGATTGAAAACCGAAACTAAAGGACTGCGCATAGCATAATGATGACGCGCTGAACGAGCTGTTCTTCCTTTTAAATAAAGTGTCGTATAAATGAGCGTAAGTTACCATCATTCTAAAAATATCCTTTCACTCAGCGTCTGTGAAGTGGAGCAGGACAACATCCCACCAGTCTTTGTTTCAGAC
This sequence comes from Rhinichthys klamathensis goyatoka, assembly GCF_029890125.1. Lineage (NCBI taxonomy): Eukaryota > Metazoa > Chordata > Actinopteri > Cypriniformes > Leuciscidae > Rhinichthys > Rhinichthys klamathensis. The sequence continues at coordinate 621,842 of NW_026606624.1, forward strand.
TCTCATTCACAGACGACTGGTTTTGGGTGCTGGGCATTTTTACGGCGTGATAAATAAGCAGCACGGCACAACGGTTCATATGCTCACTGTCTCCAAATTATGACCAGCAATGGATAAATATTAAGTCTGCTGTTTAAAACAAATAAAGAACCAATGTAAGAGAATAGTTAGTATGTGCAAACAGCGGGAAACTCTGTATATTCGTGCAGTGTGCGCATGTCAAAAAAATATAATTCGATTTGAATCTTGTGACATATAAACGCGCACATTAACCCGATCATGTTTAGCGTTCATGTAAACACTACATTCAGATTCATCAATCGGAATGAATTCAGTCCGATTGAAACAAAAGTTGTGCATGTAAACGTAGCCAATCCTCCAACGAATCGTAGGCTATTTTCATTGCTTGGATTCAAGCCAGAAATGAATATCCACAACTCGCAGATTGTGCAACGAAGTTTCTCTTCCCATTTAGCACTACTATCTTTGTGAGTCGGGATTTTCAACAGTGACTGCAACGAAAACAAAAAGCAGGAATAGGCTGACAACTATTAGGCCTATTTGTGTGCGACACTACGAGTCACACTTTTCCAAATTCCACCGCGTCTGGATATGATCATTTCAGAGTGGCAGTCTCAAGTAGGCTATCACATTAACGTGAGTAAAAAAATCAGTTTGCCTCATAGTCTGCCTAATTATTGAAAATATTTGTGTGTTTTCGTGATTATCATTAATTATAATAAGCATATAGGCCTACGGTGATAGCCTATAGATCTAAAGAGGCATTTCAGTTATTGATTTATTTAGTGGGTCATATGACTGGCATACAAAAGAAAAGTGGGTCGCAGTAGGCAAAAGGTTGAGAAACCCTGCCTTAAAGCATGCGGTGTGTTTGATGGGGGTAATTGAGAATGAATGGTGAGTCATGTGAGAAGAGGCAATGCCTCCATTGCGCTATGATTGGACATAATTGACTATGGTTGGATTAGCCTGGCATGCCAGACCTACATCAAGATGTTAGGTCTGGGAACTCATCATTGACAGGGCTCAATCTGATGGGCGGGATAAACGGTTGTCTTTCAAATTCTCTCAGCACGCAATTGGATAGCGCTACAACCAATCAGAGCAACGAAGAAGGGGACGTAGTCAGCGGAGCAAGTTGATATATTAAACTTTTTAGCTGTCAACATTGAACATTGAAAATAAGGGAGATTTCCAGGAATCCATCCCCAAAATAAGGGATTTTTTTTGTTTTTTACACGACCCACAAACTTTAAAAATAAAACACTAATCATTAAAAGTCTAAAGAGTTTATAACTAGCCTATGTGTGAGAGAGAAAGAGACAGTGTGTGTGTGTGTGTGTGTGTGTGTGTGTGTGTGTGTGTGTGTGTGTGTGTGTGTGTGTGTGTGTGTGTGTGTGTGTGTGTGTGTGTGAGAAAGAGTCATTAAAACATTTTTTGTCATTAAAATAATAATATCATAGAGAATGTTTAAATACTAATATCAGCTTACGAGGGAAACGGAGGCGGAGTAGTGGTGCTTCGGAGTGCTGGAGATGATTCGGAGGTCCTTTACCGATCAGAGCGCGCGCTGACACAGAGTAAATAAAGCCTTTATACGCGTCCGCACGAGTGCGGCAAAAATGACAAGTTGATCGTTTCGCCACAGCTTTTTTGTAACAGCGCGCGCGGCGCCGCATCCGAGGATGAATGACTTCAAACCGAATATGTCCGAGCTTGCTCTGACCGTCGCAACTCTGCCGTCATTGTGTTAAGCCCGCCCACCAACTCTATACACGATGTGATTGGCCTGACCAGTTTTTGGTTTTTCCAGCTAAAACGTCTATGGAGAGTTGCTAGACCACACTGGCAGCGAAATGATTTTTGCTGCCGCTAGGGTGCGTCTAGATTTCTAGGCTATGGTTGGATATGATTGGTTTGTGCGATAAATCCTGCCTCTTGTTTCCGTGCGCGTTCACAAATTGGTCTAAATTAACAAAATGTTGGCATTTAACTCTTTCCCACCAAACACGGAATTTTCCATTATTTGTGAGAAAACAATTTGCTGCCAAACACGGAATTGTCAGTGTTTCACTGTTATACGCTAGGGGGCGCTATGGCATCTTCTGAAAGAGTCCTGAATCTCCGGATCAAAGTACATGCGAAGAAGATGCAGAAACAAGTGATCTCATATGTAATAATATGCATATGTAAAATCAATATTAAACGGCATATAAATCAAAACTGCCAAATGTTACTGAATGAAATGTTGACCCAGGATAGGACTATTACTGTGCAAGCTTTGGGGGTGTTGATGGACTCGATCTACTACATCTGTTTTTGATCATCGTTGTGAATGCGTTGTGGATGCAAGAATGTTCAATGTTACTTTTTTTATGAAACTTTCCCATAAGTGTTGATCAAAATATAATGCATGTAGCAAGAATAAAATGGGGGGTTTTGTTTAAAACCAGAGGGTCTGTTCTATCTTTTGATGTATTGCATGTTCAAATATTCATACGATAAAATATACTGGGGGGCCATGAACATTTTGTAAAAATTATCAAAAAAGCTGGCTGGCAACTTAAAAAAAAGAAAAGAGTTAATGAAGACTTATTAAAAAGCAATGGGTGGTATTTAGTGAGCAATCAGCATGGTAAAATTAAAGGTACATCTTTGCCTGTGATCAGTGTTTACCGAGCATGATAACTGATGAAAATAAGTTGACTAATTAAAAGAACAGCAGAACATCATTATGTAATGTTTCTTTAACCAGGAAGATGTGACAACATTAAGTGTAACCAGGACATGAATTTACATCTGAGATATAAATACTCACAATTTTGTGAACTGCATCAACTGATTTATTGATAAGTTCTGACTCTGAAGAATGATTCATTCACCAGTTGGACATCACTTCATTTAAGAGGTCTCCAAGGAAAGTTTCACAAATATTTTTTTTTTTGGGTGAATGTTTCCATTACCACCCCATCTATCATAGCATTTACAAAATGTATTCTACCATAATCCACTCACATCATGTTGATTCCAAAACAGAGTTACAAGAGATGAAAATTATTCTAAAAACTTCACCTGCCTTCCTCCTTTGATCTGCTAATTCTTACCCAACTTGCCTGATGTGTCTTAATTTCTTCTCTTTCATGTTTACTGGTTCTGTCACTAACGCACAACCCCCAGCATTCCCGAAACGTATGAGCAGCACAGACACTTTGTTTGTTATTCCCAACCCTTTCTCTGTTCGCCCACAGTTAGTAATGTGCAGTAGTGTGATAAAAGACAGCGAGGCACGTTGGCATTTCAAATGCAACGCATACTCTTACACTCTGCAGCAGAGCATTTGAAGAAGTGTTTCCTTTTAACAATGTCTCCCGAAGAGAGGGGTGGATAGTTAAAACGCAGCTTTAAAAAAAAAATCTCCATGGGGTCTTCTGTACCATCTGAAAACCTTCTAAATGTGCTAAGTTGGTGTATTTATTGATCCATGTGAGTGGAACCATATATCTCTATGGCACATTTCTCATATGGCAGAAAATCATTCAATACTTTGACCTTTTCAGAACGAGGACCCATAGTGCCTGTGGCCCTTTGAGGCCACTCTGAGGTTACTCGTCTTTATTAAGGGTTTAATCCCATTTAATCTAAAAAGAGTTATGTAAAATCTTATATATAATTTATTAGAGACAAAATGGGCATGGAATGAATTTTGTATGCAACACATAATGTGACAAAATCCCTAAGCAATGTGATCATCTACAGGTAACTTGTCATAAAGTGACATTACACAATATATATATATATATATATATATATATATATATATATATATATATATATGTATATATATATGTATATATATATATATATATATATATAGCCTACACACACACACACACACACCGGTTTAGTCACCCGAATGAGTGGTTTAAAAGAATGGAAATATCTGAATGCCACAACTGACCGATACGAAATCAAGTATCCCAAAGCACTGTGTAATAAAGTGTTATATATTATTGAACACTTAATGTAAGATCAACATAAGAACAGAAAATTTAAGAGAAACTCTTAGTAACAAACATTCAATATACTTGAAATTGTCATGAATTCCTAATATCATCAGAGGAATAATCATTGCTTTACTTCCAGACATGTTTTTTAAGCAAAGCAGGAACTGAAAAAAAGAAAGAAAAGGAAACTGATGTAATGGAGTGGTTAATTGCAACGTGAAAACAATAAAGATAAAAAAAATAAAAATAAAGATAAAGATATTACATGTAGACTTGTACAGAAAAGGTTATTAAACGCATATACAGAAAAGGTGTATTAGTCATGTATATCTGCACTGAAGTGCTATTCAGTCCTAAACAGCCTGCATGTGTTTTCTTCCACAGTTCTCACATAATGTCAGATTTAAAGTGATTCTTTAGGACAGTGGTAAGTCACAGCAAAAGAGACTTAAATCCCACTCTAAGCCTGCTCCCAGCCCCGACAAGAGTCCAGAGCCCTAGACTTAAATCTGACGTGCAAGTGAATGGCCATCAGCCGAGCTCCTACTTTGACACAAATTTATTTGCTTTTAATCCTCTTAGGGAGTCCGAAAACTAGCCATTTCAAAGTCAGGCCAAAAAGAATTTAAATTGCATTCAAATGAGGCCTAATTCAGATTTCTCAGTCTGCTTGTCCCTCAGTGACCACATCCAATTTTCACCGTAATTTTATCAACTTGGGTGAAGCAAGTCATAGACGGAAAGCTAATATCTAGAAGACTAGCCACTCAGTCAAGCTAATAGGTGGACATTGTTATACATTTACAGATATAGAATATATTATATTTCATTCATGGCAAATGATTATATTTACAGATTATATTTAGTCATTGGCCATATATAAAGCTCCCTGAAGGGCTGTACCTATATACAGCATGTGTAGTTTCAAAATATATATATATTTTTTTTTAAATGCTAGTTGGTACAGTTTTATGTTGTAAATGAGGGATAAAGGTCTCAAATCCCAAAGGTTTTTTTTTATTTTTATACAGAGACTGACTTGCCTTTACAGAAACTTAACTTGACCTTGTATTGTACAGCACTATTATTATCTCCCGCCCACATTTACTGTAGCAGATAAAGACATTTGTTTATGAGCAGAATGCTTATACTATTTCTATGGAAAGTGGACAGACAGCAGCCAAAGTGAGACTGGGTGGAAAAATAAAAAATAACATTGAGATTCATAATTCCTTTTTAGTGAGAGGGGTGAGTGAAACAGAGAGTGGGCACAATCCGATAAAACTGCCCCAAATATGAGGTGTGGGTCTGACAGCTGTCTTTATTCTCAAAGGAAGCTGCTTCTCAAGGCCTTTATCACCTATGCTCAAATGATCGTTTCCCTATTCATTTGCAGATTTATTCATTTTATAATGCAGTCCCATTAGCATAGCTGTTAAAGGGATACTCCACCCAAAAATTAAAAAATTCTGTCATCATTTACTCACCTTCAAGTTGTTGCAACCCTGTATGAGTTTCTTTCTTCTGCTGAACACAAAGGAAGATATTTTGAAGAACGATTGAAACTTTGGCACCATTGACTTCCATAGTATATATATTTTTTTCTACTATGGAAGTCAATGGTGCCCCACAACTGTTTGGTTCCAATCGTTCTTCAAAATATCTTCCTTTGTGTTCAGCAGAAGAAAATAAACTCAAACAGGTTTGCAACAACTTGAGGGTGAGTAAATGATGACAGAATTTTTATTTTTGGGTGGAGTATCCCTTTAAAAAAGAAAAACACAAGGGGCGAAATATAGTTTGGGCAAATGTGCATTTTTGTGCATGATGCTCTACTGCTCGGCCTTCGGAACTAAATAAAGAATGACTTTCAAATCTCAATTCAACCCCCTGAATTTCAATTTCAATTCGAATTATTATTACAATTTGGATAAATTTAAATTAATTTAAATTCAAACTGTAAAAAGCACAGTTCATCCAGACAATCTTTGAAAGTTGGCTTGACAAGTTTTGAAAAAAAAGAAGTTTTTAAAAGCCTTTGTGTCTGAATGTCTATAGGCCTTACTCTAACTCTATTACCCTAACACCCCATTTGCACTCCATCTCATTCAGTGGCTTCAAAGCTTGTGAATTTTGAATAAAATAATTCGCAGACCTTTCCATCATGCCACATTTTCACAGAAAGCACACTCCCGCTGAGACACAGCCATGGAAATTAAATTATAATTTATTAGAGATGAATAACCCCATAACTTCAGAAATAATTTCTATTTCAGGGCAACTCATTGGACGAACTGACTCCACACTCGTTTTTGTAATCACAGGCTTTTCTTACTTGAGATTGTTTTTTGGTAACTTGCCACTGAAGAACTGTAATTGGTAACTGATAAATGCCCTATTGAATTCAAAGAGCAAACTTAAAGCCATCAATAAAAAAGAAGTACAAGCTTGGCTTGACCTTTTTTCTTCTCTGATTTATACACACTTTTATACCAAGGGGAGGTTACAGTACATTGTGTTCCGTAAGTCTTGGCAGTGGATTGAACTAGATACCCTTCACAGAGCCGCGATGACGTAATAAATAGCCTTTATAAGAAAAGCGGAAAAATCACCTGCTCATTCTCACAAGCACATGCCCCGAACATGATTGAGGCGCACAGATTAATGTCAAGATGAGTGTGGCGGAGACATTTAGAGATGAAAGTCCCCTGACTTAAATGTTGGCCGTGATTTCTAAGCACTTATTCAAGGCTAATGGAGGAGTGAAAAAAGAAGAAATACAGTGCACTACATTCTTTATGATTGCAAGAATAGCGTTGATTGGTGGAATAGTCCGTTTGACAGGCCTGCGCTCTCGATCTTCGCTTCAACGATTCGAATCCAAAGATCACCAATCCCGGAAAAAGGCATCCTGTCAGCATTATCACAAACAGCATTATCTCAGCTGGGTGGCACTCGTAGAGAAATCCTAGCAGCCATTTTCACATCTAAATGACCTGCCATTCCCTTGTCATATTTAAGTTAAACTGATTCTCCATTAATCAGCTTAGCCCCACATCCCAAAGGACAGGGAGATAAAGGGAATCTTCTGGAATCCTTGTCATTACTCACAATGATTTTGGAATCCATAACATTTGTTAGAGGTTGTTTGACTTGCTGTACATGTTAATAACAAGGTGCTGACTCTTGAGTGATGGCTAATTCCTTATAATATGTTTTCCAGGAAGTGACAGAGTCTGTTGCATCCATCAGCATATCCAATATGCATGGGGGGCGAATGGAGAGTCTGATGGGCCTAATGTATTATTTTGGTGGAAGCCTGCAGGCAGTAACGATTGACGGCTCTGAGGAAAGTTTAAATATGTAATTACACAGATGGATGGGTATTCTAACTTGCACAAGCTAATCTTAAGTCCTAGTAATTAAGGGCTTCTTTTCCATCTCATGCTTTTTTAATGTGACATTCTGATGTAAACAAGTGTTCTGCATTTAGTAGGCCTAGATTTTGTACCACGTACATCTGCTTCTGTTCGGAGAAAACTAATGTTAACAATTGGAACCTTATTGTAACATGACATTAATATTATATTTTTTTAAGCAAAAAAAAAAAAAAAAAAAACGTTACAACATTACAGTTTAATAAACTATAATAAAATGTGGGACAAATTAACAACGAGCATGGGATTCATGCATTGAAAAGCAACCGTGCATGTAGAGAGCGCTCTTAGGGGAGCGACGGTTCATAGGGAACCTGCTAAATGCTAATAAGTGCTCTTAAGTTTCTTCAAATACAGGCCAGAAAAGCTAGTGGCAATTGTTTTTCAATGCAAAAACACAGAGAAGCCTGAATAGAGCTAGAAATTGGTCACAATATATCTTCAGAAGTATCACTTTATCTTCTGAAGTGGGATGTCAGAACAATTCAAGGCATGCTAAGTAAATTTTCTTGCTCAGGATCTTACAGGCAGGGGCATGCAAGTGTTTCATCAATTTTACCCTTGTTATTTTTAGCGTCACAGCCTACTAGAGAGCCCTTTGTCACAGCATTTATCTGTTCCAGTGTGACTGATGTCCATGTTTGATGACAGCCTGAAAAATACGTCCATCAAAAGCCGTATGCCACAGTTTCGCTCTGTCACTTGTTGATGGTTTGCTTGCCCAGGCAGCCTCCTTCTGTCTTTCTGTCACTGAGTCGCCAGCATGCCACGATGGCTTAGTAAATCACATTTTTGCATGCAAGGACACAGAAGCAGTCTCAACCTTCCATGGTACTTGACACCTTTTCACTGCAGTAGTAACCAATAGTAACCATTCTTTCACTACGTTCGTCACATCTACTAACATTCAATGTTACATGACTCTTCTCTTCTCGAATTTATTGTGATGGGAAAAGTAGTAAAATTAGTAAACATCAGCTTGATCGATCAGCTTGATGCATGTTCCACATGTATTGAAAGACATTTATTCAGATGATGTAAGCAGTTTATATACACTTAGGGTTGGTTAACATTCCATAAAGATTGATTAACATTTGGATGTACATGGTTTCTATTCATTTTAAAACACACTGATTGCTCTTCAGAACAACCAGCGGAGATGTAAAAAACGATCAGATAAACATGTTTCTGATGCATGCTTGGTTAAATCGGTGCAATCAGATTTTATGTCTTAGTTTAAATGACATTTAGTTCTCAGGTTTGGAGTTCGATGTAATTTGCTGGATAAAAAGATTTCTTCTTTATTTGGAGTCATGATCCTTGGCCTCATACAGTTGAGCTTGAAGTATTTCGTCTTTGTGTCCCTTTTATTCTAGAGCAAACAATTGGAGAAATCCAATCTGGCAGTTCAAACACTATACTTCTAAAAGTCTGATTTCTAGGAAGAATGTTTACATTGGGCCTATTCTGGATTGATTGCAAACTGTGAAGGGCTGAAATTTTAAAATGAAATAAGATTTTTTCCTCATGACAATTTGTTCTATTGTTTGTTTGATTTCCGTCACTGTCAACAAATACTTACTATGATTGTTTTGAATAAAAAACGTCATTATTGAAAGATACTTATACTACTACAAGGAAACATTTTGAGAACGTTTAAAGTGATTCAGCTGTATTTGTATCCTAGTATAAAAGCAGTGAGGCAGGTTCTGTGTATGTCACTGATCTAATTTTGTGTAAAACATAAGCTGTTTGATCATAAGCGCCATAATTATCAAATTCCTTTTATATATTAGACCCTCATTAATTAGTACATTGTGTCTTCAGTGAATCGACAGACACAGCAAGAAATCCATTTGCATAAACTACATTCATTTCAAAGGGACTCACAAAAAACTCAACAACAACTAATTTAATAAGAGAAAGTTTGTGAATCCTTTGATTAATTAATTAATTTGCCTGAAATGGGAGCTGATCCTCCTTTGTTGTAATATTTGATTAAATAACTAAAAGAAAATATTTCCCAAGCATTCTTAATTTTCCTGGGAAAACTGTAAGTTAACTTTTTGGAAAATTAGCTGCAATTATTCTTCCACAGTCTGTAAACCCAAGTAGTAACCATTAGATTCAGGTTGAAGCATGCATCATCAGAAGCATCTGGACATTTAAAGGGCTTGAAAGGAAAATCCTCCAACAAGGTTAGCAAGAAAGAAAACTTTGTCCACATTTGTTTTACCTAATATAATAAAGTTCTCAGCCTCTTCATTTCACTTTTTAACAGCCATCTCCTTCCTCTCTTTCTTGTAAAAAATCCCTTCCTCATATTTTAGATGTCAAATAATTTTTTGTCAGGGCGGCAGTGGCTCAGTGGTTCATGTAGGTTGTCTACAAACCGGAAGGTTGGTGGTTCAATCCCCGGTTCCACCTGACCAAGTGTCAAGGTGTCCATGAGGAAGACACCTAACCCCAGCTGCTCCCGACGAGCTGGATGGTGCCTTGCATGGCTGACACCGCCGTCGGTGAATGGGTGAATGTGAGGCAATATGTAAAGTGCTTTAGTGGCCATTGGGTCTGTGAAAGCGCTATATAAATGCAGTCCATTTACCATTTTTGTGAACATTTCAATGTTTGCACACTCAATTAAAATGTATTAGTTTTGCAATTTTAACATGGCAAACCCTTAATAAAACTACTGACAGTCTTCTGAAGTCATTCGATAGCTTTGTGTGAGAAACACACTGAAATTAAAGTCAAATCTGTATAATCACTTCATTCAGTTCACAAAATCAGTCCACTCTAAATGATTTGTTCGTGAATCAGATTGATCCAGTTCTCAAGTTCTGACTCTGGGTGAGTAAATGATGACATAATTTACATTTTTGGATGAGCTATCCCCTGAATAATTCAGTTTGAAGCAGATCATTTCAAGTAAACAAGATATCTCAGCATGTTCACCAAACAACCAATTTTTTAATTTTATTTTTTGCACAGCATGCTGGTCTGTTACCCCCCACTAAACATCACATAAAACATATCAGTCAGACTGCCTGAATAAACAGAATGTCAACTCTAAAAATAATTTCACAAATCTCTAAATAAATCTGGGCAGCAAGCTTTAAAAACATTACAAAACAAATAGGTTTTTATTTTTGAAAGTTCATAATTGAGTATCTGTAGCTGGAACTACGCTTTCCTGCAGACAATAAACACAAGCCATAATGAATAGACATCGGTTGAAATTCAAGTGGTTATCCGTGCTCCCTCTGCCCTTGTGAAGTACAGTACGTAAACGTGTCAGTGTTATAATGCCGAAACATCTTCCTCTGCGCCTCATTAGTTTACCATACAGAACTTGCTCTTTTAAACCTCTCATTAAACCCTGTTGATTAGTCTTTTACTCCCTATAGGGTGAATGCAGAAACTCATTAAAATCCCCAGTCAGGACGGAATGCAGTGTCACATTACGTAACGCTTATCTATATCTGAACTGGACAAGGATGTGGAGACTGTGACACTTCGTTTCCAGCAGGTAGTGATTATTTTCCAGGCATCAGGATTTAATGGTGTTTGGCTCGCTCCAAGCGGGATGGGTTTCCGCACCCCTCTGACCTTTCCTGGTAAAAACAAATGGCACGCATCTGCTTCTGTGTCAGTTTACTGCTGATAGAGATGTTCTGTTAAGGGAACCCGAATCACCTATGAGCTTGTCCCACAGGTCGCACAGTTTAGATGTGACCTTCTCGTTGCCCCAAACCAATGGGTGCAGCTCCTCTCTTACAGATACTGACCTTGGGAACTAGAATAGATGCTGGCCATATACTGTAGGCAATTGGGCCACTGATGTTTCATGGCTCTACATATGGGCATTTTTAAAAAAACACTTAAGTAGATGTTTCTCTCATCTGTCCTTGAAATTGAATATAAAAGTGTGCAGAAGCTTGACACTTTAATGAATATGCAGCCTGAAAACAAGATGAATTCAAGAGTGTTATGAATGAGAAGATTTACAGATGTTCTGTTCACTGACATATACCGAGGCCAGATACAAATTCGTTCTTGCAACCCTTTAATATTTCCAAAGGACATGGCTCATGAATTTACATGTTGATGTTCGATAAATCAAATTAAACTGATTTGCTTCAAGACAGCCAAATGTACTTGTGGTAAAGTCAGCTGTTTTTGAAACACATTTTGAATCCTGCATGGATTTTTTCTTGGTTTTATTAATTTATTTTTGAGAATAGAGCAGTACAGCCATGACATCTACACTCTTAAAAGTAAAGGTTCTTTATTGGCATTGATTGTTCTACGAAGAATCTTTAACATCCATGGGACCTTTCCATTGGACAAAAGGTTCCATTTCAGTCAGTCACTACGAGTTACGTCAGTGACTGACGAAATGGGGGTTTCGCTTAGAAACCTATCACCTTCGAGTTCTACAAAACGAGCCAATGGCAAAACAATGCCATGGGTCTGTGGAATTTGCATTTCGCCCCACCTCGTGGGTATAAAAGGAGCTGCATACGTTACATACGTAACCGAGACATTCTTTATAATGGAAAAAAAGTTTATTTAGATTATTAAAATGTTTAAGAACTGTTCACTGAAAGGATCTTTTGGGAACCAAAAAAAAAAGGTTTTCAACAGCATTGCTGTGAAACCCCCCATTTTGAAACCTTTATTTTAAAGTGTGTATTTTGTAGACCAAACCGGAAATTAGATTTTTCATCCTTTAATTTCTAATGTTTAATGTAATCTTTTTTTTAAGAAAATAAGGTATATGCCTAATATTACTTGAAGTCAAGTCAAGTCATCTTCATTTATATAGCGCTTTTAACAATGGAGATTGTTTCAAAGCAGCTTTACAGAGATAAACATACAATTGACGGTAACAGAGATTGTTTTGGCTTTATAGCGATTTTGAATAATGTTATTTCCGGCTAAAGTTGGTTTTGATTGATTCACTTCCAGCAAAATTATCATTTGTTATTACACTAGGGGCCACTAAGACGACGGCGTTCTCTCTAAACAGACTTTAAACGCGAACCTGTGACCTGATGGCGTTCACATGCGCATTAAAAATTGATTCTATAGTTATATTCGTTTGAATATGTGTGCACAGGTTTGTAATTTCCCTACAAACCATGCCTAAACAAACCACTTGATTTTCAACAACGCTTTATCTGTAGAGTGGGAAAGGGATCCTCCATAGGGAGAGGATAGTTGACACTTCAGCACTGCATTGTCATCGGGTCCAGGCGAATCTCCTCCGTCAGATCTGGATACGGCCTGGATCCGGCAGGCTGCAGGAAAACCTTGGGATAAACAAAGACACTAATATTAGCGTAGATGCCATTCTTCTTATGATGTAACGAGTACATCTGGATTTAAGGGAAGTGTTCCCAGTTCCGGCTGACCTAATCTATGCAGCCTAACATTGAATTATAGAAGTCTATAATGTATTATGTGTATGCTAGGTCAAAGAGATGTGTTTTTAGTCTAGCTTTGAACTGACAGAGTGTGTCTGCTTCCCGGACAATGGTAGGAAGACTGTTCCAGAGTTTTGGTGCTAAATAGGAAAAGGATCTCCTGCCTGCAGTCGATTTAGATATTCTAGGTATTATCAACTGGCCAGAATTTTGAGATCGCAATAGACGTGAAGGACTATAATGCTTTAAAAGCTCGCTCAAGTACTGCGGAGCTAAACCATTTAGTGCTTTGTAAGTAATCAACAATATTTTAAAATTTATACGATGTTTAATAGGCAGCAGTGTTGACAGAACCGGGCTAATATGGTCATACTTCCTGGTTCTGGTAAGAACTCGAGCTGCTGCGTTTTGAACTAACTGTAGTTTATTTATTAAGCGTGCAGGGCAACCACCCAGTAGAGCATTACAATAATCTAGCCTTGATGTCATGAACGCATGAACTAATTGTTCTGCATTTGTTAATGAGAGCATATGGCGTAATTTAGATATGTTTTTAAGATGGAAAAATGCGGTTTTACAAATACTAGACACGTGACTTTCAAATGAGAGATTGGTATCAAAGAGCACACCCAGGTTTCTAACCGACGACGAAGACTTAACAGAGCAGCCATCAAGTGTTAGACAGTATTCTAGGTTATTACGTGTGGAAGTTTTTTGTCCAATAATTAGAATCTCTGTTTTTTTAGAATTTAGTAGTAGGAAATTACTAGTCATCCAATTTTTTATATCGGCTATGCATTCCGTTAATTTTGTGAATTGGTAAGTTTCGTCGGGGCGTGAAGAAATATACAGCTGAGTATCATCGGCATAACAGTGAAAACTAATTCCATGTTCCCTAATGATATCTCCTAATGGTAGCATGTACAGAGTGAACAGCAGCGGTCCTAGTACTGAGCCTTGTGGTACGCCATACTGAACTTGTGATCGATAAGACATCTCTTCATTTATTGCTACAAACTGATAACGGTCAGTTAAGTATGATTTAAACCATGCTAGTGCAACTCAACTAATGCCAACATAATTTTCGAGTCTATTTAAAAGAATGTTGTGGTCAATAGTATCAAATGCAGCACTAAGATCAAGTAACACTAATAGAGAGATACAACCACGATCGGATGATAAGAGCAAATCATTTGTGACTCTGATGAGAGCGGTCTCGGTACTATGGTACGGTCTGAATCCTGACTGAAAATCCTCGCAGATATCATTTCTTTCTAGAAAGGAACACAGTTGTGAGGATACTGCTTTTTCTAATATCTTAGACAGAAAAGGCAGATTCGAGATCGGCCTGTAATTGACTAATTTTGTATGATTAAGTTGAGTTTTTTTAACAAGTGGTTTTATCATAGCCAGCTTAAAGGTTTTTGGTACGTATCCTAGAGACAAAGACGAATTAATGATAGTAAGAAGAGGATCTATGACCTCTGGAAGCATCTCTTTCAGTAGTTTAGTCGGTATAGGGTCTAACATACATGTTGTCGATTTAGATGATTTAACAAGTTTAGAAAATTCATCCTCTCCTATGGCAATAAATGAATCAAATTTTTCCTCATGGAGACTACAATGCACTGTCTGATGCGATACTGTGGTAGACGGTTGCATAGTTATAATTTTGTCCCTAATATTATCGATCTTATAAGTGAAGAAGTTCATAAAGTCATTACTGCTGTGTTGCTTGGACACTTCTGAGCTTGAAGCTTTCTTTTTCGTTAGTTTAGCTACTGTTTCAAATAAATACCTAGGATTATGTTTATTTTCTTCTAATAGGGTTGAAAATAAGCAGATCTAGCAGCTTTTAAAGCCTCTCTGTAAGCAATCGAGCTCTCTTTCCATGAAATCCGAAATACCTCTAGTTCTTCTAAGCTATCTGGGATGCTGAGATGATGAAACTGATTAGGAAGATTATTGATAAAGCAATCTTTAGTGGCAGAAGTTTTAGGTCTAACGTATTTATAACACGGAGTCGGCTTTGCAGCCTTGGCTAAATGTAATTTACATGAGACTAGATAATGATCTGAGATCTCATCGCTCTGCTGCAGAATTTCAACGGCATCAATATCTATTCCATGTGATAGTATTAGATCTAGAGTATGATTACGACAATGAGTAGGTCCTGACACGTGTTGTCTAACTCCAATTGAGTTTACAATATCTTTAAATGCCAATCCCAATGCATCTTTTTCATTATCTACATGTATATTAAAATCACCAACAATTAGTACTTTATCTGCAGCCAATACTAATTCTGATAGAAAGTCAGCAAATTCTTTGATAAAATCTTTATGATGCCCTGGTGGCCTGTATACAGTAGCCAGCAGAATTATCAAATGTGATTTATCGTTTACACTATATATTTTTACATTAAGAACCAACACTTCAAAAGAAGTATATTTAAAACTAGATTTCTTAGTGGTTTTAAAAATATTACTATAAATTACAGCAACACCTCCCCCTTTGCCTTTCAGAAGAGGTTCATGTTTATAACTGTAATCTTGTGGGGTTGACTCATATAAAGTAATATAATCATTTGGTTTTAACCAGGTTTCTGTCAAACACAGCACATCTAGATCATAATCTGAAATCATATCATTAACAATGAGTGATTTTGGAGTAAGGGATCGAATATTCAGCAACCCAAGCTTTATCATTTGCTCATCTGTAATATATCTGTTTTTTATTTGTTGAACATCAATTACATTTTTAACCTGACGTTTTTTTGGATTTCCAAATTCGAGGAACAGACACAGTCTCTATATGATGATATCTAGGTGAAAGAGGCTCTATGTGATGGGATTTATCTGACCTTGGTGACGTGAGGCCGCTAGCAGACGGTCGGTTTAGCCAGTCTGTCTGCTTCCTGACTTGAGCCCCAGATTGTCATGTTTTAGCTCTAAGACTATGAGCCAAATTACTAGAGAGAAGAGCAGCACTATCCCAGGAGGGATGAATACCATCTCTTTTCAACAGGTCAGGCTTGCCCCAAAAACTTTTCCAATTGTCTATGAATTCTACATTATTTTGCGGACACCACTCAGACAGCCAGCGATTCAGTGAGGCCAATCTACTAACTATCTCATCACTCCTGCGAACAGGAAGGGGGCCAGAGCAAATTACAGTGCCTGACATCATACTTGCGAGTTCACACACCTCTTTAATATTAATTTTGGTGATCTCCGACTGGCGGAGTCGAACATCATTAGTGCCGACATGAATAATGATCTTAGAGAATTTACGATTAGCATTAGCCAGCACTTTTAAATTTGCTTTGATGTCAGGCGCTCTGGCTCCCGGCAAACATGTGACTATGGTGGCTAGTGTCTCTATTTTCACGTTCCGTGTGATCGAATCACCAATTACCAGGGCACAATCAACAGAATTCTCAGTGGGTGTTTCACTGAGTGGGGCAAATCGGTTTGTTATGGGAATCGGAACAGAAGAGTGGTTCTTTGATCCGCGACTAGAACGATCTCTGACAGTCACCCATCTGCCCTGCTGCACGGGCTCTACTTAAGCCGGAACCGTATCATGTAAAGAGTTCACTTTGCTAGGCGCATCCAAAACACTATCTAAAGATCTAGCATTCTTACCATCCTCAATTAACCCTCTAGGCGCCACGGTCGAGTTTACTCGACAAGACGCGGCACTGAAAAAAAAGGCCGATTTTGTCAAATTGGGTGTCAAATTTCGTTCAACCTCCCCTCCACTGGATGGCAGACATGTCATACTTCATCCCCGAATCAAAAAAACGTCATGTTTCTATACAAAATGTTCGAGTTAGAGCGCATTGAATCAAAAGCGGAGCTAGTGTGCGAGTAAGCCATTTTATCAGATCCTCTCCGCAATCGCGGCGACAGTATTGTGGTGGAGAGTTTGTCTAATACCACTGGGTATGTTAGACGAGGTCGAAGTATTCATAGGACAGTTACGAGGCAACGTGGAGGCAGGGTGAGGAGTCGCAATGACAATGACAGTAGTCCGAGCTGTGCACACTCGGCGCGCGCGCGAGGCAGATCTGGCCGCGCTGCTCGTATCATGTCACTCGTGATCTGTGCGAGTGAGTGTTTGAACTAAACAGGTCTTGTCTACTTGTGTTTGTATGTCATATGAATAAAATATATTTGCCCCATACATGGAATCAGAGTGCCTACTGTATTTAGTAAATGGAAAATCTCTACAGCAAAAGGCCAATCACTACATGCATTCGGTTTGTTTCTACCATTTATTAGTAATGATTTACACAGTTTGTTTACTACTTACTATATACCTGAGCATTCAGTATTGTGCAATATAGCATACAGAAGGTGATGGACATTTTGGGGGGAAAGAAGTGCTGCATTTTATCATTTAAACGTGACTTTTCATGAAAATTCTATAATCCAAGATTGCCACCACCATATGACGTCATAATATGCAAATTAGATGGGAAAATGTAATCCCTACATAAACTTTGGGTCATCCTTAATATTTCTCTAATTTACAGAAAGTCTCTATCTTTTTTCACTTTTAAGATATAGCCTTTTGAAATTAAGATGTCAAAATCGAACGTTTTAGGAAAAAACCTCTGGCGCCTAAAGGGTTAAAGTTTGGATGCGTGTCTCTAGTTCTGAAATCTTCTCCGTCAGCCTGACTGTCTCCTTGCATTTATCACATATAAATCCTATATTGCCATCGGAGAAGGCTATACTAAACATATGACACGTGACACAGGTGACAATAACAGGACAAGACATTACTCACCGTGTTTGTTGACTGATTCTTACTTACCTGGACTTATGAACTCAAAGGCGCGGGCGCGCGAGAGAAAATAAATAAATAAATCGCACGGGTGGCGCGTTAACAGGCTAACGTTAGCGAGTTAGCGTGCTGTGTTAACAGTAACGGAAGCTAGAGATGTAAGGTTAATCTCAGATGTTGGGTAAGCTGTATTTAGTAGTATAAACAACTAGAAATGATAGTAAATGATAAATGATGGCTCAAAACAGAAAGAAACACGAGGCTCAGGCGGAGCTTACAACCTCGAAGCAAACAAAGGCAGGCAGCGAGGCAGACAGGAGCAATCGATCATGAAGAGTCTTTCATGTTTTGTTCTAGAACATATTTTACAATATCTAACAATCTCAAATATGAATTTGAAAACCTGTGTTTTAAAACATATAATTGCTTACAGTGGCAAACTCATTATTTTCTTTAATGTTTGCTTTGGTGGCATGTCAATAAAAAAGGATGACGAAATCAAATTGGTATTGATCATAATAGGTTTGCGTATGTCGAAGGTTCAGGCATAGATAAATCATCAATAACTCACCTAATTACCATGTTTTGTTCTTCATTATGTCACAAATGATAAATCAGCCTGCTGTCTTTGGGAAGTGAAAGTGAGAAATACGAAATTTTGCAGCAATGACATCGTCTTTGATGAGACGTTAAACCGAGGTCCTGACTCTCTGTGGTCACAAAAAATCCCAGGATGTCTTTCGAGAGATTAGGGGTGTAACCCCGGCATCCTGGCCCAATTTGCCCAGTGGCCTCTGTCCATCATGGCCTCCTAATCATCCTCATATATATATACCAATTGGCTTCATCACTATAGCCGCGTTTCCACCGCAATTGCCCGGAACAATTTGTCCCAGGAACTTTTTTCCCAGGAACTTTTTTTGCCCCAGACCGGTAGCTTTCTGCGTTTACATCGCGGTCTAAAGTACCGGGTAAACTGCGCGCGACTGCTCATTGCTTGCTTGTGACGGACAGTAGACTGTAAAAGACAGTAATCAGTTTTGAGCGCCACATTTATAATAAATATGGAAGAGATTCACACTGTGCTGCAGTTGTTTGAGATGTATTGGTTTACTAACCAGGTAATTAACAAAACGGCAGAAAAGAGACGAGCACTGATACTAAAGCGTGTTCAGAAAGCTCGTAATGCTAACGTTAGATCTAAAATTAGACAGCGTATGTTATCAGCTATTGCGGACATTGACCGTGAGAAGGCTGGGACGAACGCGCAGAAAATTTCTCTTCCGCAAATACGCTTAATAAAGCCTGAATCTCGTCGTCGGTCCAGCTGCCTTTTTTATTTTTATTAAATTCCATATTTGCAGACAGACAACTCTTACTGCATGGAACTTCATTACTGCATGAAGCCACGAACTGCAATAGATTCTAAAAATTCCGGTTAAAATAAAATGCTGCGCGGAGTTATCCAATCATAATGCGGCGTGAACACAACCAATCAGCATGTTCAGCGCACAAGCCCCACCCGCGAAAGTTCCTGAACTTTGAAAAAGTACTACCTCGCGAGCAGGGACTTTCGGAGGGGGAAATATCTACCCGGAACTTCATTTAGACCCTGGTTCCTGCGGTGTAAACACACCGAGTACCAGGCCAAAGTTCCTAGTTCCTGGGTAAAGTTCCTGCGGTGGAAACGCGGCTTATGTCTCCTCTCCACCAGTAAGCTGGTGTGTGGTGGGCGTTCTGGCGCAATATGGCTGCCGTCGCATCATCCAGGTGGATCCTGCACATTGGTGGTGGTTGAGGAGATTCCCCCTTCCATGTGAAGCGCTTTGAGTGCCGAGAAAAGCGCTATATAAATGTAATGAATTATTATTATTATTATTATTATTATCATGTCATAATTTTCCAAACTCACAAGTACTGTAGGAATTCCCAGGAGAATTTAGATGCAGCAAAGTGCAGTGATACTTCACACACAAATTTAAATCCTGTCATTATTCACTCTCCCTTATGTTGTTGTTCCAAAACTCTCTGAAACACAAAAGAGATTTGGAAAAATATCTTAGTAATAATACTAATACATTTTATAAAGTGAATTTCCGAAGCTCAAGGTTGTTGTTGTTGTTTTTTGTTTTTTTTTGGTCCATATAAGTCAATGGGGTCCAAAACGTCATTGTATGGACAAAAACGACAAATTCTTCAAAATAACTTATTTTATGTTTCACAGAAGAAAGCCATAAAGGTTTGAAATTACATGAGGGTGAGTAAATGATGACAGAATTTTCATTTTCACTTGAAGCAACTTAGTTTTAAAACACACAATGTTTTTAAAACCATTTTTATAATTTATAATGTACAACAAAATGTCAAGATCTCTTTAAATAACTTGAACAAAAGACCTTATTTAATTCACATATTGAAAACCAATATTTTAAAAACCCAGAGGATATTCCAGAGTGTCTTCTGGATTTTAGCACTGCAAACTAAACAGCTCTATTCCCAGACTGCTGCTTCCTTTAACATATTCCCATGTCTTGTTACTCAGCCCACATGGTGAGAATCTCATTTCAATTATGTAGTCACCCAGAGAATGATAATGTCCTACAATCTACGTTCTGAGCACGACACATCTACTTTGCGACCTTTCTGTCTACTAAGCGCCCAAGGGTATAGATAATTACTGTACTTGTAATTGCAGAAGGTGTCAGTGCAATGCTTTTGCTGCTGAGGCAATACGCCTAAAAGGTCATTTGTCATAATGAGGAACATTTAAATGTTTGGAGATACGCTGTGGCTTGAAAGCGCATGTTGGAATTCCCTACAATTGCAGGCTTAATGGAGGTTATCCCTTTCACATTTATCTTTCGGAATTAATGTTAATTATGGAAACGATTGATTGGCACTGGTCCGTTATGGCTTATCATAATTGCTTTGCTATGTACATCTGACTGACAGCCTTAGACAAATAGAAGGCAGTCCTGACGCAAAGTGCAACCGCAGCTGTATCTCGTAATTAATCAGACGTATCCAAAGAGTTAAGGCATGCTGTATGAGGAGGGCACTGAAGGGTCTGCTGCAATTAAACACGCATTTACAGTTTTATGAAAGCACCAATTTTTTAAATATAAACCAGAGTAATTGCACGGCAAGTGGCAGCAACTTTGTTTCAGAAGAGCTTGCTTTAAATGGGAAATGAAAAGCCTCTGAAAGCCTAGCTTTTGACTTTCTCATTCTCTAATGACTCGGGCGCCCTTGCTGTTTATTGTATTTTACCACATGGGTCCTGTTTGCTTCCCCTTTGAAAATTAAGACACTAATTAGTTCCCATTGCTTGTAATGCCAGAGGAAATGACATTAGAAGGATTATCAGATGGGGTAGAACATGCTTTGCCTCATGGAATCATAGCCACAGAACTTTCAAATGATTTGCATTCATTTAGATCCTCCATTCACCTAGAGCAAGTTTTCTGGAAGATTATCGTTGTTACAATGGTCTACTAATGAACAAACCTTGCCGTGGGATCTTATTTAAGAAGATGAGACATTTTTCTGATACTTGATTATCACAAATGGTCGCCTGCCCAGAGCCAACATAATAAGCCATTTTTTCAGAGATCTTATCAAAGAATGGTTTGCGCTAGAGGTAAAAACAAAAAAACCCTGTCAAGTGCCACTGGTTTGTCTTGTTACTTTTAATTGGGTCACACATTTCATGTGTGTAACATTTAAAAATTGTTAAAAAAAGAAATTTGAAAATGTTTACAATAGTAAAATCCGATTAATTTGTTATCTGTCAGTGATCTTAGTTATCCATTAAGCATCTAAAATAGTCTTCCCAGTTGGTAAGGACAATTACTGCACCTGGATGAACAATGTCTGTTTTCTCCACATCTGACACTAAAGGCTTGAAAAATTTACATCAGCGACTAGGCTGCACCTGACAATAAACACTTCCCCTTTCCAGGGTTCATTTTCATCAGAAATGGCAGTCTGGGGACATACTGAGCTGCGTTTAATAGGCATCATTTTCAATATACATCCCTCTTCAATCAGTAGAGCACCACTGCATGGTGGCTGAGCAGCCTTGTGTTTTTTAAGTAGCCGTCAGTATTTGGCACGATACTCAAAACTTAAGAAAGGCATACAGCACAAAGTTTAAATACTTTTCACAGACGTTACAAAATCACAACTCAATGTTGTCTATCATTTAGTGACACACCGTTTCAGGGATGCTAACTTTTTCTGTGTGGTTATGGACCTGTTTTGGTGGACTCCAAACAAAAGGCTTAAGGCTTATTGACAACGAAAGACCATTTAAATGGTCATAGCGGTTATTTTTGACTGACAAGGTCTTACAAAGTTGAACTTTAAGGCTTTTTGTAATAAACAGCAAAAACAAAGAAGCAAAAAGAAATGAGAGCGTGAAGCAAATTTCAGATCTCTCAAGATTAATCCCATAACTGACAGAGTCAGTGGAATACATGGATAAATCACATTTTAAAGCTCCACCCAAATGCCAGCAAATTCTTCAAACCATAGTATTTCTGTTTTTTATCTAGCAAGCCTCAATGCATTTAAATAGGATGTTTAACTTTGCTGTATCAGGCTCCGGTCTCTGGTGTGGTGGGATGTGTCATTTACAGCCATCATGGTAACATTTTCACTTAGTCACTCAAATATTTCCAATTACTTTCCCCTGTATGCTGCCTACAAGGTAAAACACACAAATTATCCACTATATTACTTTAGTCTAAATAGTAATAATAATACAAATAATAATTGGATAAACATGAAGAATTGTTGCATGAACACGGTCCTAAATTCATTTATTTGTTTACCAAAACTTGTCTGAGAGGAATAAAATATATTAGTGCAGACAGTCTTGAATGAATACAAACTTAAAGTTACAGGTAAATTTAAATGGTCAATTCTTTTTTTGTTGAACATTGCAGTGTTTATTATAAATGGTTTATATATAATAATAATAACAATATATGACCTGGCTCTTTTTAATGAGTCAGTCAAAAAGATTCACAAACTGCTTTGAACTATCAAGTGAGTTAAGGGTTTGAATCAGACTCACTCAGTCAGAGAATCATTTAAAGCCATTAACGAGATCACAACTAACTCCCTCACTGAAACAGAAAGCCACTTTCAGTTATGTCTGATGGTTTTTTACTGATTAAAGATATATACAGTTTTAACAACATAGTTTTGTTATTGTAATAAATGAATAATGGTATATCAGACATTTATTTCATGTTTCATTTTCAGTTTAATCGCACACTCATCATTGAACAGGAGCCACGCACAGGCACTGCACTGTCAACACAAAATAAATGAATTGGGAAAAGGTAAATAAAATCAACTTCCTCTATCAATAAAGGTTTTGCAAGGGAAATAAAGTCATAAATATAATTTCCCCTATTGTTATCATCATCAGTTCTTGTAATGTTTTGCTGTTCTCCAAACCCTTATTCATACCAACTGCCTTTCGCAGCATAGATATACTGTACCACCATACAAATCTACACACAATATATATCCCCTTCACATAATTTATGGAAAAGGCCTATATAAATCTTCAAAAAAATTGCTACTCAATCATGTCTAATGAGAGGTGAACCTTGCAAACATTCTAAAAAAAAAAAAAAAAAAAAATCTGTTTGCAAGGCGTGACAGGAAACGTCTCAGGTTACGACTGTAACCTTTGTTCCCTGAGAACAGGGAACGAGACAATACGTCATTGGACGCTATGTGGAACGCCTCAGGCGTGACAGGTGTCTGAAATCACTATCAAATCACGTCAATCACATTGACCGGTCGACAGCCTGTGAATCATTAGGTGAAATGATTAACGTGCGACCTGGAAGTATATAAGGGCGCCTTGCAAACATGACAAATCACCTTATCGTCTGAAGGGACTGTACGGCAGGCAAGCCCCGAGGCATGGCAGGGAGACGTATTGTCTCGTTCCCTGTTCTCAGGGAACAAAGGTTACAGTCATAACCTGAGACGTTCCCTTTCGAAGGGAACGTCCTCGGGTTACGACTGTAACCCTTGTTCCCTGAGAAGGGAACGAGAACTGCGTCGAATGACACTTTGGGGGAACGCCCCTCAGCGTAGCGCCTCTGAAGTATGAATGAAACTGAGCCGATCTCTGATTGGTGCAACGTCATGACGTGATGTGTGACGGCACATAGGCGGAAGCTATAAAGGCAGCCGGCACACATAAGATGTCAGCTTCTGTGATGAAGCAAGCGCTCCCAGGCAGGTGAAGGCGTGGCCAAGGGACGCAGTTCTCGTTCCCTTCTCAGGGAACAAGGGTTACAGTCGTAACCCGAGGACGTTCCCTTTCGAGGGAACTCCAACTGCGTCGAATGACACTTTGGGGGAACGAGTACGCACTACGCCACAACGCGCCCTGCCTGCCCTAGTGTGAAGCTGCTCACAGGCACACTTAGGACGCGAGCACAAGAGAGCCGGGTGTAGACGGAATGTCCAAACTATAAAACCTAATAAAGGTATGAGGGGTAGCCCATCCTGCTGCATCGCAGACCTCCTGGTTGGGGGCCCCCGCGAGAAGGGCTATAGAGGACGCCATGCCTCTGGTAGAATGAGCCCTCACGGCCAAAGGTGAAGGCATACCGCGCACCTGATAGGCCGTGGAAATCGCTTGGACAATCCAGTTGCTGATGGTCTGCTTTGAGGCGGGAAGCCCCTTTCTGGGCGACCCGAAACACACCAGCAACTGGTCCGACATCCGCCATGAAGAGGACCTCTGAATGTAAATACTCAGT
Source organism: Rhinichthys klamathensis goyatoka (assembly GCF_029890125.1). Taxonomy (NCBI): domain Eukaryota; kingdom Metazoa; phylum Chordata; class Actinopteri; order Cypriniformes; family Leuciscidae; genus Rhinichthys; species Rhinichthys klamathensis. The sequence goes on from NW_026606624.1 coordinate 646,324, forward strand.
GCTCTGACAGGGCAGAGCATGTGAAGTCTCTCTTCATTCGCTGTCACGTGAGGTGGAGGATGAAAAGCCTGCAGAACCGTAGGCCGTGCCGCACTGGACGGCACCTTAGGCAAATAGCCGGGCCTAGGGTGAAGAATGGCCTTAATGTTGCCTGGAGCAAACTCGAAGCACTCGTTAGATATGGAGAGCGCCTGGAGATCTCCTACCCTCCTCAGAGAAGTAATAGCCAACAAAAAGACCACCTTCAACGAAGGTTCTTGGCCTCAGCCGACTCCAGCCTGGCTTCGGGTATTAATCGGGATTCGTTCTCGGCCCCCTGAAGCGGATTCCCGGCAGGGCTGAACCGAAAACGATTCTCGATGGGCGGACGCGAATGCTGCCTGACCGCAAGCCTGTGGGGCGGACAGTGCAGCCTGCGTTCGCTGGATACCGATGTGTCCCGAAGCGTGTTTAATGGCGGGAGAGCAACATCGATTTCCTGCGGGCTCCGCGAAAGAGACGACCTCGGTCGCTCCACCACGGGTGGGGCCGCCCGCAGAGAACCTAGGCTGGCTAGGACCTCTTTGAGGAAGCCTTCAAACCCTGCAGGACGACCCTCAGGTCGCACTGTTTAAGCTGAGGCTTCGCCTGAGAGTGCCGTCTATGCCCCCAAGCTCCTTGAGGAGGGGCTCTAGAAGCGGTACTCTTTCACCAAAAAATACTGTTTTAATATTATTACAGTCTCGTAATCTTCACGCTGCCTCGGCAAACGCAAGAATCGAGCGGTAACAATATATTTGGCTTTCATCCCTCGAGAAGAAAGTCAACAGGTGTGAGGCTGAAACATCCGACAGCGCATGGTTAATTTTGTAGGCCTACGCGTCGAGATATTTCTCAATGAACACTGCCAGCACCCTCAGGAGCTGACTGTGAATGCCTCGCACAAAACAGTATTATTTCCCTGTGTGTCCCTATTATTGTAGACTCGCAATCTACGCGCTACCTCGGCAACGGCGAGATTCGAGTCATTTACAATTTGGCTTTCATCTCTCGAGAAGAAAGTCAATGGGCGCGACTCGCGCGAGGCTGAAACACCCGAACACACGGCTGTGTGTGCGTCGAGATATTTCTCAATGAACACAGCCAGCGCCCTCAGGAGCTGATCTGTGCATGCCTCGCACCCACACAGAATCTTTATTGCCGAGTAGACCGAATCTACGCCTGCCTCAACAAACGCGAGATCCGAGTCACTATAGATTCATTATTGCAATGCAGACCTTAAATCTACGCGCTGCCTCGGCAAACGCGAGATCCCAGTCACAGAATCTTTATTGCAGAGTAGACCGAATCTACGCGCTGCCTCAACAAACGCGAGATCCGAGTCACTAGATTCTTTATTGCAATGCAGACCTTAAATCTACGCGCTGCCTCGGCAAACGCGAGATCCCAGTCACAGAATCGAATTGCAAAGTAGACTCGTAATCTACACGCTGCCTCGGCAAACGCGAGATCCGAGCCACTATAGATTCTGTATTGCAATGCAGACCTTAAATCTACGCGCTGCCTCGGCAAACGCGCGATCCCAGTCACAGAATCTTTATTGCAAAAGTAGACCCGTCTACACGCTGCCTCGGCAAACGCGAGATCCGAGCCACTAGATTCTGAATTGCAATGCAGACCTTTAATCTACGCGCTGCCTCGGCAAACGCGAGATCTCAGTCACAGAATCTTTATTGCTGAGTAGACCCGTAATCTACACGCTGCCTCGGCAAACGCGAGATCCGAGCCACTAGATTCCATATTGCAATAATTTAGGACAATTCTTATGGGACAAACAACACCAAATAAGACTGACAGTTTGACATAGAGCGCTTGCTGAAGAACAGAAAGCTGACATCTTATGTGTGCCGGCTGCCTTTATGGCTTCCGCCTATGTGCCGTCACACATCACGTCATGACGTTGCACCAATCAGAGATCGGCTCAGTTTCATTCATACTTCAGAGGCGCTACGCTGAGGGGCGTTCCCCCAAAGTGTCATTCGACGCAGTTGGAGTTCCCTCAAAAGGGAACTCAACAATACGTCATTCGCCGCTATGGGGAACGAAATACCCACTCCGCCATGCTGAGGGGAGTGCATGCCCAAAGGCGGTGACAACTGTCAGAACCAGCTATTTCAAATGAAACATTAGAACCACTCACCGTCAGGTCACACTAGGCTGTCAGTGACAGCATTCCCTACGGTCATAGCCTAAGCTATAAGCCTCACAGGAAAACCTCCATAAACATAGTTAAATGAAAGGCCTACCTGGGCCTGCTCAAAGGCCTAGGACCACAACTTCAATTAGAAGGGGTCCCTTCTAGGGAATGTGGCTAGGGAACCCGAAGGAACCCCAGCCAGTCACTATTCAGGGGAACGTACTCACCCCGAAGTGCCACCAGGACGGCCTGACCTGGCGTCAGAGCATAGACACTTAGTCTGGCCACTTCCTGTCTGTCCGAAGACAGAGCCTCTGGAGACTTGCCTCAAGTTAGGCATCCAACCCGAGGGACTGTGAAGCTGGCAGTGAACCACTCGGCCCGGATCTCAGAGACGGGATATCCCGGAGAGTATGACTCAGCAAGTGCTTTCCAACCCTTACCAGCGAGGGGAGTTTCTCTACTCGATCCATGGATCTACCCAGTGCTTGTGTTTCAAACACTGAGGAGGCCTGTGAAGGCCTAAGGGCTGATCTAACTGGGAGGCCTCACGAGAGGCCTACGACCGTCTGACCAGACTCAGGAGTCCGCGTGCTCATAGTGACCCTCTGTGAAGGGAGCACATGGTCCGCCTGGTAGGCAAACCAGGCTGTAGGCAGGAAAAAGGTTCCGGGAGGGAACCAGTAGCAGGGAATTAACACTTTAGTCGAGCCAGGGCGCAAGCTCGCCTTCAGCAGCTGCCTGATAAGGCCAGCTGAAATGATAGCAAGAGGCCACTAGCTTCCTGAACCCAGCACCGCTGGGAAACCACTCACAGGGAGGCCTGGAGAGGCCTACATCCTGATAACCACAGTATGTGGGGACTCTCAGGGAGGCCTGGTGAGGCCTACTACCTGACCGTACTCACTCAAGGAGGCCTGGGGGAGCCTGCTACCTGATAACCACAATCTGTGGAAACTCACCGTCAGAGAGGCCTGGTGAGGCCTACTACCTGACCGTTCTCATTCAAGGAGGCCTGGAGGAGCCTACTACCTGATAATCACAGCATGTGGGAACTCACCTTCAGGGAGGCCTGGTGAGGCCTACTACCTGACAGCCAAAAAATATTTGGGAGCTCACATTCAGGGAGGCCCAGAGAGACCCACTACCTGATAGCAACAGTATGTGGTCACCTACAGGTAGGCCTAGAGAGGCCTACTACCCGCTAACTATAGTACGTGGGGAACTCACCCTCAGGGAGGCCTGGTGAGGCCTACTACCTGACAGCCATAATATCAGGGAGCATTTTTTGCTACCCGATAGAAAGTCAGGCTAGCTGTTCAGTTGTCTGTCCTTGGGCTTGTCTCCAGGGAGGCCTGGTGAGGCCTACTACCTGATAGCCAATGTAGGTGGGGATTCGCCTTCAGGGAGGCCGGGTGAGGCCTACTACCTGATAACCATCTTAAATGGGAAATCACCTACAGGGAGGCCTGAGTGGCCTACTACCTGATAGCAACTGGTAGCTGAGTTCGGGTGACAGTTCCAAAGCGGCCTGTTAAGGCCAACCAGCTGGGGACTCGCCTATCAGGGAGGCCCGGTTGGGCCTACCAGCTAATAGCAAGTCAATTCTGCTACAAAGGAACACTTTTGGGAACCATACTACACCAACTTAACTATTGGGCCCACCCACAGGAGGCCTAGTACGGCTAGCTACCTGCAGCAGCTATAAAGTATGTCCCACAACGTTGGGACTCACCTCCGAGGAGGCCTGTTTAAGGCCTACTACCCACCGGTGAGTCAACTGCCCGAACCACCAAGGCCAAACAATTCTCTCGAGAAGTAGCCTATAGCGCCCTCTTGGGGGCTGCTCATACAAGGAGGCCTGCTGAGGCCTACTACCTAATGGCGCAGCCGTCGTTGGCAGGTAAGCTGTTTACACAGCGCCTACAGCATCCTGGTGCCTAATCACATTGCCCATGGCAGTGTACTCAGCAAGAGAGCTTAGTACCCTAAAAAACAAGGGGAGTACAACATACGCCACTCTGCCTCAACGGAGGCCCCAGTTAGTCAGGGGCCCACCATCTATGCATGGGCGTCAGCTCAGGGCAATGCTCTGGCTACAGGGGAGCGTACTTCGACCAAAGAAGAAGTGAAGGCTTACTTCATACTCGACCCGAGCCATAGTGGTGCGAGGTATGATAAACAGAACTGGGAGTGAAGTACTCAGACCTACCCTGAATCACAGGGGAATACTCACACCTCACCCTGAGGTTACCAGGGGGCGGGCCTGCCAGCGGCTCTAGGGGTGACAGAAATGTATCTGTGCCCAACCTGGGGGAGTGGGGCTTGAATGAAAGCCACCCACCTACAACCCGGCGCTCGAGCAGTAGCTCAGCGAGGTAAGTGAAGCCCATAATGGCGGCCTAAATCCGTAGGCCAGTTCTGCACGGCAGGGTCGGGCAGGAGACTCAGTCTTCTTCGTGAAGAGAAAGACGGCCTAACCCTGCTCAAAAGGACTTATATACCACGGAGGCCTAACTGAGGCCTACCGTGTCCTTATAAACCATCCTCTGCACCACGCTGCATTACTCTAATCACCCCAGAATGCAGAGAAGGGGGCGGGCCTTGGCCTAACGACTCCCATGGGAGGAGGCTGTTTATACAGGGATGCTAGAAACCTACATTCACAAAGTGAAGGGTCAGAGGAAGAAATGCTAATTTTAGCAGAACGCCTCTATTATCCCTGGCACAGCCTAAGCCAGCTACAGAGGCGGCCCTGGTAAGGGCCAACCTGCAAGCATAGATCTATCTGAGGGCTCAGAGGAGCCACAGCCTAATAAGGAATAAAGTCTGTATTATTCGATACAAAAGGCTGCAGAATCGCTCAGCCTAATGAAACCCAAACAGAGCTCAAAGGGCGAAATACTCAGGAAAGTCAAACGGTCCCGTGGGCCGGACTTAAGATCTATCTGAAGCTCTAGCATCAGTCAACACTCCAAATAAAAATTTTAAGAGAGAGACCAACTACTCTACCCTGAGGTGGCCAACAGCCCGAAGGCTAACATAGTTATCGTTCTGGCCACTTACCGGGGAACTTCAGGGCCCTGATAATCCAATAAAGTTCTCTTACCTTATTACCTTGACATGGCCCCATAACTCTATACAGGGAACGAGGTCTGTAAAGAGAAATATGTTATTTTTTAATCACAAAAAATACTCTTTGAGAAGACCAGCAGCTCACCTGCGGCGTGCAAGGCGAAGATTCGCCAGACAGTTCTTTACGAACCTGGGAACCGCCACTTTACATGCCTGAAAGGGGCGTTTCCACTTACCAGGCCCAGGTGGGCCATCAGAACATAGTTCTTATCATAGGCCCATCCCCAGGCCTGATGTAATGAACGCCTGGGGGTCAGAAGAGAGAGGGCAGATTTCTTGACCCTCCGGGAGGTTATCCACTACCGACGCTGTGAGCGTTTGTTCTGGATAACCTCCCTCAAATCTCTTCTGTTGCGGGAGTCACGCCTCCTTTGCGACCTGCTCCTCGAGGGAGGGGGCGCACGAGAGGCGACACTGGCTCGCTGGCCCTGTCTACGGTCCTCAGACCGTGAAGGGCCAGGCTCTCCCGCCTGCCTGGGTGCGGACGCGGATCTCAGCGGTATACATGTCCTAAATGCTGCTGAGCGCGCCTTCGCCTCCCTGAACTTCCCCACCACCTCTTCTACAGAGGTGCCAAAGAGTTCAGAAGGCGAAACTGGTGAATCGAGGAGAAAGGTCTTTTTTTTCTCCCCGATGCCAGCTAGGTTTAACCACAGATGCCTCTCCGTGACCACCATCGCCGCCATCGACCGACCGATCACGGCAGCGGTTTGCTTGGTAGCCCGGAGTGCCAGATCTGTGGTGCGGCGCAGCTCAGCCACCGCCTCAGGGGACATCCCTGCCCCCTGGTCGAGATCCCCCAGCAGGTCGGCCTGGTACGCCTGCAACACTGCCATAGTATGAAGTGCAGCACCGGCCTGACCTGCTGCCGTGTATGCTCTGCCATTCAAATGAGCCGATGTGCCGGCTTCAGTGTCGCTGCCCGCCCAGACACGAGATAGTTCGCAAACGTCTCGTCAATGGGCGGCATTGACACGTACCCATGCTCGCTGATGTTGGTGAATACGGGCAGAGTATGGGTTCTTCCATGCCTTCTCGATCTCCATGTGCAGATCAGGAAGGAACGGAAGGCTCACCCGAGCTGGTGGTGTACGGCCGGGGAGAAACCGATCATCGAGCCTTCCGCGAGCGGTCCCTCCTCTAGCCCGCTGCCAAGGCAACCGCAGCCTGCCAGCAGCGCGCTCCATAACCTCCACCAGCTCAGCATACACAGGGCAGGATGGCTGAAGAGGTTCAGGATCTTCCTGATCATAAACCTCCTCAACCATCTCCTGCGCGTCCTGAAGAGCCTCAGCTGCAGGCACAGTCGGTGAAAAATCTTCCTCATCGACCTGCAGCTCGCCCTCGTCAGCCGTTGAATCATCTGAGAGGTTTACAGCCCTCTCAAGGATATCAACGAGCTCCATCTGAGAACCCCATGATGTAAGTCGCCGCTCGGCCTCAGCACGAGCGGGACCTGCACCATGAGGAACAGATGCTGAGCCCCCTTCACTCGAGAAGAGGGCCAGACGAGAGCGGAGCATTTTAAGAGAAAAACGCTCGCAATTCGCACAGAGGGTTCCCTCGAGAACCTCCCGTGCGTGCTCTTCTCCCAGACAAAAAATGCACAGCTCGTGTGTGTCAGCCGGTGTCAGAAATCTCGGACACGGGTCGGCACACTTACGAAAACAATCTGCTTTTGCTGTGCATTTCATCTTACCTTTTGCTCGTAACTTGAGTAGCGTTTCATACAAAACAGTCCCTGAAGACGATGAGATGATTTGTTATGTTTGCAAGGCGCCCTTATATACTTCCAGGTCGCACGTTAATCATTTCACCTAATGATTCACAGGCTGTCGCCGGTCAATGTGATTGACGTGATTTGATAGTGATTTCAGACACCTGTCACGCCTGAGGCGTTCCCCATAGCGTCGAATGACGTATTGTTGAGTTCCCTTAAATAGGGAACTACACCTGTAGTTCCCTTCGAAAGGGAACTAAAATGTCAGCATCAGAGGACACTCCTCTTGACTCCTGTACTTTTGCATTGTGAATTTCATTTCCCAGTGTCCTTTGCCTGTACTCATGATTGTTGTGATCATGTTCAGCTGTGTCTTGTTAACAGGTTAATCTAGCCCTTGTGTTCTCTTTCATAGGTTCACTTAACGCTGCGGAAAGCGCAGTGGGATATTCTCTGAATGTGCCGATTGTCTGAAGCCTTATAGAATCACGCCAATTCATTGGCTGATGGCGTCCGCGCGATATGGCTCCACCCCGACGCTCTTACGTCGCATCATTACATATTCGCGCGCGCGCCATCTGCTCCTCAGATTTCTCTACCTTCAGAGCGAAGCGGTCACGTTGCCCTTCGCTCGTGATTTTTCTGAGCTACAAATACATCTGGATTATTCTCGGCGCTTCTGCGACTGTTCAAGCGGAACTCTGTTTCTCCTTACGGTGAAGTTGCCATGGATTACAGACGCTGTACTCCGCCATGTGCTCGTTACATCGCTAACGACGACCCACACAGTAAGTGCGTTAAGTGTTTGGGTTTTTCACATGCACGTAAGGCAGTTATAGGATCGTCTAAATGCAAATTCTGTGAAAATTTGTTGCTCAAAACCCTCAAATCGCGGCTCGCGGTCTTTGAGAGGGAATCATTCGTCTCCCCCTGTCGCGCTCCCGAGGCCTCTCGAGGATCCGCGACATGGGGTTCGGATGTAGAGCTTGAGGATGTGGAGTTCGAGCAGACGAGCCCCGCTCTTTCTCTCCCTCCCTCCCCTCGGCACGCGCGAGGCATGCCAGTCGAATTTTCACACGATTATTTGCGCCCCAGCCCGGGAGCACGCGACGCGGTTTCTTTCGGGCTGGAGGATATACTTTTTACCGAGGCTTCCGACTCCGAGGATTTCGGGCCTACTCTCGCCGACGAGGTTATCCCGCCGAGCGGCCAGGAAGCGCGGCCTACTGCGGCCTATGCGGAGCTCGTTGACGTGCTTTCGCGCGCTACGGAGAAGCTCACTATTGATTGGCCCGACGAGCCACGTGAGTCTCAGTCGTCGAAACTCGACGAAAGGCTTCTCAGTGGCCCTAATTCTAGGCCTCAACGGAGGAAGCTGCCATTTTTCAGTGATCTGCACCATGAGATCTCCAGATCCTGGAAGCAGCCTTTCTCTTCGCGCCTCACTAATGCGGCTGCTGCTGATTTCACCAACCTGGTAGGCTCTGTGGAACAGGGCTATTCCGCCATTCCGGCGATTGAGGAAACTTTAGCCGACCATCTTGCTCCGTCGTCTGCGCCGTCCTGGAAGTCGCGCCCCCTCCTCCCTTCTAAAGCATGTAGGACTACTTCCTCTCTCATTGGGAAATCCTACATGGCGGCTGGGCAGGCAGGCATGACCCTGCACACTATGGCCATTCTCCAGGCCTACCAGGCGGACGTCCTGAAGGAAATGGACGAGGGCGACGGCGTGACTCCTGAAGCGGTCAAGGAGCTTCGTAAGGCTACGGATTTAGCCTTAAGAGCCACCAAGCATACCGCACGCGCTATAGGTCGCTCTATGGCTGGTTCTGTTGCGGTGGAGCGCCACTTGTGGCTTAATCTCACTTGTGGCTGAAACTCTCAGGGGTTCGACCCTCCGGGTCAACCCTTCGCCTACTGAAGGTATCGCGCAGTTGCTTTCGAGCCCTGTCAGTTTGGCGGGACCCTCTTTTTCTTCGGAAAGGGGTCAGCATGGGTGCGGTATCTCGTCGCCAGATGATTACGACGGATGCCCCTCTCACCGGCTGGGGAGCGGTTTTCGAGGGCAGACCAGCTTGTGGGGTCTGGACCGGAGAGGCTCTCTCTTGGCACATAAATTGCCTGGAGTTAAGAGCCGTTTTTCTGGCTCTGCATCATTTCCTCCCTCTTCTGGAGGGTCACCATGTCTTTGTCAGAACAGACAACATGGCAGTGGTGTCTCATGTGAACCGGCAGGGAGGTTCTCGGTCGCGCACCCTAGACAGGCATGCGCGTCACCTTCTCCTGTGGTCTCAGAGCAGATTCCTATCTCTAAGAGCGGTTCATGTCCCAGGGGTTCTGAACCTCGCGGCAGATTTTCTGTCGAGACAGAAACTCAGATCGGGGGAATGGATGTTGAACCGCCAGACGATGGCCCTGATCTGGGAGGTTTTTGGAGAGGCGGAGGTGGACCTCTTTGCATCTCAAGAGTCGTCCCAATGCCCGCTTTGGTTCTCCCTGAGTCCCCCGGCCCCATTGGGGATAGATGCGTTCGCTCACCCTTGGCCAACGCAGAAACTCTATGCCTTCCCGCCCATCAAACTGATCCAGGCGGTCTTGGCCAGAGTGAGAGAGAGCGGAGTCCGCCTCCTCCTGGTAGCTCCGTTCTGGCCATCTCAGCCATGGTTTTCGGAGCTAATTCCTCTACTGGAATCTTCCCCCTGGAGGATCCCGGTCAGGGAAGATCTTCTGTCCCAGCTACAGGGCAGGATATGGCATCCTCGCCCAGACATGTGGAAGCTGTATGTTTGGCCGATCAGAGGCCGTCGGCATTAAGCTCTGGTCTCCCAACTGACGTTCAGGAGACCATTGCGAGTGCTAGAGCTTCTTCTACAAGGAGATTATATTCTTCCAAATGGAGGGTGTTTGAGACTTGGTGCTTAGCACATGGTAGGAGCCCAGTTAACTGCCCTGCTGGTTCAGTACTGGAATTCCTGCAGGAGAAGTTTGCTTCTGGAGCAGCCGCTACCACTCTCAGAGTTTATGTCGCGGCTATTGCAGCGCATAGGGAATCGGATGAGATTCCCCTGGGCAAATTAAGGTTAGTTTCTGCCTTCATGCGTGGGGTGAAGCGCCTGAAACCGGCTCGCTCCCCTAAAGTTCCCCCATGGGATCTTTCTGTTGTCTTAGAGGGTTTGACGAAAGCCCCCTTTGAGCCCTTGGAGTCAGCTCCGGAGAGGATTCTGACTCTCAAGGTTTCTCTTTTGTTAGCTTTGTCCTCATTAAAGCGGGTGGGAGACTTACAAGCTCTTTCTGTTAGCGAGTCTTGCTTGGACTTTGCCCCTGGCCTGGTCAAAGTTTCCTTGAGGCCGAGACCAGGGTATGTCCCCAAGGTTCTTTCCTCAACTTTCCGCTCACAGGTAGTTAACCTTAACGCTTTCCACCCTCCTCCATTTTCGTCTGAGGAAGATAGGAAGCTTAACTTGCTCTGCCCAGTTCGTTCTCTTAAGATATATGTAGACCGCTCAGGCGGTTGGAGGAAATCTAACCAGCTTCTGGTTTGCTTCGGTGCTAGCCGCCGTGGGCTTGCTGCATCAAAGCAGAGGATTTCTCACTGGGTCACAGAGGCTATCTCGTTGGCTTACGGGGTGCGTGGCTTGCCTTCACCTCTTAGCATTAAAGCACATTCCACCAGAAGTGTAGCATCTTCTCAAGCTCTTTTCAGAGGAGCACTTTTGGAGGATATTTGTGTTGCGGCAGGCTGGTCCTCTCTGCACACTTTTGTAAGGTTCTATAGCTTGGATCTTGACATGACCCCGGGTTCCCAGGTTCTTTCTGTTTGAACTCATTCGGTCGTTGTCTCTTTTATCTACCAGTTATAAAAGCGCTCTAGCTTGGCGAGTTTGGTAGTCCGTTCCCACTGTGCTTTCCGCAGCGTTGAGTGAACCTATGAAAGAGAACGTCTCTGGTTACTTGCGTAACCTATGTTCTCTGAATAGGGAACGAGACGCTGCGTTAGCGGCCAAGCTCCTCGCGCTGCTGACAGTTTCTTTTCGGCAGAGAAATCTGAGGAGCAAATGGCGCGCGCGCGAATATGTAATGATGCGACGTAAGAGCGTCGGGGCGGAGCCATATCGCGCGGACGCCATCAGCCAATGAATTGGCGTGATTCTATAAGGCTTAAGACAATCGGCACATTCAGAGAATATCCCACTGCGCTTTCCGCAGCGTCTCGTTCCCTATTCAGAGAACATAGGTTACGCAAGTAACCAGAGACGTTTCCTGTGTTCTTTGTCTGGTCTTTTCCTTTGTAGGATGTTGCATTGCTGTTTCTCAGTTCTGCTCCCTGGTTCTCTGGATTTACTTGTATTTAGTTATTTGTTTGTTTGAAATAATTCAAATATTTTTCTCTGAGAGCTTGATGTAACTAACAATATATATAAAAGATAAGTAACTGGATGAACCATATAAAAAATGAGTAACGCATTATGAAATTGACATATTTCAGAAAGAGGTCAGAAAAGACTAAAATCATTGTTTGGTCAAATGATAGCCATTACTGAAAACTGGTTGTGAAGTATATTGTGTCAAAGCATTCTCACAACACTACTAGAAATCATTTGAGAGACTTCCTCAGTGGCAGCAGTTGAAAATAATCTATTATAACAATCAAAGTCCCAAATAAATTATCTCCACACCCTCTTGTTTGGGTGTGGAGATAATTATCCCCAAGACTGGTTGCCCACTGAAGCTAAGCAGGGCTGAGCCTGGTTAGTACCTGGATGGGAGACCTTCTGAGAAAACCAGGTTGCTGCTGGAAGAGGTGTTAGTGAGGCCAGCAGGGGGTGCTCACCCTGTGGTCTGTGTGGGTCCTAATGCCCCAGTATAGTGATGGGGACACTACACTGTCAAAGAGCACCGTCCTTCGGATGAGACGTTAAACCGAGGTCCTGACTCTCTGTGGTCATTAAAAATCCCAGGATGTCTTTCGAAAGAGTAGGGGTGTAACCCCGGCATCCTGGCCAAATTTGCCCAGTGGCCTCTGTCCATCATGGCCTCCTAATCATCCCCATATATATATACACTGATTGGCTTCATCACTGTCTCCTCTCCACCAGTAAGCTGGTGTGTGGTGAGCGTACTGGCGCACTATGGCTGCCGTCGCATCATCCAAGTGGATGCTGCACATTGGTGGTGGTTGAGGAGATTCCCCCTTCCATGTGAAGCGCTTTGAGTGCCTAGAAAAGCGCTATATAAATGTAATGAATTAATTAATTAATTAATTAATTAATTAATTAATTGTTTAGTGGCCATGGCGATAAAACGACCCCTAATAAGAAAACATTGACTGTGGGCTATTCGGGTAATAGGTTTTAAAGGACTTGTTACTGCAGGTGTATTAGCTACTGCTATATGAGAGCAAAGTAATTGCACCTTAATTCCTTCTTTTTTTTTCTCTTTTTTTGTCATGTAATGCCACCACTCATTAAGACTTGAACTCAAGAATTCAAAGAAAAAAGGTTCGTAAAATAAAGTAAAAAAAAATAGAAATAAAATGTATACAAAGTTATAAGCTTACAGCATGTTAAATTAAACAAGTCAGCAAATATATGTATGTATACAAATTTACACACACAATATCTAATTAATATCTTATATGTATTGTTTACTATTTTCATTCAGGATATACTGCATTACAAACTAAAAAGGGTTTGCTGGCTCTAAGCCTCTAGACGCTATAGTCATATGACCACCATTACAAGTCCAAAAGCAAGTTTTCATCTGTCACAGTCCACAACCCCCCTGTGACACTGACAAAAGAGACTAAACAGCTGAGCTAGGTGTTGCAGCCCCATTCGGCTCAGCTAACTTCAGCTTGTGATAGAACAGATAGAACCCCACCACCTCCCTCCCCGTTGTCAGCTAATGGCCTTATGGGGATGTAGCCATCTCACAGTGCCACGGACAATAATGTTCCCACTTCTTCTTTAGCCTCCAAAAGGGACTCGGCTAGTAAAGTTTCTAAACCTCCCTGGCCATCCACACAATAGTGCCATCCATCACAAACAGTCCCTTTGATGCAACACATTCTGTTGCACTGTAGTCACCCAGAGAGCTATTGTAGCGAAAGAGTCTTTTAAATATTTATTCTCGAAAATTGGAAGGCAAATAAAAACCTGTATACTGTGAATACATCTGTAGGTTGGAGAAAAAATGCCCAATGCCTTTTGCACAAAATGATTAATTTTAAAAGGATGTCCGTGAACTATCCTCTTTATTTATGCTGAACAAATGTAGTGAAAGAAAGAACGAAAGAAAGAAAGAAAGAAAGAACGAAAGAAAGAAAGAAAGAAAGAAAGAAAGAAAGAAAGAAAGAAAGAAAGAAAGAAGAAAGAAAGAAAGAAAGAAAGAAAGAAAGAAAGAAAGAAAGAAAGAAAGAAAGAAAGAAAGAAAGAAAGAAAGAAAGAAAGAAAGAAAGAAAAAGAATTTGAGGTTTTGGAATCAGCTTTTACACAATAAAAAATTATATTTTGACTGAAACTTTACGATTATCCAAATTAAAAGATCTGGGAAGAATAGATAACCTTTAACTGCTATTTGAACATTTGCTTTTTTTATCAGTAGCTACAGGTCAAGCATGACCATTTTATTTGTCCTTTATCAATGTCAGATACATTCCAATTACGAACCCATTGCATGATTACCGACCTATATTAACCAATCGTTATTCTGATGGGTTTGTGTTTCGTAACGTAACATTTAACAGCTTCGCTACAGTTCATTGGATTGATTCCCTGGGTTAGTCGTTTAGATGTCTTTCAAATGTTAATATGCCTCACTCCATTTAGATCCGCTTAAAATGGCTCCCAGTATCGGAATTAAAGTCAATGCCTGCGGTATTTGTAAAATGTAAAATTCCAGTGTGTTCCAAAGTGTTGCACTCTCTTGGCTACCAAGACAACAAGTGTACTTTTATAGAGCACCATTTAATTATTTCTTTTTCAGACCACAAAAAAAGAGAAATAAAAATAAAATGTCCTGCTCAAGTTAGTCCATTTAATGGCAGTGAAGAGCAACCAACATCAAGTTTTATATGCAATAATATCCAAAAGGTCCCATGTGACACATGTCGTATATTACAAGTGTTATGGGGGTATATGATAGGGACTGGAGCGAACTCGAAATAAATCAATTTGATGTGGTCACTACAGTAAAAGAGAACCATGTCAACTTATTCAGGTTGCAGAAATTCCATAACAAAACATTCAAACATTCAAATAATTAAAAGGATAACAGCATTTCATGGGCAATTCCACTTATCATATTTGGTGATCAGATATCTGAATATTGCATCTGTTATGTTAATTGGGGTCATTTAACATACAGTAACAAGTGAGTGTTGATAATCTGGTTCTTAGGGCACTTTTGAGTGAAACAAACAGCTACAAAATTATAAGTAGCCTATAATTCGTCAGGCAAAAGTAATTTCTTGTACTAACTACAGCAGCACTGGGATATTTCACTACCTGTGTTTGCAGCATTCCTGGCCAGAACACATGCAAAGTGGAGCAGAGTAATTTTACAAGGGCGAGTCAGATCAACTTTGCTTTGGCATCTTTTGATACTATCAGCATTAGAGGAGGGGGAAAAAATACAAAATACAAACTAACCAGCTAAATTGTGCACTGCAGATTCTATAAAAACCTTGTTTGGTACGATGGGTTTACCTAATCAGTACATGCTGATAACAGACGAGACAGCACACTCCTTACACAGCTGAAACTGAAATGGATCAATAAGCAGCACCAAGGAACAGGAAAAAGTGGCCCCATTGCAATTGTAAAATCTCATCAATGTTTAGTTTCTGAGGGCACATCTACCGAAGATGGGAATATTGGCACATCAGGCAAATGCTGTTTCTCTTAGTGATCAGCAATCACTGATGTGATATGGGAGAAATCTTCATCAGAAGGCTCAATTGAGTCGTTCCATAGACTGTTTAGCATGTTTTCTCGGTTTGAAATTGAACACCAATTCATACAGTGACAAAAGTTTATCTAATGAGACCCTGTTTCATTCATTATGTTGACTGCATGACTTTTATTTTTTGTTCAAGGCCATATCAGCAATGGGCTGAATCAGTTTTCACTACTTCTAATTATCTCCAGTGTTTATTACATTCAACAATGTTATACCTATACAAAAGGGCTAAAGTACATCGGTATATAGACACATTTGATTTGATTTTCCTCTAAACCATTACATGGCACAAAAACTCACCTCACATGTTATAGATTTATGAAGCAAATGAGAATCATTAAAATTTTACAGACAATGGTCTTGTTATTTCCTGTTTTGTTCAAGGTAATTAAATTATATCTTTTTTCATAACTGAGAATATGTGAAAGAATGGGAAATTATTGGGGTAAAAAGCACCAGTATTGTTGGGGCTAAAGGAACAATAATTGATGTGATGATAAAAAGGTGGCTGACTTTTCCATTTGTTGACATGACATGTCATGATTACATTCAAATGGTTAATACCAGTTATTTAGTTGGATGTCTAGATTGGAGATAAATCACCATCTTTACAATAAAACCATCAAATTTAAAAATATACAAAGTTCTGTCATGAAACTCTAGAAGATGAATGCTAATATGTACTTTAACTCCACCTGCTTGTAATCACATCGTTATCTATAGGAAACAGCTGAATCAGTAGTAGCTTGCATGCTCAACCTTCATATACTGGGTATCTAAAATATTAAAAAAATGCGAATTTGCCTTAGTAGTGCAGCGCGCTTTCAGAAACCCTTAACTTCCCCTGCTCCACCTGTATATATCTGCTACGGGTAATTCATGTATGCTATATTGTACAGCAGCAGCATGTCTTACTTGCTCACAGCAGCGTGTCGTGTGTGTATTGGCAGTAGCAAGTCCCGTACTTACTCTGCAGCAGCAATAACCTACAGCAGCAGCATAGCAGATCTATTCCACCAAGACCAAACATATCAACATTGTCATATCCATTACCATGCCAAACACTCAGAGAGTTGTCATGACATAAATGAAATTAATCATTTCTTACAAAAAAATATTTTTCATGTTATGTTAAAGGTATACTATGTGCTGTAACTCTAGCGGTTAAAAAAACAAAACCGCATGCCTTTTGCGGAAGAACATTGTTTTGGTTGTGCTTCGGCTCTGCGTGACTGGATGAATATGACCCTTTAAAATAGATAATGCTTTGCCATATGTAGCACTCTAACAGAGTTAATTTTAGTTTATCTGTTCAATAAAGTAGCATACTGACCTGTTGAGTAATAAAAAAGCCATCCCCACGTCACTTTTACAACATATCAAATCCCGCAGTTCTCTCCATCTCCGAAGAGCAATGACAATGTTGATTCTCATTTTATTACAAGCTCTGTCACATTCTTTTTTTGCCAAAAGACTCTCTGTCAGTATCTTTTTAAAACAGGTGATTCCTTGGAGGTTCAAGATTTAGCAGCTCCATGCCAACCTTTCTTGCTCGTTGTGACAACTAACATATGCGACTCCCACACCATGCATCAAAGTAGCCAGAAAAACTTTTCTCTATTTACTGATATGACGAGACATGCACGGGTGAGTGACACATGTATGCAATTTCCCGCAAAAAAACCCATCCCGCTAGGTCTAAAATATAAACACTTATAATAGGTTTAGCATAGTAACTCAAGGTAAGACAAAACACGTTTTAGAAGGATTCATTATGTGTTGGCTTAAAGTTTAATTATTTTTTAATTTTGAACAAAAAAAAGTTACACTTTGTTGCTGAAGTGATTATTTTGAACAATTATTAACTTAGATATTTCCCAAAGCATTAATAAATTAGCCAAACCCTGAGCCCCCTCATACATTTACAAATATTTAAAAAATGAAACTATTTCTATCATCTCTTTTCCAACAAAATGTGACACTACATCAATGTTGTTCCTCTTCAGTCGGTCTCTCGACGCTACGTCAGGGACCGACGAATAGGAACCTTGCTAGAGAGGCCAATCTACTTCGAGTGAAACTAAACGAGCCAATGCACAGTGGCGTGCAATCATATGCATCAGCTGTTCAGCCGGTTATATAATAAACAGCAGACGAGATTGCACTTCAGCTTTTTGCTCCGGAGCCGAGCACTTCGATGCTGTGTACTCTACTGAGTGTGTTACGAGAACAAGCAAGCTCTTCGGGAGGATCTCTTGTGTCTGTTGTGGGCGTTACAGCGCGGCAGGGTGGTCGATTTCTCTCTCTCTCTCTCTCTCTCTCTCTCTCTCTCTCTCTCTCTCTCTCTCTCTCTCTCTCTCTCTCTGTTTTCTTCTTCACTGAGCAAGCAAAAAGCTGGTTCGGTGCGCCAAGAGCGCTGAAAAGCCGTTCTCACGGCGGTCTAACCAGAGAGAGACAAGCTGTACACTTCCCTGTCTGTGTCCGCTGCGACCGTTCCTCTGCGTGCTTCAGCACCAAGGAGAACAGTTCCTAAAAGAGCATACACGGGTGGAGCGCGTCTTTTTAAAGATGTCACACTACCTGTGTGTTTCTGGATGCGGTTGTTACCTGGGATAGTGGGATGGTCACGAGCACTGCATCGCGTGTCTGGGCATTGAACATGCTGAGGCAGCATTCCTGGATGAGTCATGTACCCATTATGGCAGTGGTTCTCAAACTTTTTCGGTCATTCCCCACTTTGGACAAGGGGGAATTTTCAAGCCCCACCTGCCCCCATCGCCCCGACACAATGCTAATGAAATATGTAACAAGCTTAAAATGTTCCAATTTATTGAAGTAACAAGTAGTATCAGTATAGTAACAAGTTGTATCTAAATACAAACTAACTATTTACATCAAATAACAGCAAGTTCAAAAATAAAGAAAATGAAGTGCATCTGTGTCATAACTTGCATGAAATTCAAAAATAGAGAAAATAAAAGTGCCTCAAAAATAGAAAAGAAATAGAAGTGCCACTTTGCAATCTGTTAAAAAAAGAAAAGAAGAGAAATCCATTTGGCAAGACAGGTCTATTTATCCCTGCATTAGTGACTGCAATGAGCCTGTTATGCATTGCACAATTTCTCAAAGCAGGGTTGCAGGCTTGATACTGCCACTCTCAAATCATGTTCAATGTTCAGAGAAATTTCATGTCTTGTCGTAAGCCACAACATAATGACGTCACATATTTTCCAACCCAGCCCTCAGCCCCCACTTACGCATGAAACAGCTTCCAGCGCGCCTGGCTACCCATCGGCGCGAAACATAGGCTACATATCTATGGGCGCAAAAGTTTGTTCCGCTACAATTAATATGCCACACGTCAATCATTATTTTGGGGGTGGGGAATTCCTGTTACTTGTTGTCGCCCCCGGGGGTGATCTGTCTAATAAGCGGCAACACACAGCTATAAGGACGGTTTGCTCTCACACGCGCTGCATTAAAAGTCACACACACACACACGCGCGAGCGCTCGCAGTCACTCTCTACTCTAGTGCGCGGTCTTGCTCCAGATTCCAGGAGATTGGATATCATTTGCGGGCGTCAAGGAGCCGCTATCAATATGCGGGAGACTCCCGGAACTTCCAGGACATTTGGGATGTCTGGATAAAGATATAAAGGCATAAAAAGGAAAATTTCCTCCCGTTTGGCGCGCCCCACCTGTCACGTCTCTATTCCCCACCAGTGGGGCGCGCCCCACACTTTGAGAACCGCTGCATTATGGGAGGATGAACACCTCGGAGCAGCGGTCAAGACTCTTATTCCTGCAAAGGGGATGCCGTCCACAGAGGGTTACTTCAGGCAGTACTGCAGGTGACCTGAGGATTACGGTGAGCGCGCTTCCTTAGGGGAACCAACCACCTAGGAACCCTCATCCCTCCCATGCTCCGCAGCCAGTAGAGCCGCCGCCGAAATGCACTGGACCATCCACGAGGTGTGTACCAGCCATATCCTTCAGCGCTCCCCACGATGACCAGATGTCGATTGCCACATCGGAGGGTGGGTCAGACTTCTCTAGTGATAACGATTCGGCTGGGCTGCCCCCTTTGGGAGTGGCAGCATTCCCCGAGTCGGACCCGGAGATGATGGCCATGCTTTCCCGGGCCGCCAACAGGATCGGGATCATGTGGAACACTCCACCATGTCCCGAGCCCTCGAGGCTGGATGATTGGTTTCTCGGGGTGGCCCGTGCTGGTTCTCAGAAACCCACCCCGGTTCCTTTCTTCCCGGAGGTGCATGAGGAGCTCACTGGATCGTGGAAGGCACCTTTCACTGCCAGAAACCGTCCTAGTGGCTCCTCCTCCCTCACCACCCTTTATGGAGGGCCGGCTAAGGGTTATGTGCGCATCCCTCCAGTGGAGCAGGATGTTGCTATGCAACTGTGCCCTAACTCCACCTGACGCAGAGAGCCATGTCTCCCTTCCCGAGCCTGTAAGCACTCGTCGGACTTAACCGGCAAGGCTTACAAGGCCTGTGGGGAAGCCGCCTCTGCCATACACGCCATGGCGTTGTTGTCAGGCCAAGGCACTGAAGGACCTGCACTAGGGTGGTCATGATCCCCAAGTTCTCTAAGAACTTCGTGCCGCAACAGACCTCGCGTGACGAAGGTGGTCGGTGGGTCGTGCGATGTCCACTATGGTGGTCCAGGAATGCCATCTCTGGCTGTGTCTGGCCGACATGAGGGAGACCGACAAAGTCAGGTTCCTTAACTCCCCCGTGTCCCAGACCGGCCTCTTCAGGGATGCGGTCGAGAACTTCGCCCAGCAGTTCTCGGCTGTACAGAAGCAGACTGAGGCGATCAAGCACATCCTGCTGCGGCGGTCAGCTGCTGCCTCCACCCAACCGCCAGTCTACTCGTCGGCGAGGGCATCCTCCTGCGACTGCCCTCGCTCCCTCGCCACAGTAGCAGCCTCCACCTAAGCGGTGCTGAGGAGCCAGTTGCAGGCAGGCCGCCCTGCCCGTTCCGGCCCCCGCCAAGAGGGACGGCAAAGCCAAGGGTAAGTGACCCGGAGATGGATGGGACTGCTCTTCAGGAGATGGTGACGCACCGCTCCCTCCCCCGGAAGAGGGCTGGGTGGAAAATATTTTGTTCCCTTTTATTTGTGTTCCTGCAGCGATACCCAAATTCTCAATAAAAGAGCAGTTTCTTCCATCTCCGGGACCAAAGAGGGTCCGGAGATCATTGGGAGGAGAGAATCCTCACCACTCTCATCCGCCTCTTCTATAGCCGGCGGCCAGGAGCGTGCAGTTCGAGAACACATCCAAGCCGTCCCTGTCCCTGTCTCCCCGTAAGTCACGGAGGGGGCCCTTGTTCCCATGAGAGAACAGGGCGTTCTCATCCTCAACTATCTCGAAAACTGGCTCATACTAGCACACTCTCGAGATCAGTTATGCGAACACAGGGACCTCGTGCTCAGGAACCTCAGCCAGTTGGGTCTTCAGGTCAACTGGGAAAAGAGCAAACTATCCCCCGTGCAGAGGATCTCTTTTCTCGGTATGGAGTTGGATTCGGTCGGACAGACAGCGTGCCTCACAGAGGAGCGCACTCAGTCGGTGCTGAACTGCTTGAACACACTGCTTGTTCAAAAGCAGGACGGCGGTCCCACTGAAATTTTTTCAGAGGCTCCTGGGGCATATGCGGCAGCAGCGGTAACTCCGCTCGGGCTGCTCAATATGAGACAGCTTCAGCACTGGCTTTACTGCCGAGTCCCGAGATTGGTGTGGGATCAAGGCACTCACCGGATGACAATCACACCTGCGTGCTGTCAGACCTTCAGCCCGTGGTCAGACCCCTCGTTCCTGAGGGCAGGAGTGCCCTTGGAACAGGTGTCCAGGCATGCTGTGGTGTTCACGGATGCCTCTGCCACTGGTTGGGTTGCAGAGGCATCTGTGAACAACAGGCATGCAGTGTCAGGGGTGTGGACGGGCCCCCAACTGCATTGGCACATCAACTGCCTCGAGTTGCTAGCAGTACGTCTCGCTCTGAGCCGCTTAAAGAGGCCGCTAAAGGGCAGGGATGTGCTGGTCCGGTTGGAAAACACTGCGACCGCTGCGTACATCAACCGACAAGGTGGTCTAGAGAGGCTCTCCTCTGGAGTCAGAAGCATCTGAGGTCGCTTCAGGCCATGTATGTCCCCAGTGTGCTCAACCGTGTGGCTGACAAGCTATCACAAGCTGTGCTCTCAGAAGAATGGCGACTCCACCCCCAGGCGGTTCAGCTGATCTGGAGAGAGTTTGGGGAGGCTCAGGTAGACCTGTTTGCCTCCTCAGAGACCTCCAACTGCCAGCTGTTTAACTCCCTGACCGAGGGAACACTCGGCACGGACGCACTGGCACACATCTGGCCCCACGGCCCTTGCAAATATGCGTTTCCCCCAGTGAGCTTCTAGGTGACTTACCCCCAGAGGTACTTATCACCATCACTTCAGGGCGGGTGCCGTCTATGAGACGTCTACTGTTCGTCGAGTGGTGTCCTTCTCGCCAAGAGGACCCCCGAAGATGTTCGATAGCGTCCGTGCTTTCCTTCTTGAAGGCTGTCTCCCTCCACCCCCAAAGTGCATGCTGCCGCTATTTCAGCATATCACGACCACATAGATGGCAAAACAGTAGGAAAGCACGACCTGGTCGTCATGTTCCTTAGGGGTAGAAAGGTGGTTAAATCCTCCTCGACCCCCCTCCATATCCTCTTGGGACCTTTCCCTGGTGCTTTGAGCACTCTAGGATGCTCCCTATTTCTGTATTAGATTTTGTATTTCTTCTTTTATTAAATAAATACTCAGCATGATAGAGCCTCGTATAGGGACAAAACTGCCTGATTGTGCCACATACAGGGAATATATTACCCAACACCTCAGAATATGATCATTTGCGTGATATCAACCCATCATGTTCATTCATGCTAAATTTAGATTAAATTGTGCAGATACAACGCAAGGGGATAGGACTGACTTACGCTTATGCATCTTTCATTTTCTCATTTGAGAATTAATTACTGAAACTATTCTGGCGATCAACCTGTCAGTCATTTACTTTTTGCTTTGTATGTTACATAATACTTCAATGAATTTCACTCATGAGTTTATAATGGTTAGTTTATCAATCTTTTGTCCTATTCATCTCATGAAAACACATCTCATTATAGTGAGTCTGATGCAATTAGGAAGACAATTCCTGCAGAAAGTTAACAGCATTCCCATTCATCTCAATAGTCAGTTACTTGACTGGGTAAGAAATCTGCCATCTTTTCCAATTCCACAGGGAAATGACTCCTGTCAATGGAGAAAGACGTTAGAATTCAGGGGCCAGGATTGCGAAATTCTTCTTAAGAAATAGGTATATTTTCTTAATTTTCTTAATATGTTTTTCTTAAGAAAAGAATGACCCAAGACAAACCTAACTTTATGATTTTTAAAGAGAATATTTTCAAGAATTTAAATTTAAATTCTAAATTACTTAAGTTTTGTCTCAAGAACAATCTTAAGAAAAAAACTCAATAACATTCTTTGTAATAAAAATGTGGTAACACTTTACAATAAGGCCGAATTAGTTTACATTAGTTAATGCATTAAGTTAATGCATAAACTAACAATGTACAACACATAGTATTTATTCATCTTTAATAACGATGGTTAATACAAATATAACTGCTCATTGTTAGCTCATGTGAACTCATTTCAATTAAATAATATTAACCGATATAACTTTTGATTTTAATAATATATTAGTAAATGTTGAAATCAACATTAACTGAGATTAATAAATGCTTTACAAGAAGTTCTCTTACGAGAGGTTCTCTCGTATTGCGTAAGCTAGCTTACGCTATGGGAAAGATTCATCTTTTCTGAGAAATTGAAGCCAAAAAATTATCCTATAATTTTGTATCCATTGTCAACGCAGTTCAGCTGCAGCAGACCATGAGCGGGCTAGCTAGCAGCTCATTGGTTCGCTCACAGAGAACTGCTTAAGCCTATGAGGAGACGCGAATGAACTCTCGGCCAATGAGAGTCTGACATGCTCTCATTGCGTCAGAGCCCGCCGAAACGGGCGTGGTCAGAGAGTATAAATTCGCGTCCCAGGCTGTAAACTCTGATTTTTCATCTCTTCAGCGAGGCTACACGCATCTGCTGATCCTGAGAGAAGCCGCCGTCGTCGAAAAGGCAACTCTAGCGAGCATCTGGGAGACTGAGGAAGCCGGCCGTCTTCGCCACCTTCAGCCGTCCTGCGAGCTAGCGCCATCCGACGGATTTGTATCCTTTTTACGAAAAAGCTTCCTGTATTGTATTGTATTGTATCTAAAAGAGCCGAGCGTCTTTTTAAAGGTGTCTCGTAAATCCTCCTGCGGTTCTTGCCGCGCTCCCCTCGAGACTGGAGACCGCCACGTCATCTGCGCTCTCTGCCTCGGATTGGAGCACGCCGAGCTCGCCCTCGCCGATGGCGGCTGCGATCTCTGCGAGGAGATGCCGTTGTCGACCCTGCGGGCTCGACTTCAGGCCACTAAAGTTGCTTCCGCGCCGCCTCTGACTTCGCCGCGGAAGAAGAAACGCCGCTCTCAGAGGCCGCTGGAACCCCAGCTAGAAACGTTCATCCCGCCGGAGCCTGTCGCCTCCCGCTCTCCTTCTCCGCCGCTTCCAGACGCACAGTTGCCGCCGAGTGGCCGCTCTGTCGCCTCCGATGACGCCGCGGACATCAAGGAAACCTGTTCGCTTCTCGCTTCAGACAGTGAGGAATGGTCCGGTTCTCACGCCTCCTCGGCCCGAGAATCCTCTGGGACCCGTGCTGGAATCGAGGAGGAATTAGTGCGCCTCCTCTCACAGGCCGTCGAACGCCTCGGGCTCGATTGGTCCCCTCCCCCCGAGCAGACCATCAACCGTATGGACGGCAGCTACTTCCGCCAGCGCTCGACTCCCGTCACTAAACGGGCCGCGCCCTTCCTGCCTGAACTGCACGCGGAACTCACGAAGTCCTGGAATGCCCCGCTCTCTGCCAGAACTCGCTTTGACTCTTCCGCCCCGCTTCGCGTTGTGGACGGAGCCGCAGAAAAGGGCTATCTCTCCATTCCCCCTGTAGAGGACCTGGTCGCCGCACATTTATGCCCGCCTTCCACGAGATGGCGCTCATCACCTGTGCTTCCCTCTAAAGCCTGCAGAGCGACTTCGAGCTTTCACGCCCGCGCTTACTCAGCCACCGGCCAAGCAGCCTCTGCACTCCACTCCATGTCCGTCCTTCAGATTCTACAGGGCGATTTACTCCGTGAATGGGACGAGAGCGGAAAAAATCCCCCCTCAGTCGCGGATTTGAGGAGCGCCACAGACATTGCCCTTCGCGCTACAAAATCTGCTGCTCAAGCCCTGGGGAAATGCATGGCCGCCATTTGTGTGTCTGAAAGACATTTGAGGCTCACACTCGCCGACATGGGAGATTCTGAGCGCGCCGCCTTTCTCAACGCCCCGCTCTCTCCATCCGGCCTCTTCGGATCTGCTGTCACGGGTATCGTTGACCGTTTCTCCGAAGTGCAGAAAGCCTCCCAGGCCATGAATCTCTTTCTGCCTCGTCGCGCTATCTCCTCTGCAGGCCGCTCACGTGACCAGCCTCCTGCACGAGCCCCACCCCAGCGCCCAGCTCAGCACAGTCAGACTTCTCAGCGACGCCAGGGCGGCCGCCCTCGTTCTCGCTCTGACAGCCCCCACAGACCGCCGCCTCCCCGGGGGCCTCGGCCTAGGATCACGCTGAAACCTGATCACTCGAAGTCTGCCTAGCACAGCTGAGGAAAAGACGGCGCTCTCCCGCCGCGGCCGGACCGCCGTAAAGGTTTCGCCCTCTGTTAGTCCCCGCTCACGCGGCTGCTACAGCAGTGTACCCCGCCATTACCAAGCCGGTCCCCTTTCCCGCTTGCATGAGCACAAACGCCGTTTTCACGGCGACCCAGAGAAATCTCAAAAAGAGCATAAAAGCCTCCTGTGTAGAAAATGTGCCCACAACACTGTGTTCACTCATACACAAAAGCATTTCAGTTCCCGTGTTTCTCACAGAGCCCACTCTCATAAAGCGGTTCCAACCCGCTCGAGTTTCAGAGTGCATAAGCGCGCCCACGAGCCCGTCTGCGCGTCCCACCTCTGCTCACTCTGTTACACGGCCCTTAAACTCCTCTCTGAGTGTAAGTCCCGCTGTCATAAACACTGTGAGCGCGCCCGCGCAGCCCGCTATGTGCAGCAACGGGGACCATGTAGCCATTCACCCTTTAGCGTTACGCTTCAAAGTGTGGGAAGCTATTCCGGGAATTTCCCAGTGGGTGCTAAACACAATAAGGCTAGGCTATCGCTTAAAGTTTCACCGCCGCCCTCCACGTTTCCGAGCAAAACTATTGTGCAAAAGGGCTATAGAGAGAGTTCCTCTATCTATGAGCGAGTCGGGGTTTTACGGCCGGTATTTTCTGGTTCCAAAGAAAGACGGCGGCCTCAGACCAATCTTAGACCTCAGATTTCTGAACAAAGTTCTCATGAAGAGACCGTTCAAAATGCTCACTATCAGAAAACTCCTCGCACATGTGCGCCAGGGGGACTGGTTAATTTCTCTAGATCTGAAAGATGCTTACTTTCAGATTCAGATAAATCCCCTTCACAGGCCATTCTTACGTTTCGCCTTCGAAGGCCAGGTTTATCAATACACCGTCCTTCCGTTCGGCCTATCCCTAGCACCCCGCACGTTCACGAAGTGCATGGATGCGGCGCTCGCCCCCGTGCGGAGTCAGGGGCTGCGAACACTAGGGATGAGTCGCGATCTTCGAATAGTAGAATAGTCGAACTGCGTTCGAAATTCGATCATAGAATTGCTTATTCGAATATCGTTATATTTTCGCACAATTCCAATGTGACATAATTGACAGCGCGCCTACTGTCACAGATTGTGCAGCAGGGTATTTTCCTATCAGGGACACCAGGTGTCACTAACATGAATGAAACCCCCTCCTGCGCGATCTAGGACACCAGTGTTTTATACATAGTGTAAACAAACAACAGAAGAAGAGCATTGTCGTGACCGTTAGCTCTGCGCCCAACAGAGGTACGTCACGTGGGTATAGTAGACTAACCTTTACCGTCTATAGTAACCGTCTATGGTAGTAACAGTCTATGGTAGTAAAGTAGGCTACATTTACTTCACTACGTTGGGCGACATTCCTCTCGTTACTTTATTTTAATGCAATACATGTTGTTAAATGCGTAGTTTATTCCAAGCGCGCTGTATCTTTTTTATGGGCATGAGCGATGCTCCATTCACAAATGAATCACTCTTTTGAGTCGATTCGGTTCAAAGACTTCATCAAACAAGTTGGCAGATCTGTCTAAATCGGTTCGCGAATCAGTTTGAATGATCTGTTCAGTTCCTCGCGCACTGAATCGTCTGAAGCGCTTTCAATTCACACTCGACAGAGTCGTAACAGGAAGATTTAAGAACACCAAGAGCGTTGGATGAAGTGGCTTCATCCTAATGAAAGCAAATCTGCAAATGCATCATATTTTTGCCAGCGATGAAGATCTAGTTGAACATCTTCGTATGATGTCTGTGAATGAATGATTCCACAGGACAATACATTCTAGTTCATTTCATTCAGGTAATACATTTTACAACCAAACAGATTATTACTCGACGATAGCACTACAAGTATGATGACATTATCCGTTTTTTGGACATATACATTCATTTATAGGCTGCTACATTAAATAAGCTACCATTGTCCACAGTTTATGAAATGAACACCCGCCATCCCGTGGTAATGTGTGTATTGCGCAGTAAAACACGAATAGTTTTGATTGAAACTAATTTGTTTAAAAAGTAGGCTTTTGCAGTAACAAGGCAGGTTTGCATAAAATCATTATGACATTATTACTATTTTTTTTTATCTAACGAGCATCTGGTTTGGCGATGCAAAAACGGACTGTCGTGCTTATTGTTTTTTCTTCTTCTATGTTAACTACCGGTATGTTAAAAAAAACGACGAAAACATGTTAATTGTTCGAATAATAAACAGTATGTTTGATGATAAATCGCTAAAGATGAAATTGGCCTCCCTTCCTGTCATTGTGCGTTTTTTTTTTTTTTTTTTGATTTTCGAACGATAATCGACTTTTGCTCCTCGATTTTCGAATGGCATTTTTGGCAGAAATTCACATCCCTAGCGAATACTGAACTGTTTGGACGACTGGCTGATTTTGGCACAATCACATAGAGAGCTACTGTCTCATCGTACAGTTCTCCTCGACCATCTGAAAGCTGTGGGCCTCTCTGTCAACTGGACAAAGAGCGCACTACAACCCAGTCAGACTATCTCCTTCTTGGGTATAGAGCTAGACTCGGTTACGATGACGGCTCGTCTGTCAACACAGCGTGCGCGCCGTGTTCAGCGTCTCGCCGCATCTTTTCAGATGAACAGACTCACACCTCTGAAAACTTTTCAGAAGGCGTTGGGTTACATGGCCTCAGCCTCCGCTGTGCTCCAGCTGGGGTTACTGCGCATGTGCCCGCTTCAGCTCTGGTTGAAGAGCCATGTGTCTCACCGTGCGTGGACCACGGGCCGCCAGCTGATAAAGGTAACGCAGACCTGTATCACAGCTCTGCAGCCATGGACCGTGGCAGAATGGTTTCAGCGGGGCGTTTCCATGGGGACCTTTTCTCGCCGAAAAGTCATCTCGACAGACACATCCAACACGGGTTGGGGTGCGGTCTGCGAGGGCTCACCGGCCTTCGGCCCCTGGTCAGCTCAGGAGAGTCTCCTCCACATAAACTGTTTGGAGATGCTGGCGGTCGAGAACGCGCTCACGCGCTTTCTTTCGCACATTCACGGTCACCACGTGCTGATCCGTTCGGACAATATAGCCGTGGTCTCCTATCTAAACCGTCAGGGCGGAGTCAGATCCAGGAATCTCTTCCAGCTGACAGAACGCATCTTAGTTTGGTCTCAAGTTTGGTCCCACCTGCTCTCGCTCAGAGCGACACACGTGCCGGGTCATCTGAACGACGGTCCAGACAGTCTGTCCAGGAACCCCATTCCCCCCAGGGAATGGTCCCTGCACACTCTTACAGTCCAAAAGCTGTGGGGAATATTCGGCAGAGCAGAGGTGGACCTCTTCGCCTCAGAAGAGAACACCCACTGCCCAATATTTTTCTCAAAGAGCGAGGACGCGCTAGCCCAGACCTGGCCCAGCCGCCCGCTTTATGCATTCCCTCCGGTTTCTCTGCTACCACAGGTGCTTCAGAGAATCAGGGAAACACGTCACTCGGTGCTCCTCATAGCCCCGCGTTGGGAGGGTCAGACTTGGTTTCCGGAGCTCACTCAGCTGTTACAGACTGCCCCGTGACCCATTCCAGTCAGAGCAGATCTCCTCTCCCAAGCTCACGGCACGATCTGGCATCCCCACCCAGAGTGCTGGGCGCTACATGCGTGGGTGATCAACGACTACCCGTTGCTTTGCCAGAGGGAGTGTTAAACACGATCATGCAGGCTAGAGCGGCTTCTATTAGAAGGCTCTATGCGTCTAAATGGTCTGTGTTCTCTAAATGGTGCACCGACAGAAATTTGGACCCACGGTCATGCGAGGTCCCTTCCTTTGCAAGTTTTTCTCCAAGAGATGTTGGACAAGGGCAGGTCCCCGTCCACTCTCAAGGTGTATGTGGCAGCCGTCGCAGCGTTCGTTGAACCCCGGCGCGGCCAGTCACTGGGCAAAGATGGCTTGGTCATCCGCTTCCTCAGGGGAGCTAGAAGGATGAACCCCCCACGCCCCCCTTCGGTGCCGATTTGGGACCTTTCCATAGTTCTCGAAGCTATGAAAGCCCCCCCATTCGAACCGCTAAACACCGTGGACCTCAAACACCTTTCGCTCAAAACCGTTTTTCTGCTCGCGCTCGCGTCAGTAAAACGTGTGGGAGACCTTCACGCGCTGTCCATTAGCGCTTCCTGTCTCGAGTTTGGGCCCAATGACTCCTTAGTCGTTCTCAAACCTAGACATGGTTATGTCCCAAAAGCGATTGGTACCCCGTTCAGGGCACAAGTTATTTCCCTATCGGCTCTGCCTGCATCCAATAGCGAATCTGACTCTAATCTCCTGTGTCCGGTCAGGGCCCTGAGATTATACATTACTCGCACTGCTCCGGTCAGACGATCCGAGCAGTTTTTTGTTTCGTTCGGTGGGCGCACCAAAGGGTTGGCCGCCTCGAAACAGACTCTATCCAGATGGATAGTTGATGCCATTGCAGCCGCATACGCATCAAAAGACCTGCCATGCCCTCTTGGCATCAGGGCTCATTCCACTAGAGGCATGACCTCATCGTGGACATGGTCCAGCGGAATTTCCATTCATGACATTTGTGTGGCAGCGGGATGGGCTTGCCCCTCCACCTTTGTCAGATTTTACAATCTGGAAGTTCCCGCCTTGCAGGCTAAACTACTAGCAGTCTAGTATGTTACAGCTCTTCTGGTTGAGCTGCACGATAGGGAGTTATTCACACAGACCGGTTTCGCTCTGTCCCTCTCTATCATGTGCTTATGTACTGCACAATCTTCGGCCCGCTCTGCTGGCCTTTGTCACATGTACATATATTTATTCCCACTCAGAAGGGTTCCCTGGGGTCTCCCCTGGGACTCATAGTGGATGCTTAGCACGCACGGCGTTGACCAGGTGTTCCCGTAGCGTAAGCTAGCTTACGCAATACTAGAGAACCTCTCGTAAGAGAACGAATCGGTTACCTAACGTAACCTCGGTTCTTTCTAGATGAGGGAACGAGTATTGCGTTCCTGGCCGTGCTTGTGCTACTAGCGTTCTCGCTTCATTCTATGAAAACCAGAGTTTACAGCCTGGGACGCGAATTTATACTCTCTGACCATGCCCGTTTCGGCGGGCTCTGACGCAATGAGAGCATGTCAGACTCTCATTGGCCGAGAGTTCATTCGCGTCTCCTCATAGGCTTAAGCAGTTCTCTGTGAGCGAACCAATGAGCTGCTAGCTAGCCCGCTCATGGTCTGCTGCAGCTGAACTGCGTTGACAATGGATACAAAATTATAGGATAATCTTTTGGCTTCAATTTCTCAGAAAAGATGAATCTTTCCCGTAGCGTAAGCTAGCTTACGCAATACTCGTTCCCTCATCTAGAGAGAACCGAGGTTACGTTAGGTAACCGATTCGTTTTCATTGTTAGTTCATGTTAACTAATGTAGTTAACTAATGTTTTGTCATGACAACTCTCTGAGTGTTTGGCATGGTAATGAATATGACAATGTTAACTCTCTGGGGTCGGCGGTCTCGCCGGCGATACCAGCTCACTTTTTTCCTTATCAGTGCAAAAGAGACTCAAATTACTCTGTTAATTTTGATCTTACATATAAGTGTTGTACATCATTCGATCCTGTTAAGTTTGTATTTTTTTGTGGAACCTCATAATAAAAACAAAGTGTTGTGCTTTTCGCCTAATAAAGAAAAATAAACATGATGCGCGTTCTGCGTTCTCTCTGTCAGTGAAGTCCATTCTGAAACGCGTCCGAAAAATCAACTGTAACTCTGCAAATACTCAGTCAAACAGGTACACAGGCACACAGGCATGAAGCCTGAATTATCTTCTTTTAAATGAAGTAATTTATATAAAAAAAATGTTTTTCTCATTTTATGTAATCTGTACGAAAAGAGAGAGATGATAGTCGTTCTCGTCTCAGCTCATTAAAGTTAATTTGACCACGCCCACGGAGCGCGCGCTCTATTCAAACACAAATGCTCTGAGGCGATCCACGCCCACACCAGCTGGATAACCACCGAAAGAGACTCAGATTTACGACGCTGTGAGGAATAATAGTACTATCTTAATAATAATCCTGGAAAAAATTACCTCAGAAGTAGGCTACAGGTAGTTTCATTTGGAGGAGCAACGGATCCAGCCGAGGAAATAGGTACATTCTTTATTTTCAAGTGCTTTGTTCTAATCGCGATATGGAATAGTGTCTGTAAACAAAAAGACTGTTTGAATCGCGTTTTTGTGTGTGAATGAATGAACAGCTTTTACCTAACTATATTCCAATACTGAGATGAGTAAAAATCGACTGAAATATGTTGAAATAAAATATTTTTGTATAAGCAACGTATTAAACTGCAAATTAACATTTATATGTCCTAATCATAAAAACGATATGTTACATATGAAAGACAAGATGTCGTTTTTACTGTAAAATACTGCCACATCAAAATAAGCTTGTTTGCTAAGATGTTATTATAGTGTTTGTTCGATTGTAAGCTATATTCAAACTAATTAATCCGCAACTGTGAAATATGTATGATAAAATGTATACTTTAGTATATAATACAAAGAAAGATTACATTTGAAATAGTTACATTTTAATTGTTGTTGTAATTGTAACCTTTTTATTAAAATAGCAAAAATATATGTAAGCTACATATAAATAAATCTTAGGTAAATCTTAAAAGCTCAATATAAGCCTCCTCTTTAAATTATTTGTATTGTGTTTTATTAGTGACACATTTGGGATACATTCCCAAACTTTCTGTAAAAACAGTATGATAATTAACTGCACAATTACTATAAATTTTTACATTTGATATTATACAATTTGCAAGCACAATTTGAAAAATAAATAAATAATTGGAACTGTGAACCAATTTTGTATTATATAGGCATATATATATATATATTGTCATTGCATTGCATTCTTGTGGCTCAGTGACACACCTGAATGAAAGGGTCATTAGTATGCAGCCCCATTATGCGCTCATTATGCGGGCCCATTGTCTTCTCAGGTGTGAATCACAGCAGGTCACACCCCTGCGCATATTGCCTTTCCAAACAAAAAGTGTCATTTTTAAATTTAAACCAATCTATTGTTTAATGTGAATGATAAGGCAGGATGATTTTCAGATCATTTTGAAGAAAAAACTCTAGGCCACAACACCCATTAGTCAAAAGTCGTGTGGACAGATATTTAGTATGTGTTTTGTGGCCTTATTTCAGAAACTTTAAGTTTTAGTTTTTTCAATAACCACGCACAAACAATATTCTCTCAAAAATACAAAAATGTACATACATGTTGATAACACATTATGGTAGCCCTGTGTGTGCTAAATAGAGTGTAATTACACCTTTGCCAGTAATATGTTTATAAGCAACTGAAAAAAGAACAAATGTCAGAGTATGTCAAA
The DNA here is from genome assembly GCF_029890125.1 of Rhinichthys klamathensis goyatoka. NCBI lineage: Eukaryota > Metazoa > Chordata > Actinopteri > Cypriniformes > Leuciscidae > Rhinichthys > Rhinichthys klamathensis. Next base: position 678,542 of record NW_026606624.1, read on the forward strand.
ACATCTCAAGGACCCCAAAAACACCTTGGACCCCAGAGGGTTAATGTGTTTAGTCATGGTGGAATAGATCTGCTACTGCTGTTGGTTATTGCTGCTGCAGAGTAAGTACGGAACTTGCCACTGCCAGTACACACACGGCACGCTGCTGTGAGCAAGTAAGACATGCTGCTGCTGTACAAGCATATATTAATCACCCCTGTAGCAGATCTATACAGGTGGAGCTGGGAGGGAAGATGGTTTCTGAAAGCGCTGCAAACTGCTACAGCAAACAATAGGCAAGTATTTGAAAGTTGAGCAGCAAACGCCACTGATACATCATGAATCAGCTGTGTCCTACAGAATGATGTGTTTGCAAGCAGATTGGGCTAAGGACTTATCAGCCTGTGCTATCGAGAGTTTCATTACAGATTTTTGTATTAACTAATGGAACCTATAACCCTAAGTGTTACCAAAAATATTTTGTATTCCCAAAAATACTTCTCAAGAAATGAAATAGCAGTTATTTTGTTAATCTGGGCCCAGATAATGCAACATCTACCAGCAGGGGCCAACTGGGCTAATGCTAACTAACAAAACCTTAAGCCCTTTTATATAAAAATTCTGGCTAATATTAATACGTTGATAATTATATATATATATATATATATATATATACACTGAACAAAATTATAAACGCAACACTTTTGTTTTCGCCCCCATTTTTCATGAGCTAAACTCAAAGATCTGAGACTTTTTCTATGTACACAAAAGGCCTATTTCTCTCAAATATTGTTCACAAATCTGTCTAAATCTGTGTTAAAACTTCTCCTTTGCCGAGATAATCCATCCACCTCACAGGTGTGGCATATCAAGATGCTGATTAGACAGCATGATTATTGCACAGGTGTGCCTTAGGCTGGCCACAATAAAAGGCCACTCTAAAATGTCCGGGGGGGACCCCCCGAAAAAAGGTTGTTGATTGTAGCCTGTGGAACGTTGGTCCTCTCCTCTTCAATGGCTGTGCGAAGTTGCTGGATATTGAGAGGACCTGGAACACGCTGTCGTATACGCCGATCCAGAGCATCCCAAACACATTAATTCATGCTGACTGCAGGAATGCCCGTGAATTGAATGTTCATTTCTCTACCATAAGCCGTCTCCAAAGGCATTTCAGAGAATTTGGCAGTACATGCAACCGGCCTCACAACCGCAGACCACGTGTAACCACACCAGCCCAGGACCTCCACATCCAGCATCTTCACCTCCAAGATCATCTGAGACCAGTCACCCAGACAGCTGCTGCAACAATCGGTTTGCATAACCAAAGAATTTCTGCACAAACTGTCAGAAACCGTCTCAGGGAAGCTCATCTGCATGCTCGTCGTCCTCATCGGGGTCTCGACCTGACTGTCTAACTGTTTGTCTTCGTAACCGAGTTGAGTGGGCAAATGCTCACATTCGATGGAGTCTGCCTGGCCAGCCTATTGCCTGTGCAATAATCATACTGTCTAATCAGCATCTTGATATGCCACACCTGTGAGGTGGATGGATTATCTCGGCAAAGGAGAAGTGCTCAGTAACACAGATTTAGACAGATTTGTGAAAAATTTTTGAGAGAAATAGGCCTTTTGTGTACATAGAAAAAGACCAAAAGATCTTTGAGTTCAGCTCATGAAAAATGGGGGCAAAAACAAAGTGTTGCGTTTATAATTTTGTTCAGTGTATATAAAACCAATTATTAATAAATGGCTATTACTAATAAATAGTTAATAAAATTCAATTCTATTTAGTTTAAAAAAGAAAGTAATAAACAAAAAAAACTGAAATCAGTCATTTTGAATGCTACAAGTGGATTTAGGCATCACAAAATTACAATGTACAGTAAGACAAATATATATTCATTTTGAGATTTGCTAAAGATTACATTTATGTTATTCAATGATTAGTGTTTTAAAAATGAACTTTGAGTGAGAGTTAGATGACAGTAAGTGTAATCTAAATGTAAATACATTACTTAAATGTCAGAAATACTGTACAATGTGAGCCAATATTGAAAAAATGTAATCTCCATTACTTCACAGTATCATTTATTACTGTTTATCTTTTAAATGTATTTTAATAACATCTATGTATAATGTATCCATTCAATGCTTAAAAAAATACTCTCATATTCAGAGGAAAACAAGCCAAATGATTTGGCACCAGATGTGTTGCGTGTGAACGAACCTTTCCTCTCATTGGACTGATGGACGGGGTCGGTTTCTTGGCAGCGGACTGCCGCACACATTCTGTTCATGCAGTGGAACACAAGCCCCCGCTGAGCACAGATCAATAACACCGACTGAGATTATTGCTAAAGTGGGTCTCCTGTCAAGTGTAACAAACACTTTGCAATTATACTTCACACAGACGTATCGACTGGAGAGGTGCTGTTGCGTATCACTTGTTAGCAGAAATCAGAAGTTGATGATCATTAGACAGTTTAATGAGCTCTATTAAAACAGCATAATGCGATGGCCTGGTTCATGGGTAAATGATGAACATAGATGCTGCATCTGAAATGGAATCCTTTAGAAGAGTAGTATGTTCGTGGATGCATTGCATAAAAAAAACAGTAGGCGGAAAGAACCCGGAGCCCATTCTCATCCCAAGGCGTCATCTAACTGACGCTTTTGACCATGCGTCAACATGCCGACGCACATGGTACCCCTTAAGCGTCAATATGAGACGCGCCTCCTAGTGGTCTAAACCTAACCCTACCCCAGACCTAAACCTACCCATAACAGAAGCGTCATGTAACTGACGCTAAAGGGTGCCATGTGCGTCGGATTTAGACGCATGGTCAAAAGCGTCAGTTAGATGACGCCCGAGGATGAGCGTCTCATATTGACGCTTAAGGGGTACCATGTGCGTCGGCATGTTGACGCATGGTCAAAAGTGTCAGTTAGATTACGCCTTGGGATGAGAATGTGTTGGGATTACTTACTACTTCCGCTGAGATTCTGAAGCATGTGGAATCGATGGACACTCTACTATCCCTTGAGGCCACGGGAGAGGATTTGTGAATGGCGGTGAAGGAACTCAAATGATGCTGGCCAAGTGACAGTAGCAACATGGCGGACGTAGTACATCCGAATATTATTCATACTAACCATATTCATACTATAAAGAATCGAATGTACATTTTTAACTGTCGAAAAGTAAATTCAAATTCAAATGTAGTACCTACTAAGAAAGTATGTGATTTCAGATGCAGCAAGAGTCTTTACCTGATCACAAGCGGCTTGACATCAGGGTCAACGGCAACGCACACTTTCTCAAACGCCTTAAAGTTGAATGTTAACCCACCTCATCTTTCTCCAGACCATATTTCCTCTGTTTGTTCCAAGTGGTTTACATGTCACTGCAGATTTCTGGACACCCAAATAATTTATCCGTAAGTCATTGTGGCACTGTGAGGGGAAATAAACAGAACTCTCTGTAAAACTGTCACAAGAATCTGCTGAAATGTTGACAGAAATGGATACGACATACTCATTATCCGAGCGTGTTAGGACAATGTGCCTTTAGCGTGGGGACTTGGAAGACAGAAAATCCCACAAATCGCTCTTTGCACATAAGAATCAAATCTTCATTTCCAGGTTTCCATGCATGGTGCTTATGGATTCCATCATTTTGGCAGCTCAGCTGTACTTGCAGTGATTGCAATAGTCCACGTATATTCCCCTCATGCCTGTACTATTTAGAAATTCCATTTGATTGACAGCCAATAGTTTCTTGTGAGTCTGCATGCTAGCAGGGGATGAGGAGGCAGCTGTCATGCTGCTCAGTGGCCAATCTGTCAAGACTGCCTTATATGCCGTTTCAGTCTCTGCAAAAGTTCCTTTTCCTGTAAGTACAAGTAATATCATTAATTTATTTGAATTTCAACATTTTCTAAAATTTGTTCCAGCATGAAAGAACATCATTATTTGTAAATGCAAACCCTGACTTCAGTGCACATACAACTACAGAATTTATCAATTTAATGTATAGCAACAGCCTATACCCTACAATCACACGACCAACTAGAAAAACAACACACAGTGTCACACTAATTGACAACATATTTACAAAGTCGTTATTGACAGATCGGTTACAAGTGGCCTAATAATAACTGACATAAGTGACCACTTGCCAGTCTTTGCAATTATACAAAACTGTATGCAGAAGAATAAAGACATTACTACAATTATGAAAAGGAAGAAAACACAAGATGCTGTAAACTCTTTTAAAAAAGACCTTTTAAGACAAGATTGGAAAAAAGTTTATGTGAGTGATGTGTTATGAAACATTTCAGACAATCATATCATCATTATATGACAAACATTGTCATCTAGTAAAGAAAATAGTTAAACAAAAATACGTTGAGAAACCATGGATATCAAAAGGAATCATAAATGCATGCAAGAAGAAGAATTTACTATCCAAAGATTTCTTAAAGAAAAGAACAATAGAGGCAGAACAAAAATATAATTAATTAACAAAAATCATAAGATGCAGTAAAGTTGATTATTACAGAAATCTACTGGAAGACAACAAAAATAATATAAGAAAAACATGGGACGTCTTAAATGCTATCATAAAAAAAAAATGGAAAAGACGAATATCCATACTTGCTGGTATCAATGATACAGAAATCACTGACAGTGCAACAGTGCTTCAGTTGCTGGGGAAAAAATACTTTGTCAATGTTGGTCCGGGACTGGCCAGGGATATTTCAAAAACGGGTAGTGATAGGGTAGAAAGTAAGAAGTTATTTGTTGAAGAAATAATATTTATAAGAGGGGCTGATGAAAAAGAACTTATCGATATTGTAAAAAAATTGAAGAGTAAGAAGTCCACCTACTGCTATGATAATAATATGGATATGTACACAGTCAAAAACATTATTGAATTCATAGAAAGTCCTCTAACCCATATTTTCAATCAGTCCCTACAAACCGGTGTCTTTCCAGATGAAATGAAAATAGCTAAAGTACTAATAACAATATATAAAACGGGAGACACAGACTCATCTCATTGCTTCCACAGTTCTCCAAAATATTGGAAAAAATGTTCTTTATAAGGCTAGATGATTTCATCACCAAACATAGCATTCTATGTGAACAACAATATGGTTCCCTTTCAAGGGAACTTCGAGCTGCGTTTGAGACGCGGTGGGAACGCTCTGCGTGATTGCGTCATGAAGCACGTGTAAAATCAGTCCAATGGAAGCCCGATACGTCATGGGTGACGTCATAGACCAGGAAACTATAAAGCACCCTTGAAAACAGACCGCGACAGCTTCTGTTGTCTTCAGCAAGCGCTCTCTGTGATTCTGTCCTTGTCTATTTATTGTTGTTTGTCAAGCCCAATATATATATATCACTATCTATCATTATGGCGAGCAAAGCAATATTATAGACGTTGTGTTGTTCCCTGCCCTCGTTACATCACGGGTGGGGACACACATCAGCTTTTTGTTGCTGTTTGGGAGTGGAGCATGCAACAGTCATTTCTCGAGGGATCCGACTGTGCATTGCGAGAAGCTGTCCGTGAGGACGCTCCGCTCTCGCCGGGCGTTCTTCGAGGAGGACGGTTCGGTTCGCGTTCCCCGCGCGGGTCTCTCTGTTGCCGAGGCACGGAGACGGCTCGTATTTCGGGGTTCGCAAACGGATCTGACAGCGGGGGTTGGGACGGGCTCCGCCCTTTCTCAGCTTTCACATGCCAGATCTAGTGTGCTGCGATTTCCAGTTCCGAGGAATTGGTATCGTTAGTGTTTTGTTTAAAAAGAAAGAGAACAAAACAAATACAAATCTTTATAAAAAGACAGATGTTTGAGTTTTCAATGAATAAATTTTCCAGCTCATAACTCTGTTGAATAAAGAGGAGCTTTTTTAAAGAAAAAAAGGAGGTTTTATCTAGTGCTGTTGCCAGTTAAATATTTACTGGCCAGCTGAACATTATGAGATTGAAAATAAAGAAGAGTTTGTTAGATGAACTGTATCTTAAAACAGGAAAACTCTGTATCTCAGCCTCCTCGTCGGGGACTGTGGTTTTTCCCTATCTCCACACTGAGGTGTCGAGATCGTGGAATAAACCGGTTTGTATTTTATGTGTTTAATCCCCAGATGTCTGACTATAGTAATGTTTGGGTATTAAGTATCATAGTATGACATTGCCTCGGGTTAAAGAGACGCTTGCGAGCTTTCTCTCTCCCGAGTCGGCGTTATCGTTATTAACCCCGACGTTACCCACCAGCCATCTTAATAATGAATACATTTTTATTAGGCAGCGCTGGTGGGTAAAGTATATAAGGACATGGATGAATGTGAGGGGCGACTCTCTGAGGAGGGTCGCAGCGCTGCCAGTTCGGTTGTTTCCTGCTGGTGGCCGCAGAGTGATATATATGTATATATATATAATTTTTTTCTGATATAAAGATAAAGGAAAATAAAGATATAATTATGTCTGTTCTTCTGGACGCTCCGCTTTCAAGAAAACTAAGAAATAAACCATTCAGCGGCGTTCCAGAGGTTTCTTTCTCACCAATCTAATGTTCCTGAGACGGCCTATTAAGCTCCTCTCAGCACAAAGTGCAAAACAGAGCGTTGCCATTCGGGCTCCTCCGCAATTGAGGGGTACCTGGGTGGCGGTCGCAGTCTAGCCAGTTAGAGACATGCAAGATCTGAGGACTGTTTTATCTCTAAAATAGCTTTGACAAAGAAGAAGCCCTGACGCCGAGGCGATCAGGCTTCTAAGGGTGGTCCCCTCTGGGGTAGGGACGGTTTTGAGAAATCGTTTCTCCTCAGCGCCCTTTGGGGTGCGACTCTCTGAGGAGGGTCGCAGTACTGCCAGTTCGGTTTCCCTGCCGGTTCGCCGTTTCAGGGCACCAAGGTGTCAGTGTCCCCAAACGAGCCTTCAAATAAGAAAAAAGAAGAGCAGTCAGTTCGGTTCCCCTGCCGGTTCGCCGTTTCAGGGCGCCGAAGTGCCTGCTTTTTTCAACGATCCTCCGAGGAGGGTCGTAGGAACTAAGCTAGTTAGAGGTAGGCAAGATCTGAGGACTGTCATCATCTCTAATAAAGCTTAGACAAGAAGTCCTGTCGCAAGAAAACGAGGCTATCAGGCTTCTGAGGGCTCCTCCGGGGCAGGGACGGTTTTGAGAAATCGTTTCTCCTCGGCGACCTCTGGGGTGCGACTCTCTGAGGAGGGTCGCAGCGCTGCCAGTTCGGTTGTTCCCTGCCGGTTCGCCGTTCAGGGCACCGAGGTGTCAGTGTCCCCATACGATCCTCCGAGGAGGATCGTAGAGCGGTCAGTTCGGTTGTTCCCTGCCGGTTCGCCGCTTCAGGGCACCGTAGTGACTGTTCAACCAAGGGACGGTTTTGAGAAATCGTTTTTCCTCTGGGGTGCAACTCTCTGAGGAGGGTTGCAGCGCTGCCAGTTCGGTTGTTCCCTGCCGGTTCGCCGTTCAGGGCACCGAGGTGTCAGCATCCCCATACGATCCTCCGAGGAGGGTCGTAGAATGGTCAGTTCGGTTGTTCCTTGCCGGTTCGCCGCTTCAGGGCGCCGTAGTGACTGTTCAAACAAATCCAGAGGCCAGTCTTGAGAGACTGGTTCCCCTAGTAAATTTCTGGCAGCGTGGAAACTACTGCCACATATTTCTCAGTGGGTCCTGCACACTATAGAAAAGGGTTTCAGAATTCAGTTCGGTTCTCGTTGGCCCAGATTTCTAGGGGTCCTCCTCTCATTGGTGGACCCCGAGCAGGCTTTGGTTATGGAGCAGGAAGTACTGTCACTTCTGGAAAAGGAGCTGTAGAAGGGGTTCCTCCTCCCAGCAGACAGCCATTACTTCATTGTTTCCGAAAGAGGATGAGGGGGGTTCCCGAGGTTTGCTTTCGGGGGCGAAGCATACCATTATCGGGTTCTTCCATTCGGCCAAGGTTTATTACCCCACACCTTTACAGTATGCGTGGGTGCAGCTCTGGCTCTTCTGAGACTCCAGGGCATTCGCGTATTATACTACATCAATGATTGGTTGTTCCTAGCTCAATCTGAGTTTATGGCAGTTCGGCATCGAGATGTCGTTCTGTCTCATTAAGGATGTAACCGGTATTTTTACAATATGTGAGAAGGCCACTTTTCTTCATTAATCTAATTATTATGCATTTCATTCACTGAGCATCTCATCCATAGCATATTGCACAAAAATGACCAGCGCTGACTGAAACTGCTTTAGCTTCAGTGATTAAGGGCACATAGATATTTTTATTAGTCCATTTGTAAGAATTTGTGTTCATAAAGTACTGGTTGCAGTACATTGGTTTGAGACACTTTGTATAGCATATCTTTATATTCCTTTAAAGATTATATGGAGAAAAAAAAGTGAAATAATGAAAACTTTTTTGGTTTGGACAGATATAAAAGTCTATTACTATTTGAACATAATAATTAGATTCATCCACGCTGGTCTGTTATTGGGGCATGATGTTTTTCAAATATAACTTTTTCCCTAAACGCAAAAACTAAATGAATGGTCGCTTGACGTTCACTTTATACAAAAGCTCAAAAAAGAGTGAGACTTTACTTTACTCAAAGTAACTCAGAGCTTATCCACGAGTTTCTGACTTATACATCGCGCACTCTAACTTGTTTAGACTTGTTTCAGAGAAAACCTTGACTAGCCTACTATTGATTTTCTCCTGATGGACATTTGATCCCTCCCAGTCAGCGTCAAGTTACGACTGATAAGACAATCACATTCAGACACAGCATTAAGTAGAACCCAGCTCAAATGTAAAAGAGCACAAATGAATTTAGTTTATATGTAAGAGAGATAGTTGGTTAATGTATTTCAGCTCTTTTTTGCTTCATGGCTTGTTAAAAAAAACCTAGTGTAAGTTTGGAAAAGAGTTTCAACGCATTGATCATCAAAAAGTATATCTGATAAAAGATGGTCATGAAAGTTATTGTTTACTTGGCCAACTGAAAAAAATAAATAAAACACTGAACAGCTGATTGAATGGGTTGAATTAAACACTTTTTCAGTTTGTAATATTTTTTTTTCAGAACTAAACATGGAATTTTAAACGGTCTCAATTAAGATGTAATTATTGTCAGACATTATAATTTAAAATAACAATAATGCCATTAATGTCCGTGTATCATCAGGAAAAAAAGATTCTCATTAAAAGCATTAAGGGTTACCAGTCACTAAACATTTTAAATATGGCGACATTACAAGTCATTACTTTTAACATTCAGTTGAAAGCAAATCATTTACAACTACTCATCAAATATAGAGTCTTGGCAGCTTTTACCATTAAGAAAAGGCTGGGTAGGTCACTACTTAGGAGCAAGCAGTCTTCTTTAATCATCACAACTTGGAGGCAACCAGAGTGCTCCATAAATAGAACAACAAAGCAAATCTTCTATATTCACCAAGAGTTTAACACACACACACAACAAAAGTTTGGCAACAAAAGTGAGTACACCCTAAGTGAACATATCAAAACTGTGTCCAAAGTGTCAATATTTTGTGTGACCACCATTGTTATCTAGCACTGCCTTAATCCTCCTAGCCATGGAGTTCACCAGAGCTGCACAGATTGTTGCTGAGATCCTCTTCCACTCCTCCATAATGACATCATGGAGCTGCCGGATGTTAGGCACATGGCGCTTCTCCACCTTCCGCTTGAGGACACCCCACAGGTGCTCAATAGGGTACAGGTCTGGAGACAAACTTGGCCACTCAGCCCAGTCTCATCCCAAGATGTCATCTGTCTGACGCTTTTGACCATACGTCAACTTCCGACGTTTTAGGGTACCCTTTAACGTCAGTTAGATGACGCTATCTAATCCTAACCCTACCCCAGACCTAAACCTACCCGCGTCATCTAACTGACGCTAAAGGTAAAGCGTCAGTTAGATGACGCCCTAGGATCGTCATCTAACTGACGTTAAAGGGTACCCTAAAACGTCGGATGTTGACGAAAGGTCAAAAGCGTCAGACAGATGACGTCTTGGGATGAGACTGTGTTAGGCCAGTCCATCACCTTCACCTCCAGCTTCCTCAGCAAGGCAGTTGTCATCTTGGCGGTGTGTTTGGGGTCGTTATCATGCCGTAGGATAATAGGAAATAGGAAATTACAGTAACAGAGATTGTTTTGGCTTTACAGCAGCTCTAGAATAAAGTTATTGTCCAGCTAAAGTAAGTTTTGATTGATTGATTCACTTCCGTTGCAAAGATCATTAGTTATAAACTTAGGGGCCGCAGAAAACACTCAACGTGCTCTGGGCCATTCATCTGCACAAAACTGTGCCTGGTGGCTCGAGAACGCAAACGTTTTTTCTATTTAAAAAAAAAAAGGTTATCTCTACCACCACCATTGACTGTAGGCAAGATGCAATCTTCTTGGTACTGCTCACCAGGACGTCGCCACACATGCTGGACACCATCTGAGCCAAACAAGTTCATCTTAGTATCATCAGACCACAGGACATGGTTCCAGTAATTCATGCTCTTGGACAGGTTGCTTTCATCAAACTGTGTTTGCGGGCTTTCTTGTGAGCCAGCTTCAGAAGAGGCTTCCTTCTGGGATGACGGCCATGCAAACCGACTTGTTGCAGTGTGCGGCGTATGGTCTGAGCACTGACAAGCTAACCTTCCCTTTCTGCAACTGCTAAAAAGATGCTGGCAGCACTCATGTGTCTGTGTTTTGAAGCCTGTGGTGGCTCATTCTAACTTTATTGTATTTGGGACTGCTACTTAATAGTCTTACCTTGTACTGTTTCTTCATCAGTGTTAATGATATTCTTAAGTAAAGAGGGACAGTACTTGTGTGTTTGTCAACCATTGTTAAGAAATACATTTGCTTGGGTCAAATTCTTAAAAGTTTGGGTCACAGCTGACCATGGGGAAATGTGGGTCTCACGGCCAAACCAGTTGAGAACGAAACAGCATATAGTAGACAGATATATAGTCTAAAACAGTAATAAATAGCATATAGTATAGACCTTATGTAGCCCCGCCCCTTTTCAGCACTGTGCTCGTTGTGTTCTGTCTTCCGGTTTGTATTTACACAGCATGAAGGTAAGATCTTAAGGATTTATAAATGAACCGGTTACTTTAAAAGGTTATCTTGACTGCTGTGATGACACTGAGCTCAACAGAGGGATATGTTGCGTATGCATTTCAGTGGTGAAAGTAACAATAACACAGCAAAGAGCAACAGAAAGCAAGCATATGTCAGGAACAGACAGTTTAACTACTGCTAACTGTTGACCTTTAAAAAACGCAAGAGTGATTGCCACTTTGTGTGTCTTTATCAAATCCCAGTGACATACGTACTTGATGAATGCCGTTCAAAATCTGCGACTATGAAACAAGCCACCCAAATTTCAAAGACCGGGGCATGTGACAGTCCAGTAAACATGAGATGACGCTTGACTGAGCTACAGGCCACAGAGAACAAATCAGAACAGCATGTCTGTGACAGGCTATGGGAACAGTGGTTTTTAAAACCCACACAGAAATGTCTGCTGTGTGCTGCTAGATCAAGAGTGGAATGTGGATAGGTTTTAGATTTTCTGTTCAAAATACTCATACATCATGGTATGTTTTCCTCTCGGCTCTCTGACAGCCAGAGTGCAGTGTCCATTTCACAACCTTATAGGTCACGTCTGTTGTTGTTTGGACGCCGTGTAGAATTCAAATGGATTTTTGAAAACTGAGGGAAAACAAAGTGGAAGTTGAGGTGGTCGAAGTATTTTCTAAAATCCCAACAAAGCACTACCTTCATTATGTTGCTAATCTTTGATTGTTACGCTGATTGCATTTCTGGTCTATTCTAGTTGATCAAAGACTGTTAAAATTAAAAGAGATGAAGAGCTCTCAAATGTATTTTGTGGATTCATTTTCTGTACCTATGAAGCAACTGTTGAGGTGTTACTTTTTCTCTTAAAGGTTAAATACATTTGCTGTATTAAAAGGCAGAAATGTTCATGACTATTTAGCATAAGTGCACAGATACTTAGATACACTGAAGTGAAGGACTCAATCGCTCAAAAAAAAAATGCAATCGAGTCACATTGAACTTCAACAAAGGGTATTTCTAGTGTTGTAGTCAACAACCTAAACCAAGACCAAGTCAAGACCAAGACCAGTGTGTGTTGAGATCAAGACAATACCAAAACTTTGAGGGATTGAGACCAAGACAAGATCAGTATGTGTTAAAACCAAGACAAGACCAAGACTTTGAGGGGTTGAGACCAAGACCAAGACTTTGAGGGGTTGAGACCAAGACCAAGACCAAGACCAAGACCAAGACCAGTGTGTTTTGAGTCCAAGACAAGACCTAGACTTTGAGGGGTTGAGACCAAGACAAAACCAAGGCAGGGCAAGACAGAGTCAAGACAAAGATGAGACCAGCACTTTTTAAATTCATCTAAAATATTCACATTTACTGCCTGAGAAATGAATTATATTTAATCAATAAATTCATTTAAAATACTAAGACACTATATAGAGCTGTTACCAATCAAATAAAATCATACTGATTGTACTGTACTGCAGAGGTGGCACAGAAGCTGCATCTGAGTTGGTACAATTACACCTGCATAAATACTGTTGAGAATAATGCTTTAAAAATAAAAATCAGCATATTGAACGTTTGTCTAAAATCAATAATATGTTTGCAATTGTGCTCATATTTGTGAAAACAGCTCTCTTGCTCTTGTGAAATTGCTTAAGTCATGATATAAAAAACAAGATCTCATACAAGTACTTTTTTTCCATTCGTATTTTGAATTTTGTGGGTATTTGTATTAATGTTGGTGACATTTTTGACACAATGTCATATAGCAAATAGAAAATCAGATTAGAAATAAGTTATTGATTCCAGGAACATCTGATCACATTAATGATGTTAACAAATAAATCAGACAATGCGTCGGCAATTCAGTGATATCCCCGCACTTGTGGTCTTGAAATAAAATCCCAAATCCTCTTAGTCTGAGTCTGAGACAGAGACAAGACCAAGACCTTAAAAAAATCTCGAGTCTACAAGACTACCTAAAAGTATTCTGTTTTAGTTTATATCTGAAAAATGTTTTTTCTTTCTTATGCACTAGGATTGGAAAAAAACAAGACATTTGCGTTTCATAGTCATAGAGGTTTTGAATGACATGAGGGTGAGACAATGATGACAAAACCTTGATTTTTGTATGAAATGGAAGCTTTAGCGTAAGTTCTGCCAGGAAGACTCAATTGTTACGTCACTTATTACTTTCTCATCTAACCAATCATGTTCTAATACTAGTAGTATAAAAGATCGGTACTTACACATGTCTGAGTTCACAGATGCTGACGCCAACATTCACCACCATCCTCCCCACCACCACCAGGATGGTCCCGTCCCATACCTCCCAGGGGGTCGGCTGCCCCCCTGCCTTCGTCTTCAGGCAGGATACATAGAATCCGTTACCCTCGATTGTGAGTCACGGACGCCAAAATAACTTTATATCACAATACTTGCTTGCTGGGCTGTTAATAAATGTATGCTTTGTTACGTCATTTTGCCTCCCGAGTCTTTCTGGTAGAACTGTCCCTTTAAGAGTTCAGAGAGTTTTGTTTAATGAACAAAATGCTGGCCAGCCAGTCTCTAAATAGTCTGACTTCCTCGATGACCTCTATTTCAATATTTCTCTGTGTTTGCTAAAAGCACTGAATCGCGAAATGCTTTTGAGGACATTAAGCAATGAGGTATGAAAATACAGAAGTGTGTGAAAAACTGCTTTTTGAACTTTATTAACACCTTTTCCTTTGATGAAAATTGGTTTGCCAAATTTGTCAGTGGAGACTGTGGAAAGCATTAGGGGGGAAAACACTAACACTTTCTGCACAGTGATTTATAATCTGCAGCTTTGTGACCAAGTCAAACACTTTGTGTTATTAGCATTATAATGATAGCCTGGTTACCAAGTTTTAAGGCTCCAACTAGTGGGATACTATTTGGGAAATCAAATCCCTCAGAGTCAATTTTTCATAGTTTAACAAAATGCGCCTCATTTGTGAATCTCTGTCGGCTTCTGCTAATGGCAGACAGATGTGTGGAGAATAATTTTCATCAATAATAGATGAACAGCACGAGTTCTTATATTAAGATTTCTGTCTATGTAAACTTACATTAAAACATGTTAAATAAACCAAACTTTGCATTTCAGATGAGTGTACAGTATAAAATCAAGGTGATCATGATCAATGTTATTAAAACATCACACTAAATTAATATGGTTTTATCAAGTATCTGTCTGAGCATAGTTTTTTAGACAGGCGTGTATTACTACGACGACACATTGATGCAGCAAAAAAAAGGACAAAGGTTGTGGATTAAAGTTCCTCTCCAACTTTTGGACCACATGTGTCATCCTCAAAAAAATAAGACATATTGGGCCAAAAAAATAGCTCTGGCCTTGGTCCATGAAACCTGGCAGCTCACCACATTGTCAAATACAACCAAAATTTTATCTTGAACAAGGGCACTTGAAAGACTTCGTGAGTGGGTGTAATAGTTTATATAACTGGGTTTAATATGTCATGATGCACAATAAAAAACTCTGATGGGTTGAGAAAAAAAGTTTTATTAAATTACATAACCTCATCAAAATTTCAGTGGTTAATTAATGCACAAACATGTTCTGATCCAAAACATGAGCTATTGCATTTTTATGGCATTCAAACCAGAATGCAACCTTCTCATAAGTGGCTGATTTAGAATGCTCTACATAGTCAAGAATTCCAAACACCAAGTGCACTTAAGACACCGACTCAAAATAGTTTTCAGCAAGCAAGAGGAACAGCACAATGTTACCTAAACATACATAATACAAACATTAGGAGTAAAATTGCAAGTTTTAAACAGTTTTCATTATTTTTATATTACACTAAGACATTCAAATTTTAAAATGACATTAAAATATATATATTTTTTAATATTTTATTAATTAAGTTTGGGTTAGCATAGGATTGTAATACTTTTATTCATCAAAGACTTGTGGAATTAATTAAAAGTTATATTAAAGACATTAAAAGTAAAATTTGACATTTAAAAGGGCTGTTCTTTTGAACTTCTATTCATCAAGGAATCCTGAATAAGTGTATCACAGTTTCCACAAAAATATTAAGGCAAAGGTTTTCACTGACTGTTTCTTGAGCTCCAAATAAGCACATTAGAATGATTCCTGAAGGATCGTGTATACTGAAGACTGAATTAATGGCTGCTGAAAATTCAGATTAGCCATCACATTATGAATTACATTTTAAAATATAATTAATTGTATTTTTGATCAAATAAACCCAGCCTTGGTGAGCACTTGGTGATTTTTTTTTTTTTTTTTTTTTTTTTTTTAAATCTTACCAAGGCTTAACTTTTGAAAGGTAGTGTATAATTAACATTTTTCTCACTTTCCATCTTGGATTTTCCTCCTGATCTTGTTGCTGTGTATTTTGAGATTGCCTTCTCCACAACAAACACATTTGCAATGCCGCCGTGGTGAAGATGAGGCATCATAAGAGACAGCTTAAATAGTAGAAAAGCCTATAATTGTGGCTTAAATAGATACAATTTTAACTGCAGACTATACAGCGTGTAAACACACAGCCTATTTAGGAGGATGAACAAGGTGCTAGAAGGTAATAACTAATATATTTAAAATCCTAAGTGCAACAGTATAAGAATTTAGCAGAGGTGCTCTTCTGTTGATAATGAAAGCCACTGCTAATGAGTGTGTATTTACAAGCTCAAATGTTGTTGGACGCACAGAAAGTAGGGTTTATGGCATAAACCAAAAGTAACCCTTTTTCCCACCCATGCTTTTCAAAACCATGCCGAAGATGCTCTCTAAACATATAAGGTGACATTTCCAAAGGTCATTTTGACACCGGATTAAAAATTAGTTTTTGGTGTCCTGCTCAGCAGAGGTTATAGCAATTTAGTTGGTGTGTGCATAACGGCAGGTTTAGGAATGTGGAATGGTAGTGACATCCCATCTGTTAGTCAGGGATGTTTCTCCTTTTTCATGCTTTTTTGAGATATAATAATGACTCCAATTACATGTGGAGGCAGACAGGCTTTCAAAAGTCCACCACCGGAGTGCCTTTTCTCAGCCTTGGTGCAAGACTGCTTTTACTGCCAAGCAGTAATATCCACTCCTGTCATAGTGATGTCTCTCAAGTGTGTGTGCTTTCATCTATCCACACTGGGTAGTTAGAAGCATAAAATCTCAATTCAAAGTAGGTAAAAAGCCATAATTTTCTCTCTATCTCTCTTTCTTTTACAAGCCATTCTAGCCTTTATCTGATAAATATATTATATTTCAAGCTATGCCTTTTCTGGACTTTGCCTTGTTTCATGGTAATAATATCTGATCAAATGTAATTTACGAGGCGCACTAGCACAGCTGTTGGCACCCCGTTGTTTTTGGCAGTATCATCATTTTTATCATTGCTGATGTTGTTACAATTTCAGCTCTAAATCGGTTGTAACAAAGAATTATGGCATATATGTTGCACACTTGTGGAAAACTATAGGTTATTTATCTAATTTATAAATCAATCCCCCACCATAGACAGGATGTCACTACACATATCACACATATTTATATATTACAGAGATTATATATATTATTAAAATGTTATGTATGGGTATTTCATATTATGTTTAATATTGCATTATATTTTAATATATTCATGTGTAAATATGGTGACAACCTATCTATTGGTGTGATTTATATATAAATGTGGTAAATAATGTGGTTTTCGGCAAGTGTGCAATACAGCCTAGTTAGAGCTGAAATTGTAACAACATCAGCAATTTATATAGGCTATCTCAAATTTGAAGAAAAAAAAAATAATTAGTATTGATCCAATCCTGTTATTTGTCATTATGAAGGAGTTGCTTAGGTGTTTTATTGTTGTTTCATCAGCCCTCCTCCACCTTCAAGCTCCATGTTTTGATGTGCTCGCCTTGTGAACGGTCCGCATTGTTTTGAGCTGACAGAGCCTCTGTTGTGTTGGCTGGGGATGTCTCATGAATTATGTAGAATGAGGTATTATGCTAAATTAATTTACACACAGAACCTAATAAAGATTTTTATGTCCATCATCAGAACCTACATTACAATATCTTATTATAGCCATTAATTTTGTCATTGTGTGTCATTGTTTTCTATTCTCTAAGGACCATAACACCTGTAACCATGATCCACAGCGAAATATAGACAGGGTCAAATACTTTATAGCCAGACATGATGTGACATAATATAAAAAGATTTGATCAATGATGATACATGTTTTCCTGCATTTATTCCAGACTTCAATAAGCTAAGCCCAGGTTATTGCTAATAAAGCATGCATTCTTATTACGGACACTTCAAATATATTAAAATGTAAAATAGTTTATTTTAAATTGTAATAATATTTCACAATATTACCGTTTTTACTGTATTTTTGCTTACAGTAAATAAATGCAGTCTGGGTGAGCATAAGAGCCCCCTTTCAAAACCATACCCAAATATCAGCAAAAATAGCTCTGGTCCACAAGGAAAACCATAAAAAGCATGTCGTCTAGCATCACTGAAGTCCTTATTCTCTTCAGATTGGTGGTGATTGTGTTCCATAATACAACCTTTTTCTTTTTCATTGTAGGCGAAAATGAAAACCTCGACTGGTTGCGACAAACTGTTACCGTTTAACCGTTCAAAACCAATAATAAACGGTAGACATTGTCTGAATGAGTGTGATGTTCCTTAGCACCACAACCTAGCACCCAAAAACTATATTCTCTGAATGAGAGAACTTGACAGTTACCTTCATTGATGCACAGTTTCTGTCAATTTAAGTAGACCATCAGAGTTACTGCTTCTAGCTAAGATTTATACCCACACAACAATGAAGGCTCAATTTAAACAACAAAACTCCCTTGGCCAAAGGAGAGATTTTTCCTTTAGTCGAAAGTTTGAAGTAAACTTGTGGACCTCTGAGGAGACAATCTTTCACACAATTGCCTCCATGTTTGAATGTTCAATATTTGTCCTTGCATGGCTCCAATTAAGGTTAAATGACTGTGAAATTGCGGCTGGATTGAAAAAAAGCTGACAATGGCAACAATGATATCTGGGGACTTGACTGGAAAAGTACAAGAAAGGAATTATACGGGCTGTCTGCAATCAAAATACCTGTCAAAAACAGTATTGTGAAAGCTGTGATCTCAGCTGAAGCCGTAATTTAAGCAAAGACTTCCAAATTAGACACTGTACTTTGATTGTCATTTTAATGTATTTTTAAACGCAATCTGCTTCAGCAAATGCAGGACAATGAGATTTTCGCCTGAAGCATTTAACTACTTCTTCATAACACTAGAAGCCATGATACAATAAACCTCTCAAAAGGAACCCATGGAACCATGAGATTATTGCATAGCATTCCTTCATAGACTCCAGGAAAAAAACACCTTAAAGACTTTTTGTTAATGTTAAGTATAGATCCTCTCTAAAACATTGCACTGAAAATCCCATATACAATAAGGTCTAGTTCAAAATGGTGGTCAATAAACTGTCCCTGTTGTGTTCTCTTATTTTCTAGCTTCACACCTTCAAATTGTCAGCACGCCTACTGTGGAATATATTAAACAAAGAGAATTCGGAGTGAATTCACAATGAGCTGCAGTTAAAAATATACCGGGGCGGATGTTAAGGAAATAAGGAATACCCAATGCTCTGCATCTATTCTCTCTCCTACGTTTGATCATAATGCTCCACAAGTGTCTGACCTTAGTGACCTCCTCCCTGGTTTGACCTACCGGGACCCTCAAAGGGCAGTTGCCAGAAGTTGTCAGAAGAATGTCTGAACTCCTTGAAATACAAAAGTGGTCAAACTTAATCAAAAGTACTTAACCTGTGCTGACATCTAGTCCTGCATGACTTGCTTACCTTGCCGAAGAGTTAAAAGATTAGTTGTAATACTGTTGGGTATTCTTCTGCAGTATTTGCCTTCTTTATATTCTCTTTACAGTAACTGCCCAGATAGCATGGTGACATTGATACAATGTTGAGTTTTGATCTAAACCATCATTTTGGTTGAGATTGACATTTCAATGTTTAAAGTGTGCTGGATCAGCATTGAAATTTTGATGAAAGCCAACAACACACATGGGTGGAGACAGTGACATTGAACTAACAGTGATTTGTAGTTGATGAGCACAAGATCATTCAGGCGTATCTCTGCAGAACACTAGTGGGTGTTTCTCGATCAATGGGGCGGTTTCAAACCACAATGGGCATTTTCAACCGCTTTACCCGATTTGCTGTAATCCACTGTGGGCTTGGTTTAGGGGTGGGCCTTCATGATTTTAGCAAGTCTGTTGAAAAATGGTTGAAAAACATTTACCTGTATTGTAGTTTGAAATTGGCCACTGATTGGTAAACGCCCATTTTGTCTTTGCATGTGCACTTCTCAGTAGTCTAATGCTTCCTCATTAGAGTGAAAACAGGTGCATCCTATACAGAAGTCTTGTTTGTTGAATCACCTGACATACATGACTTCTCTAGCACAGTTTCAAACAATGGTGCATCTACCTTATTTCTCTGTTCCTTTGTTTTGCATGCTTATTTGCGTTTGATTTGTGTTGTTACTCACTGTAATTAGATTACAAAGTTATTAAAGTGTTTGAATAAAGCATCTATTTTTCTACATTCTTAGAAAATGCATCTTGCTTTAGTAAAGTTTATTAGGAATTTCCTGAATAAAGTTATGTCATTTAACAGATTTCTTAAGGTGCAAGAGACATGAACATGAGCAAGAATGTTAACATAGCCCATGTCTTGTATCGGTCAGTGCTTGCATGCAGAACACATTGCTCCTTTAGTAGGAGTGAAGGCAGATGAAGATGGACAATTAAAAAAGCACCCTCCTGATAATGCTGACATTGATCATACATTGAGTTGTTGTCGACAGCATAATCACCTGACCTGGGACTTGATGATATCCTGTATCTTATCACTGCTTAATCAGGTAATCATTCATATTCCTGAATCTGTATTCAATTTGAGAAATAACTGATTTCCATTCAGTTTAGCTTGTTTCCACTGAAACACAATAACAAAAAAAACATCTAGTGTTTATTAAGAAACTGACTGACATGGCTATTTTGTGATAATTAAAGAGATTGGGGTCTACATAAGGTGAATCTGCAGCTTTAAAGAGATAGTTCAGCCTGAAATTAAAATTATGTCATCATTTATTTACCCTCAAGTTGTTCCAAACCTGTATGAATGTCTTTCTTCTGCTGCACACAAAAGAAGATAGAGTGAATAATGCCGGTAACCAGACAGTTGATGTTAGCCATTGACTTCCATTATTTCCTACTATGGAAATCAATGGCCACCGTCAACTTTCTGGTTACCGACATTCTTTAAAATATTTTTTTTGTGTTCAAAAGAATAAAGAAACTCATACAGGCTTGGAACAACTTGAGGGTGAGTAAATGATTACAGAATTTTCATTTCGGGCTGAACTATCTCTTTAAAGAAGTTTTCTAAGATCTTTTTTATTCTACAAGATAAAAGTGTTATTTGAATGCTGTAGTTTCACAGAAAATGAAATGAATGGCTATAGCTCAGAGGTGTTTGTTCCTCTTCATGAAGAGTTTAGCTCCAGCACCTGGAAGTGTTCATTGATCTGATGACCTCGATTATCTGCCTCAGGTGTTTAATTAGGGCTGGAGATAAATCCGACACCCCTGCTAGTGTTTTCTTTTGATATTAAAGCATTCATAGAAATAAATAAACAGAATTTTACGATACTATAATCGTAGTTAGAATATTTTGTTTTCAGTGGCTTTAAAAAAAAAAGTGAATCATATTGTGTTTAGTATATTAACATTATTGAATGTGACTGTATGTATGACAACTGAATTGATTCGTTCTTGAGTAACATCATGCTTTCTTTTTCAGATTTCAGAGAACCCAAAGGAAAAGAGGCAGAATCTGAGGCAGTATCTGATGCAAGACAGATTTTTAAAAACCTGAACCGCTGGACCTGTAGTTATGATGACATCAGACTTCTGAAGCCAATTTTATTTTTAAAGGTTGAAATGCTTTTGTCCTATTTCTCCCCCTTTCTTTTAAAAAAATTATATTTGAATATATTTGTTGTCATTGATTGATTGAATAAAATAAATTGACTCAACTGCTGGAAAGGTGTCATTTATATTTGAAAAGGTTTTCGACAAATTTTGAAATGGTCAGGAATTTGTTGACGCACCATTGAAGTGTGATTGAAATATTAATGTTGTTTCAACATTAATTGGTACATCAGATGGCAACATTGTTTGACATTCCTTTTCAGTCTTTCAACAAAATGAATTTAGAATCAACATCACATTGTAACATTGATCAAACCATATTACCAAAGATTATTTTTTGTTAATTTCAGTGTTAATTCAACAGCAGTGATTTAGATTCAACATCATAGTGTAGCGTTGATTCAACAATATTACCATTGATTATTTTTGTTAATTTCAATATTGATTCAGCATCAGTGATATAGAATCAATCATAGTGTAACGTTGATTCAACAATATTACCATTGGTTATTTTTGTTAATTTCAGAGCTGATTCAACAGCAGTGATGTAGATTCAACATCATTGTGTAACGTTGATTCAACAATATTACCATTGATTATTTTTGTTAATTTCAATATTGATTCAGCATCAGTGATATAGAATCAATCATAGTGTAACGTTGATTCAACAATATTACCATTGGTTATTTTTGTTAATTTCAGAGCTGATTCAACAGCAGTGATGTAGATTCAACATCATTGTGTAACGTTGATTCAACAATATTACCATTGATTATTTTTGTTAATTTCAATATTGATTCAACAGCAGTGATGTATAATCAATCATAGTGTAACATTGATTCAATAGCATTACCATTGATTTTTTGTTCAACATAGTTTCAACATTAACTGAGGGTGCAAAAGTGATGTTGATAAAATATCACTTTGTAATGTTGAATCAATACTATTACCGTTGATTTTTGGTTGAATTGCCAACATTATTTCAACATTAACTGAGGGTGCAAAAGTGATGTTGATAAAATATCACTTTGTAATGTTGAATCAATACTATTACCATTGATTTTTGGTTGAATTCCAAACATTATTTCAACATTAACTGAGGGTGCAAGAGTGATATTAAAGCAACATTACTTTGTAACGTTAATTCAATGCAATTAGCGTTGACGCATCAACACTGAGTCAACATTGTTTCAATGATTACATGCTATCTGGGTGTGGATAACTCTGAGGAGAAAAACAGGCTTTCATAGAGATGAGCATTCGACAGCAGTTCAAAAGTAAAAGGCCTTTCCTCTAAATCTTAAAAAAAGCATTTATGTTGCAAAAAAGATTCAGTTCAAAATTCCCAGCAGAAAACCTTTTGTCATTATAAGCAAACATAACTTTCCACAGACGTTGGGTAAAAACATAATCAAAGTGCATTACAGTGCTAATTTCATGCATCAGTAAAGAATGGGCGTGGGACCAATAAAAACATGGCTCTTGATTAAAGAAGGCCACATTCACTGCACATGAGCACACTGACCGACCTCACACACTTTCTCTGATACAAAATCATTTTTACTTTCACAGAAAAATGTCCCTTAGGTTCTTGACTAGATCTCGTGGGATGAATAGCACCTGTGAGTATGGCAGGGTTATCGGGACTGAAAATGAACTGTTCACTGCCGCATATATGAGCTGAATAGAAGGGAAGAAGATAATAACTTGAAGAAGAAGAAGCATTGAATTTACAGGAACTGTCGAGTTATAGAAGCAGCAGCCTCTGACTTGAAAAGCATGTCCCCGCTGAAAAGACCAGTTTATATAAGCATCATTTTCATCAATAAAACCATACATTTAAATTTTAACCCAGTCAACCAAGGTAGTCTGGTTTGTTAAAGAATCAAAACACCAGATATCCTGGTCTTTTTAGCAGGGATGTCAATATATTTTCTTTTAAATTATGATGAAAATTTGCAATAAACAGTACTGTTAAGCGTGTAAGCTATTAGTCTCATTTTTGTCACCACAATAAATCCACGTCTCCTCAGAAGTGTGTTGATAGTGCCCTTGAATTATCGCCTCATTTATTTTGATTCATCAGCGTGCTTGAGCTCACTGTTCCAATCAAGGGTGGGGCGCATTAGTTTCAAGGGAATTATTAGACTTCAAAAGTTTGCCTTGAAACCACTTTGGCACTTTTTTGATCTCTTGGAGTCCTGATAACACAAGAAATCTAATAGTTTTTGAAGACTGATAAGAAGAGCTTGTCACCGCTAGTTGCCGGAGTGGAGCGAAACCACTGCTTCAAAAACAGCTCATCTCCACCCTCTTTTATAAAGAAATGAACAGGCAGCCATGCGTTTGATGTACATGGTCATCAGGGACATCAACTGTTTGTAATTTTACACTGACTGAACTAATTTTGACTTTAGTTCAGAACAAGAAAAAAAATAAACTGTTTAGTAGGGCTGCTCGATTTTGCGGTGAAAAAAATCTAATTACAATTTTTCTGATAAATGTAGGCTGTGCAATTTGGCCAAATGTTGTTAATATATATAAATATGGCTACAAAATAAAATATTATTTGACTTATTTTACTAAATATTTGA
Organism: Rhinichthys klamathensis goyatoka; assembly: GCF_029890125.1. NCBI lineage: Eukaryota > Metazoa > Chordata > Actinopteri > Cypriniformes > Leuciscidae > Rhinichthys > Rhinichthys klamathensis. The sequence continues at coordinate 702,273 of NW_026606624.1, forward strand.
TTATTTCACAGTAAGATATTAGTTTGTATTTTATATTTTTTATATTTTTATTTAGAAATAATAATGACAACAACAACAATAATAATATAAAAAAATAAATGATAATGTCAATTGCTTTTGTTATATTATTATTATATTATCACTAAATACAAATATAAAACAATTACTTATAATAAAAACTATTATAATATAATCAAATTTGAAAGAAAAATAATACAATAATTTTATTTTACAGTACAACTGTAAAATTTTAAGATTAATATTAATGGCTTAAAATATATATTTTCAAACATTAAACCATCAAACTTTGACCAAAAACCGCAGGGCCTTAAACTTCTCTTTTGTTCATAAGTGCGCTTCTCATTACAAGTTCGAGAAGATGGTTGGCACATGTTGTGTTCCCAAATGCACGTTAAAGCGACCCAAACTCAGAGGAGAAGCATGTGGGAAGTCGTGTGGAGCAGAATTTACTGCAAATCGAGTCGGTCTGAGACACTGCAAACATTGCCAGATAATGAGCTACTCACATGTGAGAACACATTGTCTTGCTTCAATCTGAAACACACAGCGCATATATTTATTTGCGATTTGATAACTGCACCAAGCCATATTGCATTATCTTTTTATTTCGATTACTCATGCATCCCTACTGTTTAAAGACTTGGCACCAAGCTCAATTTAAAGGAAGCCACTTTTAGCAAAGATACTTATAAAAGAAAGAAAAAAAAACAGTATATAACACAAAAGAGGTTCGGTTGATTACATTTTGTCCCTTAGGTATGAATGTCTGATTCATTTGCTCACTGCCACACGGTGAAAAGCACACGCATCATCTTAGACACTAATTAGAGTCCACAAGCTACACATGATTCAGAGGTTTGAAATGATTGCATGATTCCAAAGGGAACAACAACATGACACAATGACTGACTCACTGGTACCAACTCTTAAGATCAACTCTCTCAATACCTTGCGATACTTTCACTAGGGGTAACGTGATGTATCCATTTACATTTACATTTATTCATTTACCAGACGCTTTTATCCAAAGCGACTAACAAATGAGAACAATAGAAGCAGTTAAACAATAGGACAACAATATGTAAGTGCTATGACTCTTCTCAGTTTAATCTAACGCAGTACATGTACATTTCTTTTTTCTTTTTCTTTTTTTATAAATAGAATAGAAGAGAAACTCTTAGTATTACTGGATCAAGTGCTGCCGAAAAGGATGCGTCTTCAAACATTTCTTGAAAATGGCTACGGACTCATCAGCTCCGGTTGAGTTAGGCAGATAATTCCATCAGCAGGGAACAGTCCAGGTAAAGCTCTGAGAAAGAGATTGTGTTGCTCTTTGAGATGGCACCACAATACAACGTTCACTTGCAGAGCGCAAGTTTCTGGATAGCACATAAGTCTGAAGTAATGAGTTTAGGTAAAAGGGAGCAGAGCCAGTGGTGGTTCTGTAGGCAAACGACAGTGACTTGAATTTGATGGGAGCAGCAACTGGCAACTAGTGCAATTTTGTGAGGAGAGGAGTGACGTGTGCTCTCTTTGGCTCGTTAAAGACCACTCTAGCTACAGCATTCTGGATCAGTTGCAGAGGTTTGACAGTGCAAGCTGGAGGACCAGCCAGGAGAGCATTACAATAGTCCAGTCTGGATAGAACAAGTGTATTTGGGGGATGTTGAAAGAAATTGCATGATTAGTATGTCTCTGCTTGTTTGTTCTTTGACGAGGTTGTTTCTTATCGAGACTGTTTGCATATTTTGGGCCATGATAAACAGTGTGCACTTATAAGAAATAGTTTTTTTTTTTGGATGGCTTTATCTTGGAATTCAAGGAAGTAATTAAGTTGGGTCTTACTCAGGGAACTGGCATTGAGGCATCATACATCCATCAAATCTGCTTTTTGTTTTGACGTCCATCAAAAATGTTGTTCTTTCTGTACAATATCCAAGTTCACTTACACTACCTGTGGGAAAGCAAAACCTGTGAAAGCATTCATTTCTTCATTTATTGCGGACAGCCAGTGAAAAATGTTATTGTTCAGAGATTGCTCTAGCTCATGAGACTTGATGGAGTTTTATTTTTAAGCATCAAATTTGTCTTAACATTCTGCAATGACATTTCCTGAGGAGCAATAAAAATAGAAACAAATGATATCTACAAAGAGTAGCTAAATATGAATCTGGGTAGCATTGTCATTTTGTCTTGAGTTAATGAGAAAGGTTTCAGATCATTTTGAAATTAAGTGTTTCACCAATAATAAAATTATGGCTGATGTGGTTGAACAGATAACTTTTTATTATTATTTTCATGTTATGGACAATAACATGATAACTGGTAAATGGCCAATATTAAAATGGTGTACTGTTTTTGTCAACAACAACAACAACAACACGAACATTGTTAAATGCAATGTTTAGTTAATCTAAAAATGAATATGAATATTTCATCCTGTACATAAAATGTTGTGATCCCTATATTACTTTTTAACATTTAAAAAAACTAGAGATTTTAAATATAGATTTGACATAAAGTGAGTGTTATATGACAACAAGAAAATCACAAACCAATACATTATTCCTTTATTTATTTATTTTTGTCGATAACCAATAGCATCTCTAGTTGAAATAGACTTTTGATTACACACATATTGGTATCTTCTGAGCACAGTTTGAGACTACTTGGACAACTCCAGAAGAAGAACAATCCGTAGAAAAAAAAATTCTAGGAGACAGAAGTTTGCATTGCTTTCCATTTAACCTTTCCGCTGTCTGTCAGAAACTATCAAACTATTAAAGAGACCAAATTTGTGATTATTCATTCTTAAATGACGTGAATTTTGAAGTGAAATGAATTTTCTCCTTCAGTGGTTGTCACTTTCCCAAAACTTTGAAAACTAAAAAACAAAGAGAATTGACAGTTATTTGCAGTGGACAGATTACAGCCAGGAGGCTTGTCAGTCAGAGCGTTTCATTAACTTCTCCATGTGCAGCTTGTTTATAACAGCATTGTAAGTATTTACAGTCAGACACCCCGGAGACTAGAGAGTCCCCAGTCAAGGCCTTTATGTCTCTTATCTGTCCTTCAAATACACATTTGGTGGAAAGGGCAAATTGGATTACACTGCATACCAATCACACTAGAGATCCACCAGCAGGGCAGATGCCAATAATGCAACCTTAAAATAAAATTCATGATGCTATTCATGTACATCCATAGATGCAGAAACTTCTGTGGTATTAGAAAAGTTAACTTTTAGTATTTGTAAAGAATTAATAAGAGGTGGCTCATAAGAGGTCTACACATTCATCAGTATTGCACTTTACTCCACAAAGTACATTACAGAAAATGCCAACACTTGAGGCCATGAGCTCATGGTCTTGAAGACAGGGTCTGTTTTATTTCATTTAAATGGCTGTCTATGAATGATGTGTGATGAGGTTAGAAGCAGATGATTGGATTTGAACACTGCTCTCCGTTGCATGTGCTCTGGAATCCCAGCCAAGGTTCTTGGTGAGGTAAAATTTACATCTGAATGGCCATTTCCATTGTGTTCCCCACATGTAATCCTCTGTTTGCATGGTTGAGCATCATTCATTCTCTACAGCATTTGAATGTCACTGACATGTACTGACAGTGCTGCAGCTTATTATTTATCATGATGCATTTATCATAACAATGACCATGATAAACACTGTCTCTATGCTCCTTTGAAATATTACTTCAAATAATAATGCATATCCAAACAAGTATTCATTCAGTTTCTGACCTTTCATAATCAAAATTTCTTAAGAATAGCCTATATATCACCACCTGCACAAGCTACCTGAATTTTTATGTTTCGGTATTATGAACGCGGCATAATTAAACAGAAATACGTTCGCCGGAGCAGATGTTCAAATGACTGTATTCAAAGAAGAGAGCAAAAGACAAGGAGAAAAAATAAGACAGCCATCTGTTACAGAAGGTTGTCATTTTCTGTGCCATTTACATCCGCTGTTCAGCATTCATTTTGGCAGGCTGTGTTTTGAACATAAGCAATTTGAGAATGTTTGCACACAGACCATCTTAAGAACTGGAATTCACAGTTGATCATTGTTTACATGCAGAACATTTTTTATGGCCTCATTCAAGTTTACCAATAAAAGAATGATAATAATAAAAAATAGCATTCTGCAGATCTACAGAAGCCACTTTATTAGTGGACACAATATAACAGTACAGACCAGAGTGTCTTTGATCAACTCGGTGTGAACAGATGGAAGTTCTCACTGCAAACTTCACAGGTAAAAATAATCTGGTCAATCATTCAAATTCACGAGCACTAGAGAAAACAGGAGATGAAGAATGTACGTCTATGTAGCTGTGATTAATGCTTATGCTGTCACTTTAATTCCAACAAACAAACTATTTCGAGCAGTTCTGTTGATTACGCATTTAAAATAAGCAAAGGTTGCCCCAGTGATGACAAACGCCTACAAAATGTTCCTTCAGAACATTTTTATTGACATTATTATTAACGAATATGAAGTTGAGGTTTATTCTGGCTATAAAGATTTCAAATCGATGTAGCGTTGTCATTGACAAAGCTCACAGGGGTCATAAAATGATGTTGTGCAATGTCACGGAAGAGAATTCAATATTATGGTAATATAGAGGGGGGGAAACACTGTAAAGGTCATCACAGTGAATAGAGGCATTCTTATGACACTGTTGACAGTCAGACTTACTTTGCTGTCAGCAGGCAAATGCCACTAAACCGCAGGGTGTTTCACATCGCCCTGCTCCTTCAAATCTTCCCCTCACGAAAGCCTACCAGGCAGGTACATTGCTGGCATGTGGTGTGTAAAAAACAAAAGTCAGCGCTGGGGGGAAAAAAACGGCATACAATATCCATCCATTCAAGTGATTCGAATGACTAATTTGTACCTCAAAACCATTTCGGGAAACTACGTATTGTATTTTTTTCGTGTCATCATGAAATACTCTGACTTCTTTCACCATTATCGCTTCAATTGCTTCTTCATTAATTAAGTACTTACTCGAGCACAAAAATAGTTGACCATTAAGTGGTGCGGTTTTTTAAATATATGCTGTATTTCAAAGTGTGCCAGATATGAAAGAAAAAAATGCTAACACACTCTCTCACAGCCTCAACAATGGGCTGAAAATCTCACGCTGTGCACATTTTTGGAAAAGAAAGTGGGGTGATCCATAACGTGGCCTACAACACTGCTGTGAACGTGAAGAATGAAGACCAACGTCACAAGCTTTGATTTAATATAGAGGATGACACACAGGTGCTAACACATAGACCAACGTCTGCTCCGCTCAGACAAACATGCATGTCCGCTAAAGTGGCTTACTTGAGAGAACGATGAGAGCCATCGTTTTCCGCGAGGCATATAATTACTGACATGCCTCCTTGCTAAGATTAGCATATAATTGACAATTATGTCAGTGCTTTTACGGCATGAAACTGGTACAAGATGTCTGCTTTTAGTATAAATGAGGTGGATGAAGTCTTTTTATTTATTCAATTAGCACTGTATGGGAGGGGAAGCTGTTTTAACCTGGTCAACCAACTTCTGTTCTGTAAAGAATGATCGTGATTTTAACAGTCAAAGACAGTAAAAATGCTATAGTGAAAAACTGTTTGGTGAACAGAAAGTTTCCTTACTATATACCAACGCATTCTCATCCCAAGGCTTTATCTTATTCACACTTTTGACCATGCTTCAACATCCGACGCACATGGCACCCTTTAGCGTCAGGTAGATGACGCTCATCCTCGGGCGTTCTAACGCCTTTAGCGTCAGTTAGATGACGCTTCCGTTTTTAGCGTCAGTTAGATGACGCTTCCGTAATGGGTAGGTTTAGGTCTGGGGTAGGGTTAGCGTCTCATATTGATGCTAAAGGGTGCCATGTGCGTCGGATGTTGACGCATGGTCAAAAGCGCCAGTTAGATGTGATAGATCTAACGGTACATTTAATGTAATTTTACTGGAAAAACACTTTACAAGTGAAAAAACTTAAATTGACATTCCCAAAATTCTCTGCTTGACACTTCACATTTTATGTATTTTTGTTGAAATAACTGTTTCTTCATAGTTTTCTTAGTTTTTTTCTAATCAGTTATGTACAGTAGGGTTTTATGTTACATTTAAGTTGTTAAATTAATGTTTATTGCATTTTTTTTTTTATGTGTGTTACAATGATGGTGTTTAGTGTTTCTGTGAATGACACTGTGCAGCTTCTATAGTATTAACTTACTTGTGGAAGAGCTGCTTGTGATGAACTTTGATTCATTGTGTGACTCTCTTCACCACTGTGATTGGTGGTTGTCAGTGTATTACTATGTTACAAAACAGATATTATTATTTCAATAGGTTAGTAAATTAACATTATATCAGATAATTAAATACAGTATATTACTGTAAATTTATGTAAAGTTTGTAAAACCTAAAATGTTGTTACCATATTTTTTACGGTACATTTCTGGCAACCACAGCTACCAGTTTTTACTGTAAATTTAACGGTTTTTTTTTTTTTTTTTTTTTACAGTGATGGCTACGTTCACACTGTCAGTTTTTGGCTATTGACAACCACATTTTCTTACAAGTTTAAGTCTCGAAATGTCCCGTTCAAACAGTAACTTACAGTAGCATTTCAAATACGTCCTGTAGGCCTATAAACATGCAACAGGAATCAAGTATTATCTTACCAATAACCATAGCCAAAGTGACTAAAGTAATATCAAAGATGGTGACGCCCATAAAACTGAAGTCTTATCACTTTTGATATGACAAGAGTCCAATCGTTAATCCGTTAAACCGGCAGCAGCTTTTCTGGGTGGAGAGCGGAGCATTTGAGTCGCGCGTTGAACACAAAACTGACGGGAGCAGCTCCGGTGGAGAACAGTGACTGGATCTAAAAAAAACTTCAGATGACACACAGCTCATATCTCTGTCGCTGTAAGTTACTGAAAGCAGACATGAAAACCCACAACACATGATTTTTTATTAACAAAGTTCGGGAGAAGCACGTTCAGATAATTAACACGGGTGGAGAGCACTCAGCAATCATGATTAAAACGTGTATAGACTCAGCAGTCTCACCTCATTTCTCTGACAGTTCAGCAGCGTCCCTCCACCACCCGTTGTCCACTCTTCTAGTCCTAAACCACTTTACATACAGGGGGGAGTACTCTGGGTTCGGGCCGAATTCCGAGCTCGGAGCCCTCCCCCCGGACAGCTCGCCAAATACTTTATTCCCTTTAATTGTATGTAAGTGTGAACTCGTGAAACGACACTCTGTCGCACTGTGACGTGACAGACAACTAGTTGTCCAGTCCGGTTGCGTTCACGCAGCATAGGTTTTCCGAGAATGCGGTTGTGAGTCCTGAAAATGTAGGTGCGAGTTCAGTTACAGAATATGTTTGTCACTCCCGTAAATGACTGAATTGTGTGTGCGAACATAACCGTATTAAGGACTTGAATACATGACTGACAAATGTATACAGTATATCATGAAATGCATGTCACCTCTGCTTTATTCTCTTCTCTGAAAACAGAAATGAAAAGACATTCACAGATGACTTATTTCAAGGTCTCGCTGAGTAACAAAGAGTCAGAGTTTTTACTAATAATAAAAAAAGGCAAAAAGTTGAATCAGCAACAGCAAAAACATGATTCGTGAGCTCCTTTCTCAGACGTGTACATATGTTTTAGCATACAGTCATAGTATTGTACTGTAATGCATAATGGCAACAGTATTGCTGAAATTGCTGTTGTAGAATGATTCTCAGTAGCAGTATTGTTCATATTCCATTTAATCATATAAATAGTTTTCTGTTTGGCCTTGAAGTTAAGCTTGTTTAGGAATTTAATAATGTAAAGATGGTCAGAAACATTTCACTCTCACTGTCCTTGCAACAGATTATTAATCTAACACTGTCATAAAGCACATAAAACAATACATAGGTCATAAGCTGTGTGTTTCTTAAATTGTATATACAAGCCGAACACTGACATTATTTGGCAAGATATCATGACTGATACAAATATTTATAGCTCTTTCTACAAATCTATCATGGATCATTTTACTGAAACGCATGTATTTTCCTGTTTATAAAAAAAACCCCATTATACAGCTGAATAACCTGCCCTAGATTACAGCTATATATAAAACTGGATATTACTAAACTGTCTTCCAAAGTGTACTGTTAGAGCAGTTGTACTGTTCTGTAAAGTGGGCACTATGAACACAAACAAAAGCTTGTACTGTATACAGTCTAGCTCTGACTGGCTGAGTTGCCATAATACAGTAAAATATTATGATCGATTGCAAAAATAGTTTAGGAAATAGACTCATTTTCACACTATATAGTATACGTTTTCTTTTGTGATGTAGCAACTCACAATTCATAACAATTAATGTTTTGCTGTTGCAGTTTCTCAATAAAAAAAATGCCAGTCCAAGGGGTCTAAAATTCTGATTTGTCAAATGCCTGGTAAAATAAGCTGTTAAGAGACATCTGAAGGTCTCCTCACTTATGAATCTTCTCAGTGGTAATGGTTTTGCTAAAGTTGGCGCAGTCCCATGATTCAATAGCAGTTTCTTTGCAAGGCTGGCATTACATTGTGACAGGCTCACAAAACAATCCACCCTGAAAAGTGCCACACAAACAGTTTGTTCTGGGAAAATCATGGATAAAATGTCCCTACTACCTGACAGATCTCAGTGAAGTGGGTGTCCAGAGGATAGGTGTCTCTTTGACAGTCAGAGGAGCAGCCCACACTTTTACAGCCAAAAACACACAAAGCATTTCTGATCAGCTTGTTTTCGGATAATCCAAAAAGGTAAAATCGAACCTTTTCACTTTAGTTCTAAGGCAAAAAGTGTTACAAGACACACAAGAACCCATGGTGCCAAAAGGAAGAAAGGCTTATCCGTGGAAGACAACAAATCCTGGTTACCATAGTTACTAATTCATTTCTAAGAAAAAAAAATTAAGAGATTTTGGTTATTTATAGACCGGTAAACACACATGCGGATGTCATTTATGTCTAGTGATGCACCAGATAATTTCGATCTCACTCAGTTGCAGATGTTAATAATGAGATGTATTTGCTGCTAAATTAAATATATATATATATATTTATACAAATATTTTTCTAAAAAATATAAAAATTCAATTTATTATCTACTTAATATTATTGACTAAAATGTTCTTATCTAATTTGTAGTAAAAATAGATAAAACAGAGATCCTGTTGTTTGATAAGCCACATATTCCTAAAAAGAAAATCGTCATGGTCAGTACCAGTTGATCTATTGGCCTGAAGCACAGCTGATATGATAAGGTGAAAGTCTGCCTTTATATTACAGCAGACCTTTTATGAAGCTTATATGCTTGCAGAAGTGAGAAAAATCGATCAACAGTCTGACCCTATGGCATGAGGGCAGCTTTTCTTTTCCTTGACTGTGTAAACAGATAAAATGTTACTGAGTAAGAAGAGCCAAAAATAAACTAGAACAGCCAGTTTTAAATGTTTACAACAGTATAGCAACCATAAATCCAGCACGACTTAAGTTTAAATTTCTTAAACAAGCTCTTGGAGCAATACCAAGAGCCATACCGTCTGTACTTTCACGGGTCCTCTCAACCAATGAAGACGCAGCAGGAACATCTTCACCAAGGGACAAACTCTTGTTCCTGAGATTTATTACAATGCTTCCAAACTTAAAATGAATTCCTCGCACTTTCCTTGCATATCTGTAACATCTGTTTAGCTGCCTCATTGACTACACACACCTAAGGATTACTAAACTATGAGCTTGAGCCAAAAGCGATTTTTCTTTCCAAGCTTGATTTGAAGAGACCGGGATATTTCTGCTGAGAAATCTCTGGAGACATGAGCCTGTTCATTAATAAAATGTGTCATTGGCCAACACCCTAATGAGCGCTAGCGCATTATATTCCAAAGCCCCTCATTGTTTTAATTACAGGCCCAAAAGCATTTTCATTTTCAATCATCAAAAAATCTTTTCCAATGTCTTCGTTTCTCTGCTACCTGGATGCTCCCTGCAACACCTGCTGACATGTCCAGAGACATTGGGAAAAAACATGAGCTTCATTACAATTATAATTGAAAAATTCTTTCAAAACTGCCCATCCATTTTTGCTACAATCCAAGTGCAATGTTAGAGGAATATGAGGTTCCCTTTCATTGTCACTCCGAGTTACGTCGGATGACGACGAATGGGGTTTGGCTTAGAAAGCCTATCAACTTCGAGTATTACAAAACGAGCCAATGGCAAAGAAATGCCATGGGTCTGCGGAATTTGCATGGCGCAACTCGGCCCCACCTCGTGGGTATAAAGGAGGACGCCGGCAACATGCAGATATGTTTTCGCTTCGGAGCCAAGTTAATCCTTCGCTCCACAGCCATCTCTGAACTATCAGCTTCTACGAGACGAGCAAGATTCTCCGGTGTTGGTGTGACGGCGATTCCCAGCGAGTGCACACTTCCTGCTTATTGCACTGGCCTCCATCAAGAGGGTAGGGGACCTGCACGCATTCTCCATTGACGAAGCGTGCCTGGAGTTCGGGCCGGCTAACTCTCACCTGATCCTGAGACCCCGGCTTGGATATGTGCCCAAGGGTCCCACCACTCCCTTCCGGGACCAGGTGGTGAACCTGCAAGCGCTGCCCCTGGAGGAGGCAGACCCAGCCTTGGCACTGCTCTGTCCAGTACGTGCTCTCCCCACCTATGTAGACAGAACGCAGTGTTTCAGGACCTCAGACCAGCTTTTTGTCAGTTATGGTGGGAAGCTGAAGGGAAAGGCTCTCTCCAAGCAAAGACTGTCTCACTGGATAGTGGACACCATTGCTTTGGCTCACCAGCAGCAAGGTCGACCGTGCCCCCTTGGTGTGACTGCCCACTCCACCCGGAGTGTGGCGTCCTCTTGGGCTCTAGCGCATGGCGCCTCGCTAACAGACATCTGCAGAGCTTCAGGCTGGGCGACACCCAACACATTCGCCAGATTCTACAATCTCCGAGTGGAGCCTGTGTCCTCTCATGTACTCGCTTCAACCAGCTAGTACCGGACGCGCTCAGGTGTCTTCGCTTGCTCGCCATTCCACTCCACGGACTGGATACGTGCGATATTTCCTCAGGTGAGCTTCCCTCAAGCCCTGAGTTCCTCCAGCACTGCTGACGTCGACGCCAGTGTCTATTGCCTGCGCGTTGGCTAGGTGCATCCGTGTGCATGGTCCCCTCTCTGGGCGACCCCCACATGTGTATTTCCACTGTAAGCCTCTCTGAGCATGTGTCTTTCCCTTGGCAAGCCACCTTGCCACCCCTGGGGTTGAAATATTCCACCTGCGCTTGAACTCCCCAGTGTTCTCCATATGCATCCCTCTGGGTCATATTTGTATTCTCTAAGTCCCCCCTAAGCGAAACCCCATTCGTCGTCATCCGACGTAACGTCTCCGTTCCCTACTCAGGGAACAAGGGTTACATACGTAACTGAGACGTTTTAACAGAAGAATCCAATGTACGCTAGGCCTTTGATTATTATCATACTTGTCTTCTTGGGAAATTTGTAATGTGTCTCTTAAGGAGTTTCTTTTGAGTACATTATGAGTAAAGGGGTTTGAGTATTTGCGGCAACTTAACACTTTGTAAATGGCTTAAACTCTTGTCCTAACCTCATACATGCTCAAACTGTACAACTTTGTTCACAAATAACTTCAATATGAAAACTTTCTGGCAATGTTACAGCTTCTTAAAGGGGTCATATAATGGTACATGCACTTTTTCAAGTTGATTGTACTAAAATGTGTGTTGGCAGTGCCTGTACACAACCATCATATAATGATAAAAATCTATCCAGTGTTTTTGTTTTAATCTCCTTATATGTTTTCCCCTGCCTCAAATTGAGCCGTTCGATTTTGTGACGTCACTAAATCGGACGCCCCTCCCACGATTGTTGATTGACAGCACCGTTTCAACACATCACGTACATAGAACATAAGAGCAGTTATGTTCTATGTACGACGTTCTCAATATAATTCATAATCCCTCGTTTATAATGAACAACGCGTTATGCTTATTGTGTTATTACAAACTGAGTACGTATACATCAGTAAACACATAGCGTTCGTACATCTCACTAAGTTACTCTACCCTGCCAGTACACAAAGATAGATCAAAGTGACATTATGTTAACCAACCATTCAGAAACGTCATGTTCGAGCCCTAATTGTCGAACTTCTTTGCTGCCGTCATCTTGTTCCGGGTGTGACTCCGGTTCAAATTGATACGGTTGCACAGATGTGTCCTTAGAAACTCCCGCTGCCATTTTTTCTCCAAAATATACCCTCAACTGTTGTCAAGGCAACACTCCACGTGCATTGCGTCAAAACGCCCGCAGAACAGAGGGGCGGAGTGAGCGAAGCTCATTATCATTTAAAGGCATATGCACTGAAACGGCGTGCTGAAAACAGAGCTGTTTTTGACCAGGTAAAATTAGTGTTTTCTTACAATACTAACGAGAATTTTTAATTAAAGTATATTACAAACTTTTCATTTAGACCCTAAAGAATCAAATTAACTTGTATGAAAATGGCATTATATGACCCCTTTAAGTCAGCCTAGTGTAAAAAATAAATAAAATAAAATCAAAGGAATGCTATGATAATGTAATCATAATTTGGAGCCAATTCTTATAAGAATTTCAGAACTACCATTCAAATGTTTCAATAAGACATTTTGGTTGCACGTTATTTTACAGTACGTGCACTTACGTGTGCTTACCCTATAAAGTACTGGGTGACATAAGGTTAACAACATGGGTTAAGGTTAGGTTTAGGGGTGGGTTCAGGGTTATTACCTAGTTATTACCCAGTTATTGCAATTACTATAATAAGTACATAGTGTGTACATGAGTAATAAGACTGTATAATAAACTACCGCTCATTTTTTGTAAAAATAAAAAATACAGTAAAACAATAATATTGTGAAATATTATTACAATTTAAAACTGTTTTCTATTTGAATATATTTAAAAATATATTTTATTCCTGTCATGGCAAAGCTGAATTCTCAGCAGCCATTACTCCATTACTCCATTACTTATCTTTAGTGTCATAAGATCCTTCAGAAATCATTCTAATATGCTGATTTGGTGCTCAAGTAAAATGTCTTATTTAAGCAGTTATGTTCATTTTTGAATAAGTATGTTTTTAATAAGTAGATAACTAGATAAGACAGCTTAGTGTGTGAATTTTACATTGTAGAACAAAACGTTAAAGTCAAGTTATGTTTACCACAAGCTTTATTTTATACATAATTAGAAAAAACCCATTATCTTGAAGGAACCAGCGGTGAATTAGACTCCCGGGTTCTGACATCATACCTGCAGCACTCTATAGTGAGTTATGGCATTTTGACCTTGGGTCCTATTCACACATTACCTTTAATTGGAAAAATGTTACAAAATTTACACAAAATGGCTGTACATGCTGAATGTGAAAGTACCTACTGACACATAATCTAAAACCACAATACCATGCTGTACCATTAACTTCTTTTGAAGATGCATTTATATATATATATATATATATATAATTATTATTATTATTTTTAAGCCTAAAAGTAGCTAGCTAGGTTCTCTACAAAATGGCTTTCATTTTGGCTGTATATTAGGACATATTATTTCTGCCACTTCAATAGGTTTTGTTTGTGAACAGTACAAAGATATCTTATACAGCACTATAGTTTATACTTTCCAGTTCTGTTTTAATCCTCAAAGGCAATTCTGCCTGAACACTCTTTTATTGTGTAATAATATTTTCAAATCTGCCATCGTAGGTGAGACAGTCTGTTATTCAGCACGTCTGTCAAGAGGACGGCGCAATGCCAAACAACAAGGCTCTCAGGGCCGGTTTCAATCAAAGAGACAATGACGCGTCAACACGGCACATCTGCTGAAACTTCGCCGAACAGGCAAGCTTTCACAAATAATAATGAGGTAAGTTTTCAAAAGAGACATGAAGGAGAGAAAAGTCAAGGCAAAACATACTGCCTACTGTACATGTGGTTTGCACCACTAATAGCTTATTTTCCTAAGGAAAACCATAACTAATCCGTTTCTACTCAATCACAAATATGTGGATTATTGGAGACCAGCTCGAGCTGGGTTAGCTGAGATTGGAGTCATTTTTTCTGGTGATGCATTCCACCGCCGCACCACTTGTCTTTGGCCCAGACATCAGGGTATCAGTCTCTTTTGCCAACATTTAATGGAATTTCACTGCCATCCAGAGCAATCTGTCTGGATCCAGATGGATTTGCTCATTTCATTAACGTTCAACTTGTTCGGAGACCACCTTGAGCAACCCAAAAATTAGCACGTGAACGATTGGGTGGCAGAAATTGATAATAGAGATTGACTGACCCTGAAATTTGATAATAGAGATTGACTGACCGACCAGAAATTTTCATACATAAACACAAATTGAAAGGAACAAGCTATATAGCATTAAAATCTTCTCGTAACCAAACTGCACACTGTAACAAAATGTCAGTGTCACAACTCTGTTTTGTTGTTAGACTGAACAGTCTCTTAATTTGGTTGAGGGACGTGAAGTGTAAATGAAGTAATTAAGTATTGCTATGTGCAGCGACAGAAAAAAGGAACCTGATATCGATTTTATATTCTTGTAGTGTAAAGTAGTTGGATGCTCTGCATGCAAAACACAACTTAAATTGTTACTCATATTCAGAATTAATATTAAAGATGAAATGCTGTTTTGCCAGGATAACAGATGACAGATTTAGATGACATTTATTGATTTACTGTAGCCATATTCATAGACTCAAACAATGCATGCATGCCAAGTAATACTTCAGAGCCAGAGGTGAACATATATCTAAAACAGCATTTGGCTATCAAAATTTATTTGCATGCAGTTTTATGACCTCATATTAATTGAGAAACTACATGGAATATTTGTACTTTTAAAAATGGATTTGCCACACTGCAGGAATGATTAAAGGAGGAAAGGGCGCTTAAAATTCTGATAAACCTAAATAAGACTTCAAACACTTTTTCCCTTATACATTAACACATATTTTAATCTAAAATCTTGATTTTAAAAAGGTCCAGTTAATTGTCCATCTCCAGAAAACAATTCATTTTCAAGGTGATTTCTGTTTATTAAAAGTTACATATCTGACAGAGTAAAATCATACATTTCCTAGAATCCTAAACAAATAACAGAAAATCCTCACATCAATATCATCTGTCATCTGTCGAATTGATTTTGAAGAAGACATTAAGGATTTACATGAGGATAAATTATTTGTGACCAGTAAGCTTGAGGAATATATTTTGTCAAAGGACAACATTAAAAGTGGAATAGGTCATCTGGAAAATGCTAACTTTAGCCTGCTAGCATTGAAAGCATACGATCCCATCCTCCCTGCAAATCGCCGTCCAAAGCCATGCCTCCTCCAAAACACAGACCAGGAGCTAGATGACCAGAGACAACTTTATTGGATTACATCATGTTTTTTTTTTTTTTTTCTCTTTTCCATTTTTGGATCTTCTTTGAAGGATTTTTACAAACTTCGCCTCGTGCTAGTAAGAATATGTAACCTAAACAGTAAGTTAAACTGCACTATGTATCTCTATTACGGATTAAATTCGCTTAGGTTGGGGAGGAAATTCTTATGTGCAATGAGACGTAACTAAAGGATATATTTACATGCTTCTTACAAGAGCACCATCTGCTCAACAGCTCTTATGTTTTGATCATAATGTATTTACCCTGAAGTGTGTAGGACTGTGCCAGTGAGATCAGGTGGGCTTTAAGTCAGGTGGTGATGGAGCAAAAGGTCAATATGCCAGGCTATGGATCACACCATATGGTACTGAACGGCGGGGGAAGATGATCTTCTGACTGAGCCTTTTCTTATCGGACCAATAAAAGCTAACCTGGCCCTTGCCAGATGAATTTCGCTCCGCCTAGCTTCACTCACATCCATCTGGAACCGATCCATTGAAATTGCGTTTCAGAAGGCTGGGCCTTATCAAAAATCCTTGCATATGATTGGATAAGCCACTTGTCTGTCATCTTTATCGACGTGCTATTTCAACCACTCACACCGAAGCCAACCCGTGACGCTGAAGAATCCGGTCGGGAGAAGGCACTGATCTATTAACATCGTTTCCACCAACAAAAGCCTTAAGAGCCGTTCTCTGATGTTCTTTTAATGAAACAATATTAGGTAGATTGGACAACACGGATGAAATCAATGTTAACAGCATCAATGTTAACGCTTGTTTCCTCGATGCGAGCCGCCATTGTTGTCTGAATCAAAACAGTCTCACGGTCGCTTCTCCACTACGTCACATCTATGAAACTCCCGCCCTGCGTCCTGATTGGCTAAACCATAAAGTTGGTTGGAGAAATCACTCTCAATGGAAGAGGTTCCAGATGGATGTGAGTGAAGCTAGGCGGAGCGAAATTCATCTGGCTAGGGCCAGGTTAAAGGAGCTGTATGTAAGAAATTTATTTCAATTAATCATAAAATGGCCCTGAAATGTCACTAGACATTAAGAAATCATGTGCATTTCAAATACTTATATCACTGACAACAGTAGTCTGGCCAGGATATTGTCATTTAAAAAGTGCAGTTGCAGCCCTCAACTGATGTTGATGATGTCATGTTGTGTTTTGGTCTGATGCTCCGCCCTCCACCTATCTACCAATCACGAAGTCAGTAGTGTTGCGGGATCCGGGTTGCCAGCTCTGCTCTAGTTACCACAGCTGCAGCTCGTCACGCTCCTGCTGGATCCTGCAGCCGATCTGGCAACCTCGAATCAGGGAGGAGGGGGAGGGGATACACCACTCTACAGTAATTTGACAGTGTTTGCAGTACTAGTTTTGGCCACAATCTTACATACAGCTCCTTTAAATAAAAGCATGTTTAACAGAGCTGTTGTACCTTGCCTTGTTTTACTTTTTGGAGAGATGACATATTTTAGCTATCTTCTCAATGGTCAGGGGAAATGTTCCTTGCTGTTTTTTTTTTGCCTGAGAAAAAAAAAAAGTTTGGTTTTCATAAAATATATATATATATTTTTACTTAATTTATCATTTATAGATCCATGACAGAAGAATTCTGACATTTTACCCATCTAAACAAATATAATATCCACCACATAATCAATGATTCTATGGCTGAAATTGCACTTCGTGTTTAGAATGAAAAAAAATGGCTTACTTGTTTGTTTTGCTAAGTCTACCATGGTTAACATTTTATGTATGCTAAATACACACAATTAAATAATTTTAATCTGTTTGCATCATTTGACAAAATTAAAGCTTGGTTTGTAATGATGCACAATAACGCTTAGATTTTTCTTTGTTTTCCTCATAAAAAACAAACAAACAAAACATTAGTGGCTGGTTATGATGCAACTGTTGAAACACACAGTTCACATCATATATTAAAATGCTATAAAGAAAGTGTATGCTATCTACACTACCATTCATATTATATTTTTAATATTAATTACTTAATTTAAAATATTAATTCATATTTTTAAAATAAATTTAGAAATTTATTCAGCAAGAATGCATTAGAATGATTAACATTAAAGACTTTTACATTGTTACAAAAATTCTATTTCAAATAAATCCTGTCATTTGGAATTTCTATTAAAATCATCATGGTTTCCACAAAAAAAAATGTAAGCAGCACAATTGTTTTCATCATTGATAATAAAAAAAGAGCACTAAATCTACATATAAGAATGATTTCTGAAGGATCATGTGAGACTGAAGTAATGATGCTGAAAATGCATCTTTGCCATCAGGAATTAATTACATTTTAAAATAAATTCAAATAGAAATGTTATTTTAAATTATAGTAATATTTCACAACATTACTGTTTTATTGTTTGATTTAAATATTTCAACCTTGGTGAGCATAAGACTTCTTTAAACAACATTAAAAAAAAAATACTGAGCATAAACTTGAACCATACGTGTACTTTTTTGGAAAAGTCTTCATGTTGTGCCAATGATGCTTTGAAGTTCTACTCCACTTTTAACGCAATCAGCCAACTCTGACTGTTTAACATACTATTTTGCATGATCATCCATCCATCCTTGTGCCACTGGCCTCTGAATATCCCATGGAACAGGTCACAGACTGTCAGGATACCTAATCAATCATCCCTCAGACTGACCATGGGCACTGGGAGCCTCGGGGTTTTGTCCTCTACTCCCTGCTCCTCTCACTTTTCACCTATGATGCCCTTCTCAAAATCCCTGATGCATGGCTGTCTCATTCCACTCCTTAGTTCATTATTACACAAATCAGTATACCATGAAAACTGCTAGCAAGGGCAATGACTATGAGGTTGTGCATTAAAACAGAGCTGGCATTTTTCAACATAACTGACTGATATCTGACTTCTTCAAACTACTTGGCATACACATCAACAGATCATTAAAATGGGATATAAACTTTTTTTACACTAAAGGTCCTGATATAGTCGCAAAGTTCTTTTTTCATTCTTCGCTTAGGGGTAAAAAGAAGTTTGAAACGTGACCAGTGATATACTGTTAGTGAACATCCTGTTTAGATGAATATGTGCTGTGTGCTTTCCTCTCAATAACAAAATAGACAAAAAAATATAAAAAATGACAGCAGTGAGAAAACAGCAGTTAAGAAAGCATCTGATCATAGCACAGTGTTTGCACAAGCTCTGCAATTCGGCTCTCCAGTCAAGTCACGTCACATTTATTTATAGCATTTTATAAAATAGATTGAAGATTCAAATAGATTCAACTATTAGATTAAAAAATAGATTAGAATAAATCGATTAGATTAAAAAATAACAGTGACACTGTAACTTTCAATTAACTTCATTTTGTACTATAAAGCGGTTGTTCAGTGTGTTCATGTTTTTCCTTGTGGACGTCCGACCTTGACAGACTGAACAGAAGAAATTAATCGGAGAAGATTTCGCAACCATGTCAAAGAAGGCAGAGCCTTAGCACACACCAACCTATTGCATTATCACCATGGACCAATGGTGTGCGAAGGTGTTTACCAGCGAAGTGTTCTTTGAGAGGCTGCTCACTGCAGAGCCAATGGGTGAAGCTTGACGTCCAGCTCCCCCTCGCTGGACATTACGGGTGGATCTAGATGGCCCAACCACACTTTAACCCTACCCATAAACCTGTCGCTAAACATAACTCCACCCATAGGTCTACAAAGGTGGAGCTAGACCAGGTCAAACAGCTGGACGTCATTTGGCTCTGCAGTAAGAACCACTTTAACTTTTTCCGGAAAGTTTGCTTTGGCAAGCGGTTTTCAACTCCCGAAACAATCTCCAAACGAACTTCATTTTGGCCTGATTTTGTTCAAAATTGTTCGAGTATTTTCTGAAAGAAGTCTCTTATGCTCATCGAGGCTCCATTTAATTAATAAAAAAAAAACATTAAAAACAATATGAATGAAAAGTTTAAAAGATCAGCTTTTATTTAAAACAGATATATTGTGTAAATGTCTTTACTGTCACTTTTTATTAGTGTGTTCTTGGTGAATTTTTTTTTTAGATACTTGTTGAACAGTAGCCTCCGATCTGACCATCATTAGACAGTCTCTTGACAACATCAATAACCGTCTGGTCTAGTATCTCTGGCATGAGTCTAGCGGTACTGGAACAGAGTATTCAGCAGAAAATCCAAGATGCAGACTTTCAATACATTAGTTTTTTTCTCAAACTTTTGCCCAGGATGAGCCAAACCCATCTCTCGGATGAATTCTTCTTCCTAGCCCATTAGTTCTTCCAGCCTTTACCCTCTGGAAAATTCCACAGGTCTCTTTCGTCAATGAGCTGCTGTGTAATAAACAGCTTCTTCCCCACTGCAATCAGGGTGCTTAACTCACAATATTAATCGCTAATGACCTCCTCAGAGCTTCTGTTCATTGTTTTACACACTGACGTATCATTTATCTACTGTATTTATTGGTGTACTTCCTTGCACTCTCGCCTCGGCGAGGTACAAGACTGTTTTCCTCCTTCCACGGCACACAATCGTCCACAACACGGCAATAAAAAAATCATGAATGCTGAATTTTAACTGTTGTTTGGGTGTGTGAGAAACACAGTCCTCAAATCAATGGGTTCCTGCCAGCTAGCTAGTTGTAATAGACAGGATAGTATTAGCTTAAGACAATCAAAATATTAATATTGCAAAGCGAGATGCTCACTTATAATCTTCAACTGGATGAGTGTTATGTATTCTGATACCGAACGTCAATTGAAATTTTACAGCTGTTCAAACTCTCAGTGTGGCTTCCCATCAAGAAAACAAACAGTGGTGATGCATGGGCTTATTAATGGTAGCTGTGCCATGGAAACAAACACGTTTTTCCTAATGCTCCTTTCTGATAGGGTTTAATGTACTGTGACTCATTGCATGAAAGAAAAACGTCAGGCTTAACCTCTCACCACAGATGCCAGAGATTGCTAAAATGTCATGTTAAATAAAAAATAAAAAAATAAAAACCTGTGTCATTGTAACTACAAAAAGAACACCATGCGGTATCATTCATGTGACACTGAATCGTTACAAAGTGAGACCCTTTGACCCCCCAAAATATTTGGACACTTTAGTCACAAAAAAACCTGATCATTAACAAATTTGCACTTTTATGCTATGTTTGGAATTAATTTTAACCAACTGGTTCCGAGGTCTGTTTTTGTAGATGTGTGTGTCACCATTATGTTATAGTTTTGTTTTCATGGACTTGCAGTTTGTTGTCATTTGTCACGTGTCTTTGTTCAGATTCCCGCCACTCATCTGTCTCCTTGGTTACAGTCATTATTAATTCATCCGTGTCAGCTGTGTTCTATTAATTATCCTAGTTTGTGTTTGCTTTATAAGTTCATCCCTCACATTTAGTCTCTGTTTGGTCTAAGTTACCTTTTGTGTGTGTTGCCCTGCCTGTCTTTGTGTTATTTGAATTATTCTCATTAAATTTCGTATTGGAACTTTATCATAATCTTCGTCTGCCTTCCTGCAACCACCCGTGACAGTATGAAGGTACATCCTAAGAAAACAGACAAAGGCATAATGTCACATTCAAGTAAGTGTTAGATCCAACCGAGTGAATACTTAGGACTACAATGATTATTTCTTGCTGTAATAAGTTGAAAATATTTAATTAATTAAACAAACTGCTTCATCAGAAAATATTTTATTCCCTCCACCAACCACCAAACCACACACACAGGTTTGTGGTATGGTATATCATATCAGTGAAGGATACATTTACGCTGCCTTCATCTTAAGATGAAGACATCTAATGCTATATGACAGAATATAATGAGGATATTAAATTTGGATGTGCATTGATGTCTTTCTACCTCTGAAATTCAGACCCAGCTGAGTTAGACAAATAAAAGTGTCCAAATACTTGGTCTTCTTTTTGGATAGTACATTGATTGTTCATTTTAAAGGGGTGTTATAATTCCCTTTTCACAAGTTGTAAAATAAGTATTTGATGTCCCCAGAGTGTGTATGTGAAGTTTTAGCTCAAAATACCCCACAGATATTTTTTATATACCATGAGGCTGAGCAAAAACGCACCGTTTTTGTGTGTCCCTTTAAATGCAAATGAACTCTTGCTCCCGGCACAGAGGGCGGAGCTTCAAGAGCTTATGTTCTTTTACCTCACACAGACATGCACTGAATATATCAAAAACTTTTAGCCTTTTATGTTCAAATCCTTTTATGTTTTTATGGAGAGATTCAAGAAGTGACAACATGTATGCAACAGGACATTTCTGAATGGTTGGTTGCTGAATTTTTATAGCTTATGTGCAGTTATCTTCTAGTCATTGATTAGCATATTCTGTCATGATGATCTATAAATCACGTTCCCGGGGTGTGGGGTTTATGTAAATTTTAGGGTTAGTGATGTCACTAACCTGGGAGGAATGTCGTGTAGTCCCTACCAGCCGTTTGTTGTAGTCCTTAAAAAGTAATTTCTTTAAAAGAAAAGATCTCCCTTTGCTTTGAACTTTGAGCGTTGTTACTTTGCAGATGTTGTTTATGCTCAAACAGCAACATTACACACTAACTAAAGTTAGAAAAGTGAAATCATAATCAACCACCCCTTTAAAGGTGCACTAAATAACTTTTGTCCCTCTAGAAGTTAATAAACAAAACTGCATGCATTTTGCAGAAGAACATTGTTTTGGTTGTGCTTCGGCCCTGTGCTGATGAATATGGTTATAGTTTAGATGGAAAGGATCTCAAGCTGACTAGCTGAAGACGTTCGGCAATTTAATTTATGTTAAATAAAATACCTTATACTCACCTGTTGAGAAATAAAAACGCCATCTCCACATAATTTCTACAAATGTTCAAACCCCTCAGTTCTCGCCATCTCCGAACAGCCAAGCCAATAGGCTTGTTTGAGATGCGTCTTGCCTCGCCTGAAATGTAGGCGAGAGTAGGCGGCTGCAGTGAGGGGAGGAGTGAAAAAAGTGCAGGCAAGACGGACAGTTCACTGAACTTCTCGCAGTGGATCAGACACCTGCGGGATCAAAGACGGATATCGCGGGATTCACGCTCGTGTACGGTGTTTCTAATAAACTGGATGTAGGCCTAATTTAAGTTCTGTTGCTTTTATATGAAAATAAATATGAGCAAGACCCCCAAAGTACTTGTTATTTGATTACAAACCAAAGACGTGTTTATCAATAATTTTACTTTAATTAGCCTACAGACATGTTTTTTTTTTTTTATATAAATATGACAATCAAATAACCCATTACACTGTCAGAGAATTTGGGAATACTTTGGGAATTTATACACATAAAAACATGATATCAGAGTTTTAAAATCAAACATTTTAAAAGAGAACAGTTGTTTAAACCAATGAGCATTCAGCTGTGTCGTCAGCAAGTCGTTTCCCATCATGCTTTTGATTAGCGCAGTCGGTGGAGAGCAACTGCGCGCGACTGCAGAATCCGACTCCTGCGCCTTGCGCTCGCAAGAGTTTTTTGACATACGTCAGCATGACATCAGAGCAAGGCGGACCATTTCTAACCGGCATGCATCTCGCGGTGATTACCGGTGATCGCAGATTTTGCTCATCTCAAACAACCCTGTTAACTCACTCGTTGTGACAACTAACGCCACTCCCACATCAAAGTTGCTGGAGCAACATTTCTCTATTTACGTATATAACGAGACAAGCACGTATGTACACAATTTCCCCCCAAAAAAACATTCCGCTAGGTCTAAAATATAGGCTTACCATAGTGAATCAGGGTAAGACAAAAACATGTTTTGGAAGAAGGATTGATAATGTATGGATTCATTATTTAAATTTAGTTCATTTTTTACCATTACAAGCTACATAGTGTACCTTTAAGCGAACATTGATTTGCTTCTTTCTTTAAAATAAAATCCACCCAGTATTCTGTCTCTATTGCAATGCCATTCATAATTTAGAAAGTTTAGAATAAGTTTCAAAATATTTTATGGGCCACTGTTACTAAAGAAAAGTTATTTAGATACTTTTCATAAGCTTACAGTTTCTGTGCAAGTGGCAGATCCTTCACACATTGGACAAAAAATCGTGCTAATACTTTTCTCATCCTGCAGTCTTTCACTCGAGGGAGGAACATACAATAGTTCTCTCTCTCAGCGCACTGAACTGAACTTTGATTCCCAACCTTTGAAGTAAACAAAGTGTGAGAATTCTCTGGACGATACAAGTTTTTGTTTTAATTCATGTCAGCAATGTTTCTATTTGCAATATGCCCTAAAAAAAGGTTGGCAGTAAAACATTCAACGCTTTCCAGTGCTAAGCACCATAACAATAGCAGTATTCGTGATTACCTTTAGTCTTCATCAGTTAATAGGCAACAAATTAAAGATTACTAAAAGAAGAAATTGTTTTGCTAACCCTGTCAGCTATATTGACGCAGTCTGCACTTTTGGGTTTCAGCCGTTTTTGTGTTTGACGGATAATGCATTACTGAACGACAAAGCTTTTAATACAAAAGCTTTGTGGATAAATTGAACAGGAGTTCCATATAAAACAATGTTGGTTTAATGATAAAACAAATATTATATAAAAAAAATAATGTAAAATAAAATCATTAAGATTATAAAATTATATGAATCATAATAAATTTAATTAAATCCTAATTTAATCCCTTTAGGTTTTTATTCAGTTTATATTCAGGTCTTCGAGTTTCAGGAAACCAATTATTTTAAAGGAAATTCTGTGAAACTAAAAGGTAATTTTCTGGGTGCAATATTTCAATGTTTATTTCATGCAACACAAATCATAATTTGGCACTATTAGCACTGTTAGCTAAATGTTTCTCATAAAAAAATATACATATATATTTTTTTTTCTGACTTGTCCATTTATCATAAAGTAATACAATCTGATAAATTATTTGCAATAAAGCGTGCAAGTAGCGTACTTTTGCTCCCTCCTCTAGTGAATGTCACTATGTTAGCTAATGTTCGGAAAAAATTAAAACACACTCGGACTAACTTTAAATCAAACTTGTGTCATTATTGAAACATATACAACTTGTATGAAAAAAAAGAATACATACTTTTACTATGTTCATGTCTTAGTTTGCAAAGTCAGAATCCCAACAAACCCCACCATAATTAGCCGCAATTTTCTATATGGCTGACAAATCTGACAGGCAATTTAAACATTCCGGATCAGACATATCTGAGAAATAATGGTTTACCTTTAATAACTCCATGGAACTTTGTAACTTTGCGGCCAATTATTCCTTAACCAAACTTCTGTCAAAAGTGTCCCTGCAATTTGGAGGTCTCAGTGTTTCAAATGATAGGAAGGAGAAAATAGTTTCTTCCTCAACTTTTGTCTATTAGAATCAAACTTTAATTCAATTCATTTTTTAATTAAAATGTACAGCACTGTGTTATAAAGCATGTAAGTTTGCTAGCCATAATTATATATCTCAATGCATGTCCAGGTGGCTTTTAGTTTTATGAACACACTGGTTAATCTGGATAAAAGAGTATGTATTTTTGTGAAGGTTCCAAGCCTAGTTAATGGAGCTGCGAATAGACAGTGTTATCTTCAATAAGCACTAGATAATTGGCATTTCTCTTTGCCTTGCATGGAAATTTCCCATTTGTTTACATTGGTCCAGAAAGAAGAAAATGCAGTAGCTATGAAAATTACCTGATAAATTCTCTGTCTTGTTTCTCTATCTCCCTCCACCAGACACAGGAGGAAAGGAAAGAGAATTAAAGAGAGAGTGACAAAGGGGAGAAGAGAGAAAAATTGAGAATGTGTGTGTGTGCCATGCAGTGGGTCGAAGTTTGGCTAGTTACTAGCTAACTACATCAATCTGCATATGAAAAAAACTCATGCTCTACTGATGGCCATATCAATGTTTTTTATTATTATTATTATTATTTAATTAAATTAATCTTTTTGCAATTTTTTTCAGCAAATATGGATACACATGTATATGCAATTATATTAACATTTGTGATCGATTGACAGCCCAAATACGTTGTATAAAATTCCTCTTCCTGACAGTAGAATCTACTGACAATCTTCCTGACAATAAGAGGCTCAAATATGCCAAGGTATATTGCAATCAATAAAGTACAGTATAAAGAGCCATTTTAGCCAATTTCTTACAGTTTGAAAAGTCATACTTCTAGATATTTCTTATACTGGTAGAATATATATATATATATTTTTTTTTTATTGCATGCAATTTTAAAAATAACTTGGTTACTGGAATAATTTCATGCGGATTCTACTATCTTTCTAATTATTTGATTTCTCAGTTTTGCTCAAATGATTTGTGCACTGGATTTCCAATCTACCAGTTAACGTATGCAGTTCCATTACTGGTAATATGTGTGACCATTAACAGGCAGAATTGGATTCAGTGATGGGTCCATCATACATTCATTTCACAGAACATATACATACAGAGATGGTGCAGCTGGTAATGGGTTAACCATAAATGTAATGCTTCCAGATTACATACAGGGCCCTGCTGCACTGTTAGGGGTATTAGTGATGCGATATACTGTATATGGTGTGGGTTTTGGTAGTACAGTTGTTCCACTTTCAGTAACTGGTTTATACTCTTACTTGTCCCAGATTAATCCTGACAAGGCTGGCATTATCAGCTCTCTGACACAGGACACAGCAGGAAACCAGTTTCCTCACATTCTGGCTACAGGGCCCTATGGAGACCCCCACATCATCATGATCATCCGTAAAGGGCAGATGATACAGAACTATATCTATATCTACACACAACTGGTCAAAAGTTTAGAATATATATATATTTTTTTTTCATGTTTAAAAAAAGAAAAGAAAAAAAGGCTGCATTCGTTTGATGAAAAATACAGTAAAAACAGTGATATTCTGAAACATCTCAATGTAGAATAACTGTTTTCTATTTGAATATATTTTAAAATGTATTTTATTCATTTTATGGCAAAGCAAAATTTTTAGCAGCCATTACTAGTCTTCAGTGTCACATGATCCATTTAAAATAATCATGAGCATGTACAAATTCATATCCACTATATCCAATACTGACAGATACATTAAAATACAAAAATAAATAAATTAGAATGTACATACAAAATCTGAAATATCTCCCAATAATCATATGGTACTGATATATAGTGCATACTTGAAACAAGTATAAAAAATCACCCTGTGTGAGGTGATGTGATGGTCTCATATTTAAAAACAAGGAGCCTGGAGGTGCTCTGTGCTCTGACAAACACATGCGATTAATTATCTTTATAATTTAGAAGCAAATGCTGTTTGATGTAGCGTGACAGATTGATGTAATACAGGCAGAGTGTTGCAGCCGTGGCTGTTTCTTAATAAAGCAAAACTGAGGCCTCTCTCATCTTAATAGCAACTTCAAAGGCAACATCAAGAACTTTTTTAGTAATAGTAGACAAATTACCAAGAGGCAATTACTACTTCCCCCCCCTGTACTGACAGATGTTGTATTTGCCAGACAATTTGGGCTTTAAGTACAGCTACAATTACAGCAAGACGAGAAAATAACATAGGAGCCATTTGGAGTGGTCACTTCGGGACAAGGAAAAGGACTTCCGAGTACTTATGGATATGCATTCGGACTGTGATGATTGAGTAGGACAACAACAAAAGAGGTTTGGCAGAGCGATGGAAAGCCAGAGTGTCAGTAGTTCCTCTGTCGCAAAATGACATGCAGTGGCGATAAGAAAAATTGAGACACTTTTCAGCCAACTGCACAGTTTGATGGGATCAAAAAATAAGCCAATTTTTGCTTTAAGTGGAGAGTACATTCAAAGACCCCCCCGAAAAACCTCCCCCTGAAGCCTCTCAATCTTGTCTGACTCTCTGCAACAGTACGCCAACAGTTGGACCCTGCACTCTCTCCTTTATACCCCCTGGACCAAACTGCTCAAGAGCTGTCACTGGTCTCGGAGATAAACCGGCTCACTAAGACCTCTCTTTTATGTGAATGTCAAAGGCCACATGCTAAGGCTAGTATGAGCTACTGAAGTCTGCAAATAAACCCTGCCTCCGCAGTGACTGTAGATGGAGATCTTACAGCCTTTTAACCCACACTGGGACAAAGCAGGGCCGCTGACACTTCCGCAGCCTCATTCCGCAAGTTTTAGGACACAGTAACTCCTGCTGGTTCCTTTCTTTCAACTTTATATTACAGCATCCTGGGTTAAAGTTGGTATTTAATCATTTTCTCAGGACACGAACACGGCAGGCTTCTCCACCCATCGATCACTGCTCTTATCACATTAAACCCAGGTTACCGACGTCAAGCTGCATGAATCTCTGGGTCCTTGCATATGTCACTTTACTCGGTTCTTTACAACTGTTAAACAATTGAGCCACCGGGGATGAGCTCAGACTCTAGATGGAAAATGTATTCTTTATCCTGGCGCTTGACCAGTCACATGATATACACACTTTCTCACAAACAAGGGTGATCAGAAATATATACTTCTGGGACTAATTTGGGCCTTTTCTTTAATGCATTGTAATATTAGTCTTGCAATCGTTGTTTGTATCAACTATGCCTTTGTCTTGCTCAGTGATTCAGTTTACTGATTAGTAGTGGTGTAACAATATAAAGTACTGTATATTGAAATGCAAAAATGCAACAATATGTATCGTGGCTAGAGAGAATACACCAGGTGGAAAACAAACACTTTTAACATGAAAATGACATAAAAGAAATTATCAATATAACCAGTAGGTGGCTGCAGAGGACCACTTTTCACATGTTTTGCTTTTGATTTATTATCAAATGAATATTATAACAAATTGTAGCAATTGTATTGCAGTTAAGTATGAAATATAGCAAGAGTAGGAAAAGTCAAAAGGTCTCATGCCATTTAGATGAAAGGAATTTCATTAATTAAACAAATCAATAAAGCCCAGATTTTACAGTGGATGGGAAACCGTCTTGAATTGCTCCCTCATCATTATGTAAACTGCGTTTATGACATTTGCTCCGTTTCTTTGTATTGCAACAATAGTCTCGCAATCTTTGTTTAAGTCACAAAAGAAATCGTATAGAGCACGTTGTCTTGCAATGATTTTTTAAAAACTCAGAAGTAGGGGTGTAACGATACACTCATTTCATGATTCAATACAAATCGTGATTCTGAACTCACGACATGATACCATTGCGATATTTTAAGCCAAAATAAAGAGAGGTTTATATCACTATCTAGAAGATATGTACCATCATAAAAGCAAAGAAATAAAATGGAAAGACAGCCTTTGAAAAAATAATAAAGAAAAGAAAAGAATCAAATCTACGCATATTTGTAAAAATGGCCAAGAAGACATTGAGGTATTTAGGCTTATTGGAAAACAAAAAGGAAATGACAAAAAAGACAAACTGAGCAGAATAATGCAGCTTGACATTTTCTCGACTGCTTGCAATTTACCCCACAAGCAAAGATTTATGGCTTGTCTACATTCTGAAATTATTTTATTCTCACCAATGCAAAATATATTAAAGATGTGACAAGAAGCTGGGCCACCTCTAACTTTCTAATGAGATATCACATAAGGCAAAGGTTTGGAGAAAATCATTGATCAAGAGCTGTGTGTGACAATTTTCAGTATAGTCTCTCAAACAATATGAGGCATAATTTTGTATAACAAATTATGAAATAATTAGTAAAATACAGTAGTTTAGAACAGACTAACAGACTGTCACATCAGCTTTCCAAAACATATCAATTACCTGTACTATACTATGTAAGCAATAATGTACGAGAGTACAATAATGTATGACGTGCTGAATTGTAAATTAGTGAACTGTAACAATATTTTATTAACATATTTAATTAATACAATATTATTAACTGACACACATTGCTCATCGTAAAATCCTTGCTCATCGTGACTTGAGACCATTTTCGTCGGTTGAAATGCTAAATGAGCCTGGCATGAGTTATAGTTTCCCTCTTTCCCTCAACATATCAAATGTAACTGCTGTCAAACCAGACTTTGTTTACAAGTCCTTCAGAGGCCAATACAAAGAAGCCGGTTTAGGTGTATAGCTAGTGGCCTGTTGCACAAAGCTGGTTTCAGTTGCAACCCAGGTAAGTTTGAGATTAGTTTGAACAAACTCTAGATCAAAGCTGAGTTGACAGAAGACATTAATACCAAGCTTTGTGAGGCCGCTGAACCTGATCTAAACCAGGTTGGATTTATCTGGATTTGTCAACTCTAAACCTACTCTGAAACTCTTGAGTTTGTACAGCTAGCTTCGTGCAACAGACCACAGGTATGTTTTAGTTTAGTTTGCACCAACCCTGGGTTTTAGGGGCTCTGCTTTTAGCAGGATTCATCGCCGTAGAATAGTAACTCACGCTCCACAACTAACCTGCTCCGGAATTGGACCAATCAGCTGTGAGTAAAGTGACACATGTCTGAAGCAATAAAGCCACTCCCCAGTTGATCTTGCTCCAAATTAAAGGTCAATACATAGTAACATATTTTTAAAGGCAAAATTGTCTGGCTATAGCGGTTATTATTTATCACAATTATTTTATATGATTTATATTTTAGAAATATTATACCCCTAATCCATTACAAATGAACAATTTTAGTTAAGATTAAGATTCCATAAGATTTGAGATCAGTAGATAAAGCTTTAAAAACGACTACATGCGAGCATCCATGTTTGAGTCCCTGTATACCTAATACAAAAAATACAGTTGATATATTAAAAATAATATTAACATTACCATATCACCATTTCAAATTTTGTTACATAAAATAGAACATTTCATACAGCTACTCGTTCTCTCCAATGTAGAAGTAAACTAGATGAAGTGTACACAAAATCGGATTGGTTTTACTGACAGTGATGCTTAGGGAACAGCTTGAAGAAATCCGAGTTGAACAATTTTGACAAGTTGTGACCCTGCCACTCAGAGAACACACTGTGACAGACTCAAAATCACTCTGAAGGCCCAAACCCCCATTGCTTAAATGACCCAGCTTTCCTCTGTTAAATATTTCAGCTGCTAGCAGGGAAGGTCAGTCTCTATATGTGACATCTATCTCAAGCAAGCCTTGCAGTGTCCACGGTTTGGACCAAGTATTAAATGAGTTCCGCTTTCATATACCATGGTATTTACAGTACAGATCAGTCCAAACATGATACTTTGTTTTTGTACTTCAAGTGCATTCATGTACTGAACAGTGTATTTGCTATTTGTTTTGCATATGCTTTACCTTAAGCACAATGTTCTACACAAGCCCATGTGTTGATGTTGGAAATAATGTTAACCTTCTTCATTGCTGACAGACGAAGGATGCATTTGCAGGTTGGTTTCAATTGATGTTTGTCCTTTTGCTCTTTGTATTCTACTTTCTTTAAATGTTGACTGAGTGAGAAACCGTTAAAAACGATGGGTTATATGGGTTATGGAACATATTCAAAGAGTGATTATAAGTCGTGAGTCGTGAAACCTATAGCTACTATAAACAGCTGACAGAAAACACGTAGGCCTACTGTACGCGACTTACTTGCTGAAAATATTTATCTCAGGTCGGTTCGGTTGCAGACAGTTATGATAACCGTTTGAATGATTCATTGGAAAGAACCGACTCAAAGAATTATTCATTGGCGAATTGGGAATCGCTCTGAACAGTCGTCAGAGATCCACGACTTGGTTGCTCAGTGAATCTAAAGGGTCTCCGTAGATATTTGCTACTGTGCTGGTTGGATCGCACGCACAATTGTGCTAAAATTGGCTTAGTAAATTGCAGCTCTAGCTGGCCTGCATCAAGTCAACCTACATACGTATGTTTACTGCAATTGTCTTCGCACATTAAAAATAGGATAGGAAAATATTTTATTATTAGACCTAAAAATGCTATAGGCTAAAAATGGCACCTTGGCCTACATCACCTTTATATGTATATATAGGCCTATATGCTATACAGTTGTCTATGTTAAGTGTGGAAACAGACTATTGGCGAGCTGTGCAACGGAGTATCTGTATCTGCATTGAAGATAAATAGCTCTCTAAATGTGTAGTAGATAACAAAACAACTTCTTGTGGTGTCTGGCATTGTAGTCTCAAAAATGGTTAGAACAGAGGTAATGACTTTTTAAATGGCCCTTAACTAAAGGCTACAAAAGCACTGCCTACAAGCAAATAATTGTTTTGGAGAGAAAAGGGATGACTCAGGAATGCTTTTTGCAAACATTTCTGCTGCACATGTTTATCTACTTGCTGAAGTGTTCACTAGGGGCCAGAGAAGAAAAAAAAAAAAAAAAAAAAGCCCGGGACTAGGTGGGAGGATTCTCATCCCAGTGTTAATTTGGCATCTCCCTGTGCCCACTTTAGATTAATCCAATTTAAAGGCTTATATCGAATTGACTTGAGCTAATCCAAATTCCATCCACATGCCTGCATAGATACAGCATGATTCATGCCACTGATGCACTCTCTTCTATGATGAGCTCACCCGGGTTCTGGCCACATCCTATGAATACTGATGTCCCACAAAAACACACACACATATGCAGTCTCAATCAACAGTGACCCCGGAGCATGTTTTAATGGATTGAGGAGGCCGATCCCCTCGCGGTGCCCTAGCGTTATACTGATCCTGACGTATGGCTTCACTAAATTAAAAGGAATGGTGGAGTTCATTAATCTGAGGATCTAAAACAGCGTTTGCTCATCCTCTTCATGGTCTGCAAACTGTACAGTTTATCTGGACTTTGCATCTGCAATCTCTCAGGCTGTGGAAAACATCTCGCCAGTAGTCAATAATAGTTAGACATGATGGACTATTCGTATTGCACCTACAAATTGAATTGCACAAAGTGGCCATTAGATACATTTCCGTCTGGATCCTACCAGTTCGTGTTGGATTTCACACAATGATAGGAAATGTACATAAGATATCCACACTTTGCTGCATGAGACAGACAGATACTTTACATGGATACTTTGTGATCTAATTAAAGGGATGGTTGACCCAAAAAAATGGTGATCTGCTGTCTCACCCTCATGTCATTCCAACCCTGTACAAATTTGTTTTTTCGAAGAGCAAAAAAGGAGAATCTTATGAAAATTGTACTGGCTGAGCTTTTCCATGTAATTATAATGAAAGTATACCAGAGCTTTTAAGCTTCAAATCTTAGCGAATTCATTAGAGAAGCAAACATCTTCAGAAAAGTATTGTGAACACATCAACTGATTCATTGAAAGATCCAAATCAAAAGAGCATCCTTTAACATGAACAGTAAAAGACATGGGTTTTCCAGCAATGAAAGAAATGACCGTTATTGTTTAGAGAGGTGACAGGGATCAATTCTGAATGATTCATATCCTAAATGGTGATAATATGCTTGCATTCCATGCAGGTTATATCTCAGCTATTCTGTGGGTCATTGTCAGATGTGTAGTTAATCCCATTACTGACATTAACATCACCCTTAAGCACTATTTGTGAAATGTGTTGTTGATTATCGAATTGCTTGTCTGTTTGTTTTTTCTGTTGTCGCAATACAGAGAAAAGCTGAAGAACATCTTTGAAGAAGCTGGCAAATATCCTTATTTTTTCCTCACATTTTTTGTAAACGAAGAAAAGTAAAAGAAATCCCTCCTCATCACTGTTATTAAAAGAAGCAGACTTCCAATTGACTTTGTTGCCTAAATTAATGAGGCTTGTAATTAACTGAACTGAAGCTGTGCTCTGTTAATAGATAACTTTGGCCCTCTTTATTTGCCACAGATTAATAACTGAATTTAATCTGATGTGTCTCAGACCTTATTCTTATTCTTATCTTGTTGTAGGTCATTGCTTCATAGAACGTTAGCTGTGTCACCTCTGGCAGCACAAGAATGCATCTGCATTTGTATTTTGGACATCAAAACATGCAAAGCACAAGGAGTCCATAATACATGGAGAAAACTGAAAATTCCCATTCATCTCAATTGCAGTTTGCTCGGCTAACAGTCAGTGCCCATCCACTTTTTCAGTGGCACTGGTTCCAGAAGTATTTTTCAATATATTTTAAGTTTATTTCAAAACATGCATTTATATATAATGTGTGTATATATATATACAAACTTAAGTATTTTTAGAGCATAGAGAGATTGACTCAATTACGTTATCCACGGTGCTTCAGGGAGTGGGCGGAGCTAAAAGCTATTTTGGCATGTTGCTTTTTTCAACTTTCTGATTGATGTAATCTATACAGCATCAATCGTTATGTAGTTTTTACGTCCGGTACCCACCTATTACACTCTATTGTTTCAATACCAGCAAATTTGTAGCTAATGCTAATGAACAGGTTTCTGTTGTGTTCCATTCCATATATGAAATTTGTCATAATTGAGGGCATTTTCATTGATAGGTATTCACATAAACATTTGCATATTGAATACAATATACAATATCACTGTATTGACAGCAACTACAATGTAAACAATGTTACAGATGTAGAGATGTACAAATATGTATGAATTCTTGTGTACTAAAATTGACAGAACTTAAAAAGGCACCCTAATTATCAGTCAAATATGGTGGAAAATGTATCCAAGAAAGACCTTATTGCAGATTTCTTTATAAAATACAAAATATTGAGACTTTAGAGAAGTAAAAATATTCACAAATTCACACAATGTTAAATTAAATGGTTGATTTTATTGTAAATGAGAGTAATTAAAAAAAATCTATGCTATCACACGCAATAATATCGATTCATTCAATATTCAGTGAATTCGTAAACATAAAAGCTTTTTTCTTTTCAGAACCTTGATGTTGGCTGTATCAGTGTGTATCCAAACAAACACCACTTTCTGAATGAATACTTACAAATACTAATGAGATAACTTTGCATAATCAGCTAGGGTATAGAGGAAGCCTCAAATGCTAATGTCTCACTGAAAAGCTTGTATGTATTCACGAAGTTGTTAACGTAAAATACAACCTTAAGAAACTTGCACACTGACCTAATAGTGAATTG
Source organism: Rhinichthys klamathensis goyatoka (assembly GCF_029890125.1). Classification (NCBI taxonomy): domain Eukaryota; kingdom Metazoa; phylum Chordata; class Actinopteri; order Cypriniformes; family Leuciscidae; genus Rhinichthys; species Rhinichthys klamathensis. The sequence continues at coordinate 736,910 of NW_026606624.1, forward strand.
TGATTTAATTTCTCACCTCTCCAGAGCTAGAAACCATTTGACAGGCTCAAGAAGCTTTTCTAAGCCACGCTGCATTCTGATTGATAGTAAAATTCTGAGCACTTGACAATTAATCTTTCAAAGAGAGAGTCATTAATAATGCATAGTGTAATTCCCCTGAGTACAGAGAGCAATAAGACATAACCGCTTTTTAAGTGAGAGGGGAGATGTGGAGCAGTGACTGGATTTCAGATTCATTATTTACACTGGATATGGCCAACATCTGGTTTGGTGACCATAAACAAGATTGTTTAATTTCCAAAGCATTGCGGTTGCAGCTGTTATACAAATACCATTAATGCAGAGTGCCGTTTAAGAGGTTGTCGTACAGTTTATACAAAGATAGGACCATATCTCACGTATTCACAATTGAAAAGAAAAACTTCAGGTGGAGTTTTATGCAGTTGGGAAGGTCATGTGGTATCAGTCTGTTTTTGCATATTTGAAGTTCGTTATATTTATCGTAGCTGAGTGGTTTTGATAACATGCTATTGCATATGTTGGTTTTATTTTGTGTTTTTCAGAGTTAATTGAATTATGTATTTATTTATTTTATGATTTCTGCATCTTGCACAGTCTATAGAAAATATTAAGGGTTCTGTCAAGCGTTGGGGCTCCCATCATGGGATTATTTTATGGAATTCGTTTTATTAGTTAATTATTTTTATTTTTGATGAAACTGTATGAATTAAACGGCTTATATTTTAAGTGATTTACAGAATTTTGAAGCTCAAGACAGGTAGATAGATAGATAAACGGGCAGAAATAGTACAGAAGAAAAAAATGTCTAGGCACTATAAACAAATTGTTTTAAATTCACAATGATGTATCACTGAAATGACACAGGCCATTGCTTTAGAATCAGATGTGCTATTAAATTGGCTATTTGTGACGCTATGCATGCATGTAACCCCAATAAAGACAGTGTCGAGAAGCTTCATACATATCTTTTATTTGTAGACACCCAAGGTCTTCTTTTTATTCAGATCAGTTATGTGGCCTCTATTACCCATACTATTACTCATGACTGTTTTGTACTTCATGGAAACAACAACATTAAAATGAACAAAACATTCCATTGTCATACAGCCATTGTACGATGTTACTTTGAACAGCAATTCAAATTTAGAGCCTTGACTTTTCCTTAAGATATACAATTTCACCTATCTCGTTTTGCATTGCATTAATGAAGTATTTCTGACTTTCATATTGAAACTCTTATACTTGAATAGCAGTTCTCAGAACACGAATTTCTTTAAGTTATTAAGTGCAGTGTTCATAATGTGCCTTTTCACAAACATACTCTGAATAGATGCTATATCTAAAGAATCATTAAGTGAATAAGTTCTTAAATTGAATTTTATGAAAGCAAGAAAATAATTGATTAACTTTTTTTAATGGGTTACTAAATCGTGCAAGTCCTACACTAGGCATATTCCTTCCAGTCAAATGTATTAAATACCCCATACCCCCCCCCCCCCCCCCCCCCCAAAATTAGAAGTGATTTTTTAATTAGAAAATGGTTATTTTCCAAAGAGAGATGAAGTCATCACATAAAAGCGATTCTGATACATTTGCTTGGCGTACAATAATATTGCATGGTCAGGATAATGCATTTCAGAACTAATTAAATCAAACACCCTTATGAAATACCAATGTGCTTCCGGCTTTCTAACTTGCCGACACTACAGGTAAGAGCCAATCTGTTGTTTTTGCAGTAATTGACTGTCTCATCTGATTTCCTGTCTTCTATCAGAGAACAAAAAAGTATAAAAGTTTATTATATGTTTATTATGTGACAAATATAGTACCTTTGGTATTGCTGTTGTATGAAGTAGAGCACTTTGAGTTTTCCAGGTCTTTTAAGAGATACTTCTGTCATCATTTACACTCCCTCATATTGTTCCAAACCCATATGACTTTCTCTTTTTTTTTTTTTTGCATAAAAAAAAACACAAACACAAAATTAGATGTTTTGAAAAATGTTCACACTGCTCTTTCCCATACAATGAAAGTGAATAGTGACCAAGCATTTTTAAGCATCATAAAAAAATCTGTCCATAAAATGTGTGCATTTTCCTCCAAGTTCCAGTGAAGTCTGGTTTAGCTGTAGACATGCAAGTCTTTGGTCACTAACAATCTTGTCGTGGTCACCATTCGCTTTCATTGTATGGAAAATAGCAGTCTGAAAAACTAAATATCAATAACTTCTGTGTTCCACAGAAGAAAGAAAGTCGTGTGGTCTTCACAACTACATGAGGGTGAGTAAATGATGACAGAACTTTCATTTTGGGGTGAACATTGACTGCAAGCTCTCACTATTAAAGTCTAAGTGGCAGCAGTTGTACGAGAGATCGATCAACAACATTTCTATGTGAAGTGCCTCTGCCATACATTTGTATAAGTGCGTAATTGATTATACAACTCAAGCTTCACATCCCTCCGGCTACTCCTTCCAGCTATTTGCTTTTCATCCATGTCCAAATTTTCCATAACTGCTGCTAACACGGTTAGCTTGAACCTGGATTTTTCAACTTGACCCCTTTGCCTAATTAGTTCTTAAGAAAAGCACAATTAATCTTTCTTAGGTGTGGGTGGGGTCCAGCTCTTTCCAGCGGACTTCCAGAGAAAACCAAGGAACCATTTTCCACCTGATTTGTGGGTCAATGTATAAAAATCTTGGTGACTTTCCCTGCAGCTTGTTTGTTTGTGTATACCATTTTTTTTTTTTTTTTTTTTGTGAAAATCTGTTTGGATTTATGATAATTTGCTGAATGTTTTTTTTTTTTTGAGCCCGATCTCATGAAAGTGCGTATCTATACCACGAATGTCATTTCTCGTGCCATTTATACGCCAAAAATGTTTTTTGCGTCTATATGATACGCAGTTTTCGCGTGCATATGATACGCACTTTATGGCGTGTAATACGCACGCACTCCCCACCCCCCTCCCCCCTAAACCTACCCAAGGGGTTTTCAGTGCGTAGCATATGCACGCAAAAACCATTTTTGGCGTATAAATGGCACGAGAAATGACATTCGTGGTATAGATACGCACTTTCATGAGACTGTGTTGGTTGATCAGCCCACACAGGCCATCTAATGTAGCTTTCAAGCTATTTATGCATCTCCCTGCTCTGTCTCAACTAGATTGGGGAGAAATATATTGATTGGCTTAATAATACTTAAAGGACTATTAAGGATTAATTTAAATTTTTTAAATACGACATCATTTACTCATGCACCCTCTTGTTTTTCAAAGCCTGTAACGTGTGTCTTTGTTTTGTCTTTACAACAGAAAAGGAGTTAACCTGTCGCTCGTATTAGCAGTAGCAAACCACATTGATCCAATCAATTCCCAGAGGACAAAATCAAGTCCCACCCTACATTTTTTTCTTGTTCGAGAAGCGGTTTCACATCACAATAGGGAAGAAAAGACTATTGCAACTTCCACTTCATGCCAACTCTTCCATTTCAAAAAACCTTCTTGAAAAAAATAGTGCACAAGTTTTATAGTGTTGTCATTGTCCGTTTTTGTTATTTTTGGAGCTTGACAGCCTGGTCCATTCTTCAAAACTTCTTTTGTGTTCCACCGAAGAAAGAAGGATGAGATTTGAGCAATATGAGGGTGAGTAAATTGTGACAGAATTTTCATTTTTTGTGTACTATTCCTTTAAAAACTGACAGGTCCATTTTTTTTACATTTTGGGCTGGTTGATGTTCCCCTGAAAATGTCTCTGTAGCGTTTCACTTTTGTAAAGGTTAAGCTACTTAAATATCCATTCATATCCCCCCATTGACAGAGGTCATAATATAATGTATGTCCTTTGTTATTATAGTCTGTGGTAGCTAGAGACATTTTGTATTCCTGGAAGGCACTTGACTTAAAGATCAAAGATAAGAATTCCATGGATGTTCATGCTCAAATACTTTGAGAGTGTCTGTCTTCAAGTGCTGAATTCATAAAGGCTTTCTATGTGACTTCTGCTATCCTCTTCAACATACTGTTATGTGCTGGCCTGATTCTAGCTGAGTGTGAGCACTAGAGTTGCTGGAGATCAGATCAGCCTCGGGTTACTTTTAAACTTCATCTAAACTTAGGCGTGCATTTTCTTAGCCAACTATGGTCGCAAGTTCTGTCGTTATCAGCATAGTTCAACAAGTCGATGTTTCTCGAAACCATAGTTCCATTAAACGTTCGCAAACAGCATCGCAAAGTTGTGTGGAAGGAACGACAGAGCTGTGGTTAGAAGCATATTTTCTTGTTTGCATGACATGTGGTCATTCAGTACAATGATAATGACAGCTGACATTCAGTACAATCTATATATTTCATTTCGAGTATATAGAAATTTAATTTGTCTGTCAAGAGACTTAAAGAGTTTTGAAGAGTGCGCATGTGCAGTAGGTACGAAGGAGCCTATTTGAATATGGAAATAACAGAGAAAATGAGAATCATTCTTCAGATGACATGTCCATAATTTATAACAAAAAATATGGCATTAATTCGATCTCAAATGGATTAATTAAAATAAGTTATTACTCCACCAACTGCGTGATGTCATTAACCAACGTGGTTGAAAGACACAATTTGCGACAATGCCGTTTCTGGAAACAGTTATAACTAGCTAGTTGATTCCTTCAACGATACATACATTAAGCAGTGAGTTACATTGTTGTATGGGAAACACACCCCAGATTGATCTAGTAATTAAAGAACTGATGGGATATTGCATCACACACAGGTATGTGATTATATTTTTTTCTTGTTTAAGTATAATTCGACTCTTTGTTTGGTGCTGACATGTCACCTCTCCAAACTAACTGTTTGGTATAAGCAAATCATCTGTCACTTTAGCTCTCAAGCTGTAACAAGACAGTCTGTAGGTTGATTTACTATCCTCTTCTCCTTGGTAGAATCATGCGTGGAGAAGTATTTCATAGATGACCGTTGCATAGGTCCTCGGGAAAATTGGTAATGGCTAGCAAACAAGAAAACATGAAAATCTCTTACCTAAATTACCCTTGAGAAGAGGAAAGAGTATTGGATTATCAAATTGATATGATATGGAGCCATTTTGAGCTATTTTCTGTCTTGGCTTCAAAGAGCTGAAATGGTTATGAGGCAAGCAGTGAAACTAGGCTTCCAACAGCTTGACATTAAGATAGAAAGCTGTTGAAAGGAGGAGAACAGCAAACCTCCTTATGAATATCTGTGTTGTATCTCTGTAGGATGCTGATCTGAAAGAGTTTTGCAGTTTTGCTTAATTGCTGTCAGGCTCAGTTTGTGATCGTATTCCTACACCAGTAAAAAAGGACATGCTTTTCCTGACTCAGCACAGTAATATAGGATAGGGGATTTACATATATACTACTTTAAATCCATCTTATCCAGGGAGAGATATGGCATACAAAGCAAGTTAGATGTATGCTTTATTTCGAAAACCCTGAAATAATTCACATACAGTAACGTAAAACCTTGGGGCATCCTGACTGACTTTTCTTCCTTGTACAATATGCAATGCAACTGTTGTTGTTTTTTCTCATCGATATTTCATTTCTGTTCAAATAACACTGCATAAGAAGAAACTCAATTTAATGTGAGAATAAGCTTTGGACCCATTCTGTATGACTTTCCATTATCTACATTTTTCAGTAGTGGAAAATTAAAGAAGCATGCTGAATTTGCAGAACACTTTTTTTTTTTTTTTTTTAATTAATGGTGTTGCAGGCCACTGCACACATTCATATGCTGTTATTGCTTACTATCAACCTAAAATGGAGAGGAACTGTGACAAGGTCTGTTCCCTGCAGTGAAGGGAGCCTGATAGAATACAGGGGAGAAAATGGCAAGCCCACTAATATAGTTATGATGACAGAGTGTGAGAGCAAGAAAGAGAGAGAGAGATCAAAGTCAGCTATAGATCTGACGCAGGCAAAGCACTTATAGAAAGGGGAAAAGGGCCATCTGATCTTGAGGCGTCCCCACAGCTCAGCAATCTGCATAGCATTGCACTATTCGTTTTTGCCATTATTTTGAACCATTGAAAAGATTTACGAGTGTCCAATAGTGTTCCTAGTGCGCATCTTCTTATTCCAGGGAGGTTGAGGGAAACATGTTGGGGAGGGGGTGGAGAAAAAGCATAAAAGCTCAACTTTTAATGTTTTAAGAAAAGTGTTTGGAAGCTAGTTTTCATTAGCGTGTAAAGCTGTGTTTTTCTGGCGCAAAATGGATTGGCTGTAAAATAATATTTCTTAATGGAACGTGGCCACCATGCTGTATTTCTGCCAAGATACCTGGAACAAATATTAAAAAAAAAAGATAAAAATAAAAAAATAGACGTTGCCCGCAGTCCAGAGGGAGATAACACATATTAAAAAAGGACCCCTCGGGTTTGGTTCAAGCTGTGCTTTTGTAAGTATTGTACAGTATAATTTCTCAAAGGATCTTCTCTCTCATCAAACTTGCCCTAAAACAGTTTTGATTTTTTTAGAAAATACGAATTTTTCAGTTGGAAACTGAATCAAACTGAAGGCTGTCTCTGACAGAGTAAAAATGTTGACTCTCATAATTCTTATTTTATATCATAAAGTGACTTTATATCCTTACAATGTGACTTTATCTCAAAATATAAACTACATACAATTATTATCAGTTATCATACAATTATTATCAGTGTGACATTTAAAAAATGGAGGAAAAAGAAAATATGGCCTTATGTGATCTTTCTTTTCCTCAATACATGCAATTTTTTGCCCACGTTCACTCTTCCCTGCTATTATCCTGGATAATCTTCATAGCATCCCTCACACAACTTTCGGCAGTAGAGCTGTACTAATCGACTGTGGCAGCTAGTAAATGATGTTAAAAGCAACTTGAATCACTTGGTGAAGGGCCAGTTAGTGCCTTTCTGTCTGACCGAAGCTTCTACGAGGAGTAATAACAGTAAACATCCAGTAAATATACCGTTCCAATGAAGCTTGTAAGGCAATGTCATGACAACATATTACTTTCATTACTTTACTGTTTGGGTATGTTTGGTCTAGCAAGTAAGCTATCCAGACATCCTGTTGTTAGAGTTTATAAAATGGCAATGATTTAGTGTTATGGACGGTAGAATTTGTTGCACAAATACTGTATATTGTGGTTTATAATTTAAAGCTCATATATCCTCAGTTTATGACTGTTTTGTTTAATTTGCCTTGTTATCTTACAAATATTATTCATAATGGATGTTAAGCTCATAATTATAGTGGCAATAATGCAGTTCTTTTCATTCAGTGATTCAAAGCTCAATGGCATTTTAATTTTGTTGTATTTGCACCAATTGGTCAGTTCAGTAGTCTTGTTTGATCTTGGGTGGTCTGCCAAAATATCAGTTAATTAGGACAAACTCATTTTAATTAATTCAATGTTTGATATGAGGTTTGAATATCATTGCATAAGTGTAACCTGCAAATTATTAATTTGAAATGCACTGCAAAACTATGTGTTGAGTACATACGATCCATCCATTATACATTCAGTTTATTCGGATTTAAAAGCCGTGTCATCAATCGGAACGGTTTTCTGCGCGGTATAGATGGATGTCTGCATGATGTAAATTGTTGCAACCTCACCACTGCTGTTGCCGGCTCAACCTGGTCACACCCTGGAGCTGGGAAACGTCCCATTTCCAAAGTTGGTCCTAATCTGGAGTGATAGTGTGGACTTGCTGCAACATTTTTCCTGCTGGCGCTGTTACAAGCCTGCCTTCCACATGCATAATATCCATGCAATTCTGCCCCTGACAGATACTATAATCTCTTTGAAAACCAGCATTTGCACAATGGGAAAGTCTTGGAGCTGCTGCTTTGACTAACATGGAGAAATAGAGAGGGGCTTAACTTCCTGGATGTATATGTTAAGGTACACCTGGATAGGTGTCACACTGTCACTTGTATATTTCCACTTATTTTATTAGGTTGGAAAACTTTATATGCGTGTGTATCTCACATCTCCGAAAATGTCGAAACAAATTTTTAAACAGGCGCTATGTGAATATATAAATTGCATGTTTGAGGTCTAAACATCTACATTCTCGCCTAAAAAAACTCTTAAAAATACATTCACACAATAACAGTAGTATTTGTAAAATTATAGTGGTTGGTTTACTATTCCACCATTGACGCTTGCTGTGAGAAATGCTGCAGTAGAGATGACTAAGAAATATTTTCATGAGAGTAACCATAATGCGGAAGTCTCCTTTATTTATGTAGCACTTTATTTACAGATTGTTTCAAAGCAGCTTCCCAGTAATAAACAGGAAAATAACAGTATTAATGTTGCAAGTTCTTCAATAATGAAACAAATACAATTTCAGCTGTAAAGAAGCTTTAAAAGCAATACTGTCACATTCAGCTCAATTTACACTGTTAGACTTTTCTGTAATTTCCACACTTTAAATCACCCAGTAGGCTATTATTGCTATTTCTCTTTACAGTAAATAACTGTGATTCCCATTGCATCATGGGAATTTTCTGTGATGTCAAACACCACATACAGAGACTTACTGTATTTTAAACATTTGCATAGGCTACTACTGTATTTGATGTGCCAGCCTCTCTGGCACCATTCCATCGTGCTTTTTTATTACCTAATTTTTGCCTTACACCGCATGTCTATAACAGCCAGAGGCTCTCTATATTTGACACATTGAAGCGACCGGACCATTAATGCAAAATGCAAACCTGTTTGTCCCTTGTCAGAAATAGCATAATAGTAGGCCTACATAGTATACGCTATGTTATGGTTAGTAGACCTATTGACTGAAAGATATAGATTTTTTTTTTCACTTATTTTATTATATCACAATGTGTTTAAAGTGCCACATTTCCCCCACTCTAGGCTACATAATCTTTTACAGACAATATGTAATTTGTGATGCCATGTTCAGATTTATAGTTTTCTCACGGGAATATCCTTGCTGAATGATGCAGGAGCACGAGGGCTGTTGGAAAGGCCTCTTTTGCATATTAGATTATGTGTTTGTTTGTTAGGCTTGTTTTTTGTGAGACATGTTCTGGTTGACTGATGCTGTGACAGCCCTTGTTTGCAAGCTAAGGAAGTTCAATAGGCATCCTGTGAGAAGCATGAGGGAATCCTTAAGCAGGTTCGTCCACACTTGGATGATCCTGCTTCTCCTGTATGAGGTCTGGGCTTTAGCTCTCTAGATACGTAAGGCTCTGTAAAAACCACAGCTTAGATCTACAGCAGCTTGTTGGGATTGAAGTTGTGCTCCACCCTACATCACATTTCAATTAACAGAGCTGGAGTTCTAGACATGGAGAGGGATTTTTTTTAGTTGTGTTAATAGTAAGATGTTTTTTTTTTATGTGTTTGCACTGGAGACACAGTTATTAAAGTCCCTGTAAAGGCAATTTAAAAAAAAAATTCTAAACACATTATAAATGTTAGAAATGTATTGCTAAAACATATTACAAAGACTGTGAACTGTGAAGTACTGAATTGTGGAGTTAGATCGTTAAACAGTTTTTCACCATTGCTATTTTCCGGATTTTCTGGGCGGGGCTAAAACAGGGCTCTATGACGCACTGGAGCCCTTGAGCTCCTGGACACGCCCCTACTTGATGACGCACTGGAGCCCCTGAGGCTGGCCGCTCCTAACAATATTATAGAGCACATTCACATCAGTTTGCCGCTCAATCGCGAGTTACTGTCAGTACTATTATTAGTAACACAGCCTACAGATTGCTAGCTACTAGCTATGCCTTCGTCACGGAAATGCGTACTACCTGGATGCGATCACCGGATCACGTACAAAACAGATCGGTGTCCTTGTTTAAATTTCCGAAAAACGATTACATCAAGAAGAAGTGGATTAATTTTGTGAAGAGCCAACCTTGATGGAGAGCTGAGGATCACCGCCAAAACCCGCCTCTGTAAGTAATCATTTTACACGGGATAGTTTTATAAACTTTCGTCGGAGATACATGTCTGGGATACACGGATAATCCGCTGTTACTGGTGAATGGGGCCGAACCGACTCCCGCCTCAGCCTTCATCCTCCCGTCGCGCGGACAACTAGTGCCATTCGGCAGTGCGTGCCCACCGTGCGAGCTTCCATTCCGGCTGTAGAGTTGAGTGTGGCGAGTCGACAACGGCAGCTTTCCCGCGAGTGGGCGTGGTTTCAGCGCAGCCAGTGGACACGCCCCCAGCGTTTGAGAGCAGAGATTACTGCTCATTTTTTCAAGATTTTGATAGCTTATTTTATGTACTTGCTGGCTTTTTTTATCATTTAAATTTGGCTGGGTGGCTAACACATTTTTCTGTGGTGTGACAAACTCAAAACACATACTTAATTTTGACTTTACAGGGACTTTAAATTTAAAACTAAAAGGGAATTTTTTTTTATTCTAATTCATTGATATTTTGTATTTGTATTGCATGGCTATGATGTAGTTCCAGGATTTTTAAAACCATTTGTGTGTAAATTTGCTGCCATTGCATACTAATTTACATATTTAATTGTTAGGTGAATCTGTCACACACACACACACACACACACACACACACACACACACACACACACACCTGACTAGTACGCACATCCATCCATCCATCCAAAAACTTCTTAGTGATTAAACCAAATATGTTATATCACTTATATCTGGTAGAATTAATTAAGTATTAATTATTGAATTAGCTACTTTTTTTTTACTCTACTAATTTGAATCACCATTTATGATAATGGAAATTTAAAAAAAAAGAAATTGAGAAATGTGGGTGGAAACATGCTTATTTATCATGTAAATGTAAAAGTATGAAAAACATTTTTTATTGCCTTAAAATGGGCTTAATATTCATGATGTAAAATATGAAATAATTTCTGATTTGGAGTCAAATGTGTTGAACGAGTCAAATGTATTTCATGCCAGAGTTTCTATGTTGTGGCTTGAATTGTGTGTAGAATATTCTTATAAGAATAATATACTCCAGAGTTGAATCATTGAAAATTTGTTGCACACCTGATGCATGATTTGGTCTCATTACTGTCTGTTGTCATCTATTTTATTCTATTCTGTTCTATTCTATTCTATTGGCGGTATTGTTTCAGAGCATTTCTGCTTCCATGTCTCTACAGATAATATGCATGAGTTATGATCAAAAATTAGTCATCCTAAAATGCAAATAAAGTCACCAAGAAGAATTCGAATACGTTTTGTTTTGACAGCAATTTTGTATAGGACTACCACACAAGCTTTCCTTCACTGAATTTTGCAGCTTAAACTGCAAGTCTAGCTAAGTGTGATAAAAGACTGCAGGCACCAAGAACGACAGCTGATGGAAATGTATCTGGTACGCAAAGAGAATGTTTACTGATGTCAATGAGAATCGGAAATTTCATCTGTCCAGCCCTCTTTTCCCTGCCTGCTGAGTTAACTCCAGGCAGTGGAGAGGACAGCAAGTGTCAAGTGTTCAAAAAAAGGACAAGAAAAATGTAAGTGGAAGAAAATGGGATTTGTTCTTCCGCCAGCATGTCTGTGTCTTTTTGTCCGAGGCACTCTCCTCAGCTGTCTCAGACCAACAATCAGAATGCAAATACCATTTAGGATTTATCGAAGCAAGAGCCTAGTCGTAACTTAAACTTAAAGAGATTGTCATTGTTTACTCAACCCCATGTTGTTCCAAACCCACCCACTTAATCTTTGACGACACACAAATTAAGATATTTTTAATGAAACCTGTTTCTGTCCCTCCAGGTAAACAAAACTGAAAAGATCCAAAAAAAGTTTATAAAGGCATCGTAAACAAGAGGTTTAATCCGAGTCTTGTGAAGACATACATTCGCTTGATACGATGCACAGAGATTTGATTTAAGCTTTTATCCACATATAAACACACACATAGGGTACATATAGCACATCAAATATGGTACACATGGAAGCTTGTGTGGGCGTCTTGCAGTAGAACAAACCTCATTGGTTCTCGTGATTGTGTGAAGCAAGAAAACCAATTAATTTGTAATAGTGCGTGATGTGTGCACAAACTTCCGCATTTATGTTTATTTCTGTCATGACAATTCAAGTGTTTGGCATGGTAATGGATATGACAATGTTGATATGTTTGGTCTTGGCGGAATAGATCTGCTACACTGCTGCTTCTTTTATTGTTGCTGCTGCGGCAGAGTAAGTACGGGACTTGCTACTGCCAATACATACTGTAGGCTACATTACACTCTGCTGTGAGCAAGTAAGACATGCTGCTGCTGTACAATATAGCATAAATGAATTCGAAGATCTATTCAGGTGGAGCTGGGGAAGTTGGAGGGTTTCTGAAAACGCGCTGCACTGCTAAGGCAAATGCTACCCATGTATTTGAAGGTTGATCATGCAAGCTCATTGTCAACTGATACAGCAGGAACCCGCCCTATAGATAATGATGTGATTACGAGCGATTCCTTTTTCGAGTACAGTCGACAATGTTGTCAAAACGATCCCCGTTCATACAGATCCGCAAAAACGATTAAAACCACTGTTTTATGCTGCCAGGCCAGTTGGTGATGTCACTTTGTAAAGAAACAGTTTATACACGCCTATAGAATGAACGCGTAATATGAATGATATCTCAAATTCACAGGGTTTTTTTTTTTTAAACTTGCACTTTGAAACCCGTTTTCAAAAGTTTCCTTTTTCACGCCCCCAAAAAGCTGCTGTCGTGTAAATTAAAGGCCAAGAGCATAAAAAGGCAAAGAGCATAAAAAGTTTTCAGATTTTAGTTGAAAATGGTGTCGTGTAAGCGGCCCCTGAATTTGTTTCAAAGATTACTCTTACGGGGGTTTGGAACGACATGAGGGTGAGTAAATTTTCATTTTTAGGTGAACTATTACTTTAACATCTACAGGACCAAAGAGATTAAAGTCAGACCACCCAAGACAACTGGAAAAGGTGCAGTTGCTTCTGAAGAGGTCTGTCAGTGTCCAAGGGGCAGATGCCATATGGACAGGAACATGTTGAGCTGTGTTGCTTCCATAAATTGTTGTTGACACTGCCCTCTAGAGATGCACGATATCGCATTAGTATTGTAGGTCCCTGCCCAGGCGTCAGCACTACCCAGACCAGAAGCTCCGCAGCCTCTTCATCTTGAGCAGAGTGCCAACATGCTCTAGAGAGGTGCTGTCTTTGTCCATTTATGAGGCCTCACATTTTGTTTTTCCTTTCCTCCCGTGTGTTCATTCGCTTACGTCACAGCACCGCCATCTCATAAATCATCAGAGAGACTTACCAAGGGTCTTGTCATGACTCCACAAGCACGTGTGCTTGGAGGAAGGACTAAGCAGGGCAGAGAGTATCCAACTGACACCAAGCTCTGTCTGGCACAGCTCAGATAATAAATCTGCAGTATAGGAGCATTTGCAAGCATGAGTGTCAGTCAGGTATCGCTGGATGGCTTTTGTCATTCTCTTTTCAAGTTTCTTTCAGCACATAAAAACAAATACACATTCAAATGAGCCAAATGCAGGCTATACGATATATATTTTTCCAAGCTCCCCAGACTCCCAACAATATTGCGCAAGAACTTGTCATCTGTGGTGTGTGTGTGTAGGTGAATACAAAGTGTTCGGCACAATAGAGTTCAACATCAGGAAGACCTTAAACTGCCTCAGGTATGTGCGAGTACACCCACATTTCTTTAATTAGCACTTGTGGCAGGTTCTGTTGAAGAGTTCAGAAATATATTTCTAATTTGTGCCTTTGATTGAATTTCAGAGCGCCTGCAACGAGGTCTTGACCCCAGAGTATTGCATAATATTCTCATCCTTGCTTCCCTCCTTCCTTGTGGGTGTTGTCGGAGGCAAGATTAGCATTTCATTAATGTACTCTCGGGTGCAGGTAAAGTGCTACACTGTATGCATCGTGTGGGAGCTCACCAAAACTGCCTCGTTCATGGTAAAGACCCATATGGCCACATTAACCTTTACAATGATTAAACAATACTCTTACCACACTAATCTATTTGTCTACCAGCATGCATAGCAATGCCTGCTAAATTGTGGTACATTATCCTTTGTCAGCATGCAATGTTGTATAATTTTATGAGGCCAATAAAATATTTCTCACTATTTTTATGATAATAGCATTATCATCCAGGGGCGAGATGGTGGCCCTCTAGGCAGCCCTACAATTTGATTGGCTATCTGAGATGCCACTCCAAATGTATAAACTATGATTGGCCAACTTCTACATCAAAGGCTGGAACATTACTCCAAAAATAACCTTATTTTACCTTGTGTACAATTTAACAAAGTACAAATTTTACCTTGTGATTCAATTCATTAACCATACATTTGTTCTGGGCTAATTTATATTATTATGAGTCAATGCATTAAATTGAATGAATGAATGAATTGTTGTAACGTTTTTAAACCCTTAATCCATTTTGTTGTCATGTGACCAGAATCACTAGAACCGCTCTGACTAGAACCAAATGTCTTTTTTTTTACTGTAACCATTTTAGTGCTTTTAAGGATGTATCTACAATTTTCAGAGTCATTCAATCAAAATATTTGTATAGAACAGTCCTTTAAAAAAAATGAAACCCACATGAATGCAAAGATTACATTTCTAATAACCTGACGCGTGTATTTTAACCTACGATTTTTTTTTTTTAAAGAATTTGTCTTTTTTTTTATCTTCACAGACATCCCATGACCCTCATGCACGAAAACTTAGTGAAACACGAAAACTCACTGGTGCTGAGTGGGGTTCATTTGCAGATACCCTAGGTGACGCTGTTCGTAGAAACATTTCCAGCTCTTGATCTTTCCAGGTTCTATGCAGTTAATGCAGAGTAAGGCATCTCACCACGTATGCCTATAATGATCTTTCAAAACCTTTTCAGTGAGGGGAAAAAATCCAGCACGAATAAATCGGCTTAGTGGACAGAATTAGAGGGGAAGGGTTTGGAGCCAGAGCAGGATTAAGGAAAATTGTGTGAAATAAAAAGCGAGTGATCACGAGTGACTCTGTTCGTGTCTGTTTCGGGAGGGAGGGAGAGAGAGAGAAAGAGAGAGAGAGATTTTCATCCAAATCCATATCTATTTTTTAATCCTCGTCTGTGCGTAAACGTTGGTTGCTGCCTTCGCGAGGAGACTATTTCACAATGCAACGCTTTTAATAATCTTTACGTAATATTCAACAACCTTATATCTTTTGAAGTGCGCATTTGTTTTAAACTTCAATCTTCCCTCCGACACTTGGACAGCATCATGACCAGTTTGTGGAATCGCATCCCTTTGGAATGGTGGGAATTACGCAGCGAGCTGCCGGAGAGCATGTAAACGCAAATGGAGTTTGGGATTTATTGCAAAATATGGGAAAGATGACCGTCCTGTCTTTGTGTTTTCTCTTGTGCGCTGATCTACTGCAAGTAGCTGTTGGTAAGTAATTGTTGTGCTGTGTTTTATCATACTAGTATGCGCTTTAGTAGAAAACACACATTCTGTACAGCGCTTCGAAGCCCGCACACACATATTCTCATCAGAAACCGCTGCACGCACATATTGAGACATCTTTCATATTTACTTAGATCAAGTTTGTCCGTTTTGTGCGAGACCCCGCTTAGTTTTGATTCTCCGAGAATAGCAAGGCTTCAGACGCGGTACTTTGGGCTAGTGTTTGCTGGGTAAGAGCACAGACACTGGGTGAATGTCATTTTTCATACGGTACATTGTGAAACAGCAGGACGTTTGAACATTCTGACGCCCAGGAATAAATGAGGCTGAAAGCATTAGTGCCAAGAGCTATTGACTTTCACCCTGACCATATTTATTATTTCATAGTCAAATCTCATGATTACATAGCCTATGTACAATTCGATGACTTTTATTGTAAATGTGAAAAGAGGCACACATTTGGATTTTTGTTTAGATGAACCGAGACATACCTTAACCATGGGATCATCTCTCTCTCTCTCTCTCTCTCTCTCTCTCTCTCTCTCTCTCTCTCTCTCTCTCTCTCTCTCTCTCTCTCTCTCTCTCTCTCTGCTAAATAATAACCATGTTGTATTATGGTATATAATGGAGTCATTTACCATTTTCTTATTCTTTTTGTTAATTATTTTCTCTTTTTCGTACGAATTTGACCCCCATGAATAAGGATCGGACGTTACTAAATTAAGTTGGTAGAGTTCCATAGTATATATTCATTTAACAAGTATGTTTCATCAGCATTTCTTGTAACCAAAAAAAGTTAGCTTTGCCTTACAAGTTAGTCAGAGTGGGCTATTGATGCTCATGAACTGAAATCATTGTGAGATGGTAACCATGACAACAGTAAACGCATGTTCTCTTTCCGTTACAATGTGGTAGGCCTACATCGACGAAACCGGGTACACATTATTTGTGTTTTTTTTGTATGCATTTGGAAAAAAATAAGTTGACATTTGGTTAACTGTACATAGCCTACTGGGACGCCATTATACAGTTAAACATGTCCTGGAAAATACAAAAAAAAAAAAATTTGTTTAAAAGTAACCCCCATGAAAGTCATTGAATAATTCACACACTGACCCCATTTTATAGTAGGCTATACTGATTGCAGTTGGTTGCACTGTATTCTTACTTTCTGTAGTTTAATCTAATGTAAAACTGCAAACATGATTGTCATTTCACAGCAAAAATAAAAAAAGAAGAAAAAAACTATTGTGGAAGTAGGTTATCACTGTATTCCTACGCCCCATGACGCTTTGCGCGAATTATGGGTGTAACTTCCGTTAAGCTGTAAACAATCAGTGAAAGGCTCGCTCTATGAACGCAATACGTTAAAAAAGTGTCACAATGAGATGACATTAATCGACTCACCCTTCAACCATCGAACATTAAAATGAAATTTAAAAGTTTCAAAGAATCAACAAGGTACTTTCAACAGACCAAAAGTAGCCCCAAAAGCACGAGTCTTTGGTTAAATATCACAGGCAAATATACTATCTGTATTGTATAACAAGCCTTAATCAAAAATGTTCATTAACTTCAGCATTACGTGACACTATATCAAAGTGATTTCCGTCATTTTGACAGATTATAAATTGCATTTACCAGTGAAAACAAACCTGGAAAGAGACGTGAGGATTTGAGGAGAATAACGAGAGATTCTTCGTGCATTCCAGTGAATTATTAATGGAATATCGTAAATTAAATTTGGGAGAACAGACCACAAATGTGCCGTATATGTTGTCCTTTTTCATACTTTTACAGCGGATTGCAAAGGAAAAAATAAAAATCATCATGAGGAAAAGAAAGCAGCGACTGAAAAGAGCTCTTGCCATAGATATTCTTGTAATAACATGTCACGTTAAAATACCAAGTATAACGTTATTCTCATGATGTCTGAAAATAAATCATGAAGGAAAATTGACAGCTCATCCAGTCAAACTGACGGATCAGCTTTATTTGTAGGGCAACCTTATGATTTGAAATGATTCGTTTCAGCCTTTTTGAATGGAAGTTCCCCAAACCGGAAGTGCCACCCATAATTCAAAACGCAGTAGGTCGTCAGGAATAAGGTGGATAGGAATATATTGTAAATTGAATTCACACTGAATAGCTTTCCCCTCATTTGACTCTTAACCAAGATGTTCTTCCACCCCCAGTCTTTCTATGCCTTGATTTACAAAATGCACAGACCATGTACTGTATGTTGTAACAGCCTGGTACCTGGTGGAAAATTGATATTTACTGAGAAAAGTGTTACTGCTGTGTTGATGACATTTGTCATTGCTGACAGTGATCTCTTGCAAACAGTGGGAAAAAAAATGTAATATATATTTTAAACATGTAGGCACTGTTTGAACCATTGTGATATGCTGTGAATTTGTCTACACTTGGGGTCCCTGAGTTGACTGAAAGTCTGTATGGGGTGTCGAAATCCCCAGTTGTACTTGATGATTGATGTGTGCAGGTTCTAATCTCTGGGCGACATCTGGCACGTTTACAATACTCATCTTCACTCCCGCCCAGCTGTTTTCATTCTCTCTGTACTGGAAGATTACATGTCCTCATGCAAAAACCCTACAAAGAAATTTAAATCAAGACAAAGTCAGTGATATAACTCCAGCGGTGTCCCGCAAATAATGCCTTACAGAGTGAAGCGATCATTCATAATTTCTGACTGCACTGGTGGTTGGCGTGTCCCATATTTTAATACAGGCCACCTGAGCATAATGCAGTCTGAGTGAGCGAGAGACAGAGAGAATCATTTATTGTTGCATAAACCATGCATCAGGTCTCAAAGTTCAGCTGAGGTTGTGGTCACAAACTGCGGTATGGACAGTCTACAGCCACAATTAATGGACAGGAGATGGTTTTTATGGGTCGAGTGCCATTGTCATCCTCCTGTTTCATTTCATCATCATTTCAGAGTTCTGCTGCCTGGCTGGTGTACAATTTTGCACATAATTTTGTGATCAGCGTTTTCGATGAGAGCAATAAAATAAGGATTGACAAATGCATAGCTTTGCAATCTTATGCTGTCATTCAATTAGCTGATACAAATGATTTATATCATTTATTTTCTGTCATGTCGTAGGGCTATTACTTAACCAAACCAAACTAAAATGAAAATAGGAAATAGGAAAATAAGAATGAATTCAAAATATGAATAAAACCTATAATAGTAACAATGACACTAAATTAACACTGTTATCTTTTAACAGTTCTTTCTTTTATCTCGATTATGCATTTTTGGCAAACTATCCCCTTTAAATCTTGGAAACACTACCAAAATATTATCTTTTATGCAAATCCTCAACTATGATCTCTTTCAGTGGACGAGGACGACCAATCCAAATAAACAACTTCCCTTTCTGTTTCTTTTAATAGTTAAAGACAACATTTCATCCTTTAAATGAACCCATCTTTCATCGAGGAGCTGTTTTGCCATACTGACATTCCGACTACCTCAGACTTTGGAAAAATCTTCTAGAAATATAGCTTGTCTGGAGGTGCTGATACTCCTAATGACCTTTAACTCCAGGAGTGACCCACAACATCACCCTGAACACCCCTCAGAGCTCAGGGCAGTGAAGGCTCTCCACAACTGAGCCATTCAACCCCCCATGTGGATTCCTCCATTTCCCCTTCTTAAGAGACTCCTTCCCTAACAGATCCATCTTGATCAAGTGCACTAGCTGCAGTCAGAGACAGGTGTTGGCAATTCCTGCTTTAGTCTTCAATAATCACTCTTTGATTTCCTGCCTCCTTTGGAAGACATACATGTGACCTTCAGGAGCTTCTTTGTCACCCAATACAAACTTGAATCTTCCAAATGAAGAATTCAAAGGAAGACAAATGAGTTCTCTTTATGCTTACAGGCTAAATGCACACTTACTTCTTGGCTCAGTTCAATTGCATTGGGGTGAATTGAGATGAATCTGAATCAACTGCTTTGAATTTTTAGATGTTACAAAGGAGCATTTCATCTGATCATGCAGTTACAGAACAAAAATATGATACATCAATTTCATTTTGATCTGATAATGTCTTTTGATGATGAAACATCAAAGCAAGTACATTCAAATGCTGATGTCTTTTAGCCAGAACTGAGTGTAGTCAGTCTTCTCCCTCAACAGTTTCATCATCCACATGTTAGAGATGCATAGAGCAGCTGTTCTCAACTGGTGGTTCGTGGAGCAGTAAAAATTGGTCACAGGTCTGTTTTAGTTACTTTTATGCATTTAGAAGAAGCATCTTAAATTGCACTCACTGTATACATTTTCAGCTCATGCTTTCCAAGGGAATTGAACCCAAGAGTTTGCCGTTGCTAGTGTTATGATCTACTGTTTGAGCAACAGGAATGCTGTTATAAGTGGCAAATAAATAATTAAATAAAATAACAAAAAAAAATTAAAGGATTAGTTCACCCAAAAATGAAAATCCTGTCATCAATTACTCACTCTCGTCATTCCAAACCCATGACTTGCATCCATCTTCAGGTCACAAATAAATATATTTTTTTATGAAATCTGAGAGATTTCTGTCCCAGTGTCCCCACATTGAAAGTCGGTTCACCCAAAACTCTGATGGTTCAAAACATCCATAAAGAGATTGTAAAATAAATCCATATGAATCAAGCGGTTCAATCCAAGTCTTCTGAAGAGACATGATCGATGGAACGATGTGAGGGTGAGTTATTGATGACGGAATACATTTTTTTTGGGGTGAACTAACCCTTTAACATAGCAAACCTAAACTAAAAACAGGAGGCAATGCTTCCCATATCATTTTGCTGTTGATGTCCAAGTGTGTCTAACTCAACTAAAATTTTCGGGGGAAATTGTCTCCAATTAATCTGTCTCTGTTTTAAAAAAGTGTATTTGAGTGGACATCTTGACATAGATTATGTAAATACAGGTTCACTTTGCAGAAAAGATAAATATGATTTGTGTAGTGAATTCTTGGCTTGCTGACATTTAGAACCAAAATTGACAATTTTCCTTTTCAGCCAATGTCATGTTAACAATTTTGCATATTGTTTTCGAGTCTGTTCTGTTCATGGTAATATTAATGAATGTTCTATTGTTCCTGCTTCTGCTGTTCGCATTGGAAATGTAACAGAGCTCAGGGCTTCCCAAGCCAATGCTGCCATTTCTTAACAGCAAATCAAAACAAACATAATCCATATGAATATTGACAGTTGTACCATACCGGCTGTGTTCCCTTCCCACACTCCATGTCATACAAAGAACATAATGCTTTCTGCAAATTGTGTTGCTGTATTGTGTAAAAAGCTTTAAGGGCTTCAGTCAGAAGGGGAAGAATAGAAGAGCACGTATAGAATAAACTGCATTGGCTGTGCTTGTAAAAAGACTTGTTTACAGAAGGGTGGCATAGTTCATCAATACTGTACTTACAGTACTGCACTTTTGTGTGTATGTTTATAAAGGATGAAGGGAGGCAGGGTAAAGGGAACAACTCTCCTTTCTGATAACCAATGGAAAAAAGTTGGATTGGCATGTTCGGTGCAACCACAGAAAACACTATAAATTCATTACACTGTCCTTTCATGATAAGAGGACAGAGTTAAAGGGATTCATTTCAGCTATATTCTCATCAGAACCATTCGTTAGAATTGAAGATACTAGGTGCAGACTTCAGAGCTGTTAACAAATAGCATTGCAATGTTTATTTGTGTGTGGATGCTCGTATCTGTGCACCTGCGAAAATGATTCTGATTAATGAGCAGGCTGGGGTGATCTTTACTGGCATGCCTGTCCTTTGACATGGAAATTTGCTCAAGTTGGGCAGCTTTGTCTTTTGTTTTTGCAAGCATAAATTAAATGATTACATGGTTATGCGCTGAGCTGTGGATTTGGCAGCCCTGTGCTGAAAATTGATTACCTTTGACAATTTTTAGTTTGCAGACAAAGCTATTGTCAACTCTGGGATAGATGTTTTGAAACTACAGTCCAATGAATTGAGATTTAATTCATCTAGCTGTCTCCGTTTCTCACAAAGTCAAGGTGAGTGGCGGACCAGATGACCCCTGTGACACTTACATTCCAATCCAGCTTTATTTGAAACTTAATGGGGCATTTTTGAAATTCAAATTCTAAACTATGAATGGGAAGGAAATTAAAAAAAATTTGCATTACTTTTATTATACTAATAACTAGGACTACAGTAGTAGTGTAGTAGACTACACTAGAGTAGTAGACAGTAACTGTCCCAAGAATTTTTTTATATTTTCAAAACTTTTGATCTGACTCAGCTAACACACCCACACATAATCGTGGACACACTCTAGATTTACTAGCAGTAAGGGTCTAAACATCTCATCGATTGTTATTAAGGATGTAGCACTGTCTGATCATTTCTATATTTTCTTTGATATATTGATCTCTCCTGCCATTGAAGCTAGATCTGTGTCTGTCAATAAGAGATGCTTAAATGAGAACATTAGTGTGCTATTTATGAAGGCTATATCTTTAAAACCAAGCATATCTGCTGACTCTGTTGATTTTCTCCTTGAATCTTTTAACTCAAAAATTAAAAGTGTAATTGATGATATTGCTCCTGTGAAAGTCAGGAAGAATAGTGGTAGACAAAAAGCACCTTGGAGAAACTCAACAGCTGTGCAAAATATGAAAAGACAATGCAGGAGAGCAGAGCGCATGTGGCGGAAGACAAAACTTGTAGTCCATTATAACATCTACAAAGACAGCATCCATGCTTTTAACATGAACTAGGCAAAGCTAGACAGACTTTCTTCTCGAATATTATAAACAGCAACTTAAACAACACACGCACTCTTTTTGCTACTGTAGAGAGACTGACAAACCCCCCAAGCCAGATTCCCAGTGAAATGCTCTCAGACAGCAAGTGCAGTGAGTTTGCTTCTTACTTCTCTGAGAAAATCAATAATATCAGAAAGGTGATCAGCTCATCCTTGAGTTGCACTGGGGTCAAACAGATCAGACCACTACCTGAGAAAGTAGTTACTATGTCTGTTTTCGAAGAAATTGATGGCAAAATTTTGGAAGAAACCGTACAGCACCTTAAAACATCAACCTGCGCCCTTGACACACTTCCCACATCTTTTTTCAAATGTGTGTTAAACAGCTTAGAAGCAGATCTCCTAGAAGTGGTAAATGCCTCACTTCTCTCTGGGAGTTTTCCAAACTCCCTGAAAACTGCAGTTGCCAAGCCCCTCCTGAAAAAGAGCAATCTGGATAAGACTATATTAAGCAATTATAGACCGATCTCAAATCTTCCTTTCATAGGCAAGATCATTGAAAAAGTTGTCTTCAATCAGCTGAACAAATTCTTAAGCTTGAATGGATACTTTGACAATTTTCAATCTGGTTTCCGATCGCATCACAGCACAGAGACAGCTCTCATAAAGATAATAAACGATATTCGCTTAAATACTGATACAGGCAAATTATCAGTGCTGGTACTACTCGACCTCAGTGCTGCATTTGACACTGTCGATCACGACATACTTCTTGACAGGCTGGAAAACTGGGTGGGGCTTTCTGGGATAGTCCTAAAATGGTTCAGGTCATACTTAGAAGGGAGAGGTTATTATGCGAGTATAGGAGACCATAAGTCTGAGTGGACATCCATGACATGCGGAGTCCCCCAAGGCTCAATTCTTGCACCACTCCTGTTCAACTTGTATATGCTCCCACTGAGCCAAATAATGAGAAAGAACCGAATCTCTTACCACAGCTATGCAGACGACACACAGCTCTACTTAGCGCTATCGCCTAACGACTACAGCCCCATTGACTCCCTGTGCCAATGCATTGATGAAGTAAACGGTTGGATGTGCCAAAACTTTCTTCAGTTAAACAAAGACAAAACTGAAGTCATTGCGTTTGGAAACAAAGATGAAGTTCTCAAGGAGAATGCATACCTTGACTCTAGGGGTCTAACAACTCAAAATCAAGTCAGGAATCTTGGTGTGTCTCTAGAGTCAGACCTTAGTTTCAGTAGTCATGTCAAAGCAATTACTAAATCAGCATACTATCATTTGAAAAATATTGCAAGAATTAGATGCTTTGTTTCCAGTCAAGACTTAGAGAAACTTGTGCATGCTTTCATCACCAGCAGGGTGGATTATTGTAATGGACTCCTCACTGGCCTTCCTAAAAAGACCATAAGACAGTTGCAGCTCATACAGAACGCTGCTGCCAGGATTCTGAGCAGGACCAGAAAATATGAACACATCACACCAGTCCTCAGGTCTTTACACTGGCTCCCAGTTACATTTAGGATTGATTTTAAAGTATTATTACTGGTATATAAATCATTCAATGGCCTAGGACCTCAATATATTGCAGAAATGCTCACTCAATATAAACCAAACAGATCACTCAGATCATTAGGATCACATCAGCTAGAAATACCAAGGGTTCACTCTAAGCATGGTGAGTCCGCTTTTAGCTATTATGCCAGCCACAGCTGGAACCAGCTTCCAGAAGAGATCAGATGTGCTCCTACAGTAGTCTCATTTAAATCCAGACTCAAAACACATCTGTTTAGCTATGCATTCACTGAATGAGCACTGTGCCACTGTTCGTCCGACTGTTTTTTATTGTACTTTATTTTTATTTTTTATTCTAAACTGTTTTAATTATTCTTATTTGTTTTGATTATTTTATTTTCTCCTATGTAAAGCACTTTGAATTACCATTGTGTATGAAATGTGCTATATAAATAAACTTGCCTTGCCTATGTAATTTAACATTTGGTATATCTCTATTGTAGAGTTTACTGTGTATTATAAATGTATATAATTCTATAATAAAATCATAGGTAACACTTTACAATAATATTTCATTTGTTAACATTAGTTAACTACATTAGTTGAACTAAAAATTATAACTATTAGCTCAAAATACCACACAGATTTTTATATAGCATGTTAAAGTTGTCACTTTGAGGGTGAGCAAAAACGCACCATTTTGTGTCTGTTCCTTTAAATGCAAATGAGCTGCTGCTCCCGCACAGAGGGCGGAGCTTCAACAGCTTGTGTCATTTTACCTCACACAAGCATGCACTGAAAATTTCAGAGACTTTAAGCTTTTTATGTTCAAACCAGAGTCAGATGATGTCAACAGAGTCAATGATGGAGAGGTTCAAGAAGTGACAACATGTAGAATGCAACAGGACATTTCTGAATGGTTAGTTGATTAATTTATGTAGCTGATGTGTAGTTATCTTCTAGTCAATGATTAGCATATTCTGACTTGATAATCTATAAATCGTGTTCAGGGGGTGGGATTAATGTACATTTTAGGGTTGGTGATGTCACTAACCCGGGAGGAATGTCGTGTAGTCCCTACCAGCCGTTTGTTGTAGTCCTTAAAAAGCAATTTCTTTAAAAAGCAAATACCTCCCTTTGCTTTGAACTTTAAGCGTTGTTACTTTGCTGATGTTGTTTATGCTCAAACAGCAACATTACACACTAACTAAAGTTAGAAAAGTGAAACCATAATCAACCACCCCTTTAAAGGCATAGTTCACCCAAAAATGAAAATTCTGTCATTGCTCACTTACCCTCAAGTTGTTCCAAACTGGCACGAATTTCTTTCCACTACTGAACACAAAGGAAGATATTTTGAAGAATGTTTGTTAATATTATTCAATGGACCTGAGCTAACATGAACTAACAATGATCAGCTGTATTTTTATTAACTACGTTGATAAAAAAAAAAAGAATAATACTGTAATAAAAGCATTGCTCATTGTTAAGTTACTTTATGCATTAGCTAATGTTAACCAATAGAAGCTTATTATAAACTGTTATCGTTGTGATTTCAATAATCATAATGTTTAGGCTACAATTAAAAGTATTAAATGATAATCTTATTTTTTTTGGTTTACCATTTAATAAAGTTAATTTCTCGGGTACTTTTGTTTTGTTTTGGCGAGAGCCTCAATGCTCCACGGGTCGGTTCAGGGGCAGCAGTGTTTCCTGTCTCCTCTTTAGATAAGTGGTTGTGTAAATAAATGCTTTCAATTGCAGACAATTGCAGAGAGTAGAAGCAATCTAAAGCTCTTCACCCATCTCCTCTGAGCTCATCATCAAGTCTAATGCAAAGGATGTGCATCTCTTCAGCTGAATCATGTTATGAAGGGCTCTCATCATGACATACATACAGACAAAAACATTTTTAAGATGTGTTTTATGGCTATACATGATATGGCTGCAACATCAGATTAGCTGATTGAGTTAATATTTTCCATAATAATATATACACTTACAGCACAGCATCACTGCAGGGATTCAATAAGGCAATAGCACCGTTGGGCTGTTGGTGAGCATCTGTCGGGCTAGTTTTTGCGGTGTGTTCCACAAGTCAGTGGTAGTATGTTGAATCTGCATCAGGGCCGTCTGTGAGAGTTCACTGATTGGCTGTTCAGTTTTGCTAACGAGTCAGTGCATGAGAATAAAAGCAAGCACAGAAGTCAACACGACACAGACAGAAGGCTATTCTAATTTTACGCCATATGACATAACAACATGAGTCTCCAGGAATGAAAAAAGTGATCAACATGATTGATATTCAAAATGGTAAGCAAGCGCTACTTTATTAACGGTTTGTATATCTGCAGTCCTAGTTTTGGTTTCTCTTTTTAAATGACTAATGTAGACTATTGATACCTGCTGATACAGACAGTTATTTCCTTACACACAGGCACATAGCACATGTGCTATAGTTGGCAGTCAGCTGTAGTCTTTGCAGTGTGTTCAAGTGCCGCTTTATATCCAAGATACAGCCAAAGCGAGGTAACAACACAGTCGTCTTGTGCATTTCTTGGAAATTGCACCTATGACAATTGGCATTGTTAAAATAGGATCCCACTTTGGCATTTGAATGAAAACACAGTGGGATTAATCGTTCTGTATTGTGACAAAAGTAAAAACTTTTGAGGATACAATATTGTGTCCCGTGCAACATGGTGGCTCAGTTGGTAGCATTTAAGTTGCTGGTTCGAGTCCTGGCTGGGCCCGTTTTGCATCCGTAGTGTCAAGCTCAGTAACATGCAAACTCTACATCTCAGATTTTAGCAGTAAATGTTGGAAATGTTGGTTTTTGTGAGCAAATGAAATGGCTGTTTAGTGCTTAATGTTCATTTATGATGGAGATTTAATTTCCCCTACAGTCCAAAGACATGCAGGATAGGTGAATTTTAAACACTAAATTGTCTGTTAGTGTGAGTGTGAATGGCGATGTGTAAGTGCTGCGATGGACTGGCCCGAGATGCTGGGATAGACTCCATCATCCCAACATTGCGGTTTAGAAAATGGATGTATATTCTGGATAATAGACTATAGTAACATGTCTGCTGAGATCACACATGATAACTGTGATTATTGCAGTAATATGCATTGTTCTCCAGCAGACAGTGTCACTGGCTTTCCCCTGCAAAGATTCACACACTCCTTTAAATTCCAACTGCAGTGGAATCTGTGGCATATCCCTTGGCACAGATTCTGGAAGCTGCATATTTTTCTTGTCCGTGTACTTTGTTATTTATATAACCAAGTTCACTTTTTTTGTGCCACTGTATGGATTGTTGTTTTCACACTATGATATAATTATTTAAAAATCTGTACAAATGACTTGCGTCTTAGTCTCCCCCTTGCTCTTAATAAGGTGTAAAAGGAGTTTATGCATCGATTTCTCAAGGTTATTGTGCTGTATATTGATTTTAATCCGCGGGAGGTCAAAGTTCAGGCTTGAGCTTCTCAGTAATGAACCTCTAATAATCTTGATTCTAATCTTGCTTGGAAGTCCCTCTGTTGCAGGAGTGGACGCAGCGCTGGCACAAACACACAGACATTTACTGACTGATGTTCTTCAGAGTGTTTTCAAGATTACTTTTCCTTTTATCTCCGTACTTGTGAAGATCATCCAAGCTGTGCTGCCCAGTGAACGAGAACTTCAAGAACGCATACTGTAGTTCCTGGAACTTATTAACAAAATTGTAACAAATAAAAATAAAATTTTAGGAGACCTCCAAAACAAAATTAGGAACTTTTGAAAATAGTATAATTGGGGCACTTTAATCTCAAGGGGATTGTTTTGAACCCAGACACATCCTAAAAAGTCCTACATTTGATGGCCATGTATAGGATGTCACAGCATCTCAAGAGGTTTCCGTGACCACCTGATCTATGACCCTGAATTCACAGAACTGGAAGTGGAGCCGTAATTATAGGCCACATTAACCTTAAAATAAATGAAGGATGGTGCTGCATTTAATCACAAGCACCCACTGTGGCCTCTTCTTTTTCCACCATTCTCATCGAAACAGGCCTTGTTCTCTATGTATTGACCCCTGAACCTGCTCTCAACTGTTAAGATTAATGATAATTATTTTGGCTTGTGTTCACCACTTTAATCTTGCGAGCACTTTGTTAGTGACCCTTAAAATATGTATAATCGTCTTCTTTTCTTTTTTGTTTAAGAGGACAAGAACAATTTTATCCAATATGTTAAGATATCCAAGATAAAAAAAAGCCCATTTCCATTTTTAAATTTCAGCTCAGGAGGGTTTCTCTGTACTTGTACGCAAAGTTTTAAGAATGGTATAGATGGTCTGAGTTCTCATCATTTGACAAAGCATGCAAAGTGGATTTGCTTTTGCAGTGCAATATGGTGGAAAAAGAAGAGGCCACAGTGGGTGCTTGTGATTAAATGCAGCACCATTCTTCCTTTATTTTTTGCACAAAAAAAGAGAAAAAACATTAAAAATCTTTTTGACATTTCGACAACACAAACAAAAATCCTCCAGGCCTCAGCTAAAACCAGTGTTTGAGGGCGGGTTAAAGTATAGATTGATCACTGGCAGCCAATGAAGACCATAGACTGGCTATGCAAATTATTTACAAACGTAGGTTGGAGCATTAAGTAAGGCTGGAATTACTAATGACTCGTTTCAGGCAGCCCAGAATCATTTCTTTCCTTTGGGAGACAATAACTCCCATCGTGCATTTTGAATGATCTTTGAAACTTTGAAGACCTTTGACATTCACAACTACAGTGTATTACACAGACTACATAAAAAAACTTAACACCCGAAAAAGCATAATAGAGGCACTTTAAAGCTCTAGGTTGCTACATTAGAAAGCGTAAGAAACAGCTCTTTTTCTTGACTCCCATCTCGCCAAGGTAAGGTGGTGAGAATTTAAGGATTGTGATCCGTGAGCTGATCTGAGGCTTTCCTCTCTCTGTTTCGGTCTGCCTGAGACAGCTGGGCTCGACTCAGAGGAAGTGAGAATAGATATTGGCAGGGAAGAAGAATGTGCCAACTTTTCTGTCTACCAATCATTGGCCATTGGCACGGTGCCTCAATCGCTACTTGCATTTAATGATTAGACAAGGAAAAAGGGAAATCATTAGGGTATGCATGATTTATGGTTTATATCTTTAAATTGACAATTTCCTTATGCTATATGCTACTATTTGCTAGATACCATGTGGATTTTTCTCTCTGAATTCAGGTTAGTGGAGACACATCCACACCCTCTACAGTGACTCTGAATGCCCCGAAACCCTTGTATTAATACAAGAGTGACAACAGCACAAACATAAAACAATCTTGCAAATTGCGGTTTCTATTGAAGATTTTCAGGCATTCCCTCCCTTTACAGTGAAAGCAATGGACTGCAAGTGACTGCAAGTGATTGGCCAATTTTAGAAGAATAAAATCTTTCTGGCTTTAGATTTTGTACATGTTGTGTTCACAGTATGCTGGCCTTTATCATTACATTTGCTTTTGTTCTGTTGACAGGGCAGTTATTGCTCTACATTTTCTATTTTTGCTTGAAAAGTGATCATTGTCATCATTCCCTTTTCCAAGCTTGTGTAATAAGCAAACACCAGTTTTTGCAATTAACCAAACAAAAATGAAAGGCTTTCTGAATTGCTTTTGCATGAACGTTTCATGTTCAACTCTGCCATACGATGATGTGATGCTCATTTTTGTCAGGATTTTTTTTTTAAAATGTTAAAAAATGCATAACATAATAAAAGTAATAAAAACTTCTTAAAAAACTGTTAATATTTAAATATTTCTAAAATTATTTGAAAAGCCTAGTTTGGCTCAACCTTTTTTCTTTTATTTACACATTTAAGATTATTTCTATAAAACATGTTTTAACTAATACAATTTAAATATTGATCATATTTTGTTATTTCATATTTGTTCACCAAATCAAGGTCAGTGTCCTCATCACAGAAGACTACATAAAGGCAGCCATTTTGATGTAATTTGACATAACCAGGTAGTAACACAGAGAGGACACCTGCAGGCACATTGGGTGCTTCTTAAACAGAAGGCTGCGTCCTATAAAGATGCATATCTCGGCTGGCACGACATCAAGCGCCGCCGAAGGCAATATAAATTTAAAGAATCCTCGGAAGGCAGACTTTGTTTCGCATCCTTTATTCATCTGCTTTTAAAGGATGCATCAAGTGTATTCTTTGCACCCTTCACTCACCCACAATCCTTTGCACACATTCCAATTCACAAAAAAGAACTGATGGAAAACAAGTCGGCACTGAGCTCATCTGAGTTCATTATGAAATGTAAGTCAAAAACAATGTTTTTAGAGATAAAAACATAAATCTCTGATCTTTTGTTTTGGTCTAAATTAATCACTTAACCCTAAACGGTAACACTTTAGAATACGGTTCCTTCGTTAATGAATAACTACACAGGAACAAATGAGTAACACAATAGTAACAATCTAGTAACTACTATTAACTAACAAGAAATTCTGATTAACAAATTAGTAAGTAACAGCGCACAGATGAAAGTGGTAGTTCACTATTAACTAATCAATAACTACTTTTTTTTTAATGCTTCCCAGAAAACTACTGTAAGAATCATGGTAACTAACTAGTAATGACTCAAGTGTTACTACATACTTCTAAAGGAATGACTAATTATTTGGATCTGTATTCTAAAGTGAAGATCACGGTAACTAACTAGTAATTACTCAAGTGTTACTACATACTTCTAAAGGAATTACTAATTATTTTAAGCTTTTGAGGTTTTTGGTGAAGTTTTAGATAGTAATTCCCATAGAAGTATGTAGTAACACTTGAGTAATTACTAGTTAGTTACCCTGATCTTCACTTTAGAATACGGATCCAAATAATTAGTCATTCCTTTAGAAGTATGTAGTAACACTTGAGTCATTACTAGTTAGTTATCATGATTCTTACATGAAAAGCCAATCCTAAAGTGTAGAAACTTCTAATCCTTCACAAGATATTTGCACACACATATGAGGTAGGAGACATTAATAAAATCTTGTTTTTTTTTTTTTGAGGTATAGGTTAAATAATAAAATCACTGTATTTGGTATTTGGATGGCCGATAACTCAATATGTTCCAGCCGTCACCGTGACTCTGGCCAATTTTCTGGCATTCCTCTGGACTGGCATTGAATCACTACAGGACAAGTAAGGTCCCGACAACTGCATTTAAAAAGCCATTTCTTTAAAATTATTCAGTTGATAAATAGTTCTCTAGGAGAGAGTATAGGCTAATTATTTCCCAAATCATAAGTCTGCTATGCTATTACATATCGATAAACCTTGTGTATTTGTTTACAGCAGTTATTAATGTTAATGTAGTGCTAGTCATTTGTCCATTAGTTATTGATTAGTTTTGCATGAACTATTAATCTTCTTCAGTAGTTCTCTGGGAAGCATAAAAATAGTTATCAATTAGTTAATAGTGAACTACTACTTTCATCTGTGCGCTGTTACTTACTAATTCGTTAAACATAATTTCTTGTTAGTTAATAGTAGTTACTAGATTGTTAATATTGTGTTACTCATTTGTTCCTGTGTAGTTATTCATTAACGAAGGAACCGTATTCTAAAGTGTTACCCACTAAACTTATCATAATGTAAGCCACTGGGAGTCCACAGACGGTTGTCATTTACTGTATTGCATAATAGAAAGGCAGTTAATATAAAGATTTTTAATATAAAGTATTTTTCCAAAATTAAGTTTTAATAGTATTTTCGTGCCATGACCGTGGGACCGGAAACATGTGTGATGTAGCATGCGGGCCTACCATCCAATAATCACAATACGCTTTGTGCTTTGCGCTCCAATATGGCGGACGGCTTACATAGTGGTCCATTGAAACGGCCGTTAAAGGAGAACTCCGGCGCAAAATGAACCTTTGGTCTAATTACACATTGTTACCTAGTCAACCGTTATCTGAGATTTGTTTTCATGATTATCGAATGTAAATAGTTTTATCTCTAAAAACAGTTTAGCCTATAAAGCTAGTATAACGGTAGTATATTGGGCATAGATCAATGACAAATAAAAATCGCTTGTTAATACCACTAACAAGGCTCAAAATAGCCCCACACTAACACGGTAGCATAATGAGGGTCCCTACCTTCAAACCGAAGCATTGAGAAGAACTTTGTCAGTGTCCAGACAGTTTAATAAGAAGATATTTTTTACATACAGTCAACTTCGCGTATACAGACAGGAGCCATCTTTGAAAAAGAGTCTCTACCAGTCGATCTACGAACGCCGATCCAAGCCTGCTGTTCGCACTCACCTTATCACAACTTATAGCTCGTTCACATCTCACCAGCGCACTTGGATCGGCGTTCGTAGATCAACTGGTAGAGACTCTTTTTCAAAGATGGCTCCGGCCTGTATACGCGAAGTTGACTGTATGTAAAAAATATCTTCTTATTAAACTGTCTGGACACTGACAAAGTTCTCAATGCTTCGGTTTGAAGGTAGGGACCCTCATTATGCTACCGTGTTAGTGTGGGGCTATTTTGAGCCTTGTTAGTGGTATTAACAAGCGATTTTTATTTGTCATTGATCTATGCCCAATATACTACCGTTATACTAGCTTTATAGGCTAAACTGTTTTTAGAGATAAAACTATTTACATTCGATAATCATGAAAACAAATCTCAGGGAACGGTTGACTAGGTAACAATGCGTAATAGGACCAAAGGTTCATTTTGCGCCGGAGTTCTACTTTAATGAGGCATCTATGTATATATATATATCGATGGTTATAGTGATCACTAAAAGGGGAACCAAAAGAAAAAAACATATATTAGGAGTATATTATCTTTATGCTTAAAAACAGGCGTTGGAGGAGGTTGAGACATTCCAGGCTTATAATAATAATGCAAATGAACAAACAAGCGAAGATGACACACAAGTGTATTTAAGCAAAAGACAGCATATCTTAGTTCTGTGAAACACAGCAAAACCAACATTACTAATGGATAGAGAAAACTAAACCAACCTCGGTGTCCTGTTTTTAGGCCTTCCCACTCCTTAAGGTCTCTCCAGTGCTGGAAAGCTTCCCTGAAATGATTACGGGGAAGTCATATACCCCAGACCTTTTCCTCTTTTGTATTTTCTCTGGTATCTCCCTCTTTCTATAGTATTTCTGCTCTCCTCCCCCATCACGAGTGTATACACGCCTTACTGCTGATCAGCTACAAGTGTGTTTTGGTGCTCGGTCCGATCCACTTTTCAAAATCGCTTACTGCACCTTTAAGTCTCGAGAGACGATATTAACATCGATTAACATGCGATCTGTCACGGCACACTTAAAGGCAGTAGCAGTATACATAAGTGACATGGCATCTGACGCACAGAGGCCATGGCACATGTCACTATGCGTATTGGCACATCCGGTGACACATCCGGTCTTCATTAGAATTTGCCAGTGGATAGTGGCATGTGTCACTGACTGGCATGTGCCAGTGGATAGTGGCATGTGTCACTGACTGGCATGTGCCAGTGGATAGTGGCATGTGTCACTGACTGGCATGTGCCAGTGGATAGTGGCAAGTGTCACTGACATTATCGCGACACACTGACACGACACCTGACTGACACCTAGTCGAGGAACATGTCACCGTATGTTGCACAGGCGTAACTATCGGTAAGCACGGTACGCGGTTGCTTACGGGCCCGGACCAATCAGGGGCCCGCGTGACTGGAAGATATTGATTGACAGCCAGGGGCGGGGCCCCCTATCGCATTTTACTACTTTTAGTCTGATCGCATTTTAATTTTTCATGAATTTATTTGAATAAATAATGACAACAACATATTTTACTGATCATTAAATACATGTTTGAAACGAACAATGATGGATTTTGGTGTAATTTGTTTCGAATTGGGACTGGGGAATCCCCGGGTGAACATGCGTATTGCGTGCAAAAAACAATAAAAAAAATTGAACTTGAGACAGTTATGGAGTCGGCAAATTACAAACACATAAGTGGCTTTCAAAAGCGCAAACGAAAAGAGGAATTTGACAAATGAATTAATAAATTACCAAAAATAGGAAGCTTTTTTAAAAAGATGACAGGAGGGAGAGATCGAGATTGAGATGGAGCAAGAGAGTGAAGCGACTTGCCAAACTGTCAATTGAGAATGCCCGTGCGCGCCATCTGGATCTTAAGGATTTAATCGACAACTTCGCACAGAGGAAAGCCCGGAAAATGCCGCTATAATGTAAGTGAGCATCTTTTTTATGTATTTGGACCTAGGCCTATGTGTGTGTAGTCATAGCAGTGAGTAACAATGTGTCATGATGCTCCGTCACCAGCAGTGTTTTTTTTTTTTATGTTGCAGTCACCAGTTTTTTTTGTTTTTTTTGTGCGCGTAGGCTACTCCTGATTTTGTCAGTCATCTCATCTCTTATATGCTGCCTGTGTCTCTATGATCCTATCCTGTCCTATTCATGTTAGCCTACTCGTGGACATTGCGTCATCATGTGCTGTAGTAGGAGGGGCCCGCCTTGATAATCCTGCATAAGGGCCCGGTTTTGGCTCGTTACGCCACTGGTATGTTGTGACACCTCCAGTAGTGACTGACAGATTAATCGAGCACATATACTGACGTAATTGTGACACAAAATCCTAAATAAATAGCCTAATTTTGTGATATTTTAAATAACAATTAAATGCATTAAAGTCAGCAATATTTTATATTGTGAGCTAATACTCACGATCTCCGGCTCTGCACGATTCGGAAGGGAATGATTCAGATTCCGCTTGGCACAGCTACTAGAAGACGTACAACTGTCAGACAGGTTGCTCACGTCACATCTCCGTCGTCAAGCTCAGTTTGAGCCTGCGCAGTCGCTCAGCCATCAGGAAGTGAGTGCTTCTAATTGACTTCACTTTTCTCTGTTGAAGTATGGGGTCGCTGTCCATTTCTTTTACAGTCTATGCTCAAATGGCGGTAGCCATGTTGTGCCTCCATCTTGAAAATACATTAGCCAAAGAGGGACATAAATTCCTGTAAATTCAAGCTTCCCCTTTCGCGTTTTTACACTCGGTGGCACCGTGACGAATGCGAGGGGGAGATTACTCGCGACTGCCGGTACGTTCTGTCAATGTAACATTATACTTTGTCAGAATACCATACCGGAAGTTGAGTTTTATAGCGGAGTCTGTCAATTTAGCCTACTTTGTCAAAACAGCATACCAGTGTTGGTGAAGGGTATGCTGTTTTAAAGCCCCTGGTTTAATAAAAATACAGATGCTGTTTTGATAGCCCCTGGTTTAATAAAAAAAATACAGTTTATAAAGGGGTATGCTGTTTTGATAGCCCCTGGTTTAATAAAAAAATACAGTTTATAAAGGGGTATGCTGTTTTGATAGCCCCTGTTTCGATAGGTCTTGCTTCATAGAAAATGAAGTGTTGGGGTATCTTTTTTGTTAGTTTGCACACTTACCAGCATACCCCTTCATAACCTGTATCTTACTAAAAGAAAATAAATTATAAAAACATTCATTGTTTATAGACTGGTTGAAAAATATTTTAATACAAATTTCAAATTGGTACCTTTAAAAGGTAATTGAAAATTTCCTCCCACTTATTTTCCATGGTTACAGTTAGCAGAAAAATAAGCATTAATCATTTAAAAGCAAAACATTAGTCGATGTGTTTAATCTCGGTCAGATGGCGCCAAACGCTAGAACCTCGAGTTAACAACACCAGATTTAACGTTTTAACACGATATTAGGACTCCACTTGTTAAAAATAATATATTGAAAACGTCTGTCAACATTTATTGTGATTGTACAAGGCATGCAATTAGGTAATGTGTATATAATATGCGATATAATACACCAACACTTACCGCTTGTAAGTGTTGGTGTATTAGGTACACTCTTAGGTATGCTGATGATGGTTTAAATTTACCGCATGCGCAATTCCACAAATTCCACTGCTGCGCATGCGCATTAACCGAAGGTATCCCATTCTGATGGGTATGGTGTTCCGTCAGAACAGCTGTTGATTTGAAAGCTGTTGAAGATGGGAGTATCACGCATATCCTCGAGGACATGTATCAGAGTCGCCAAGGAAGCGAAAGAGATAATTAAAACGGCAACGCACTCGGCAAATCAAAAAGACCAAAGTCAATATTGGAGTGGCTATTCAAGATGGAAAGAGCTCATGAGGAGCAAGAATTTTAAAAGGGACGCCGAAATTGCCTGCTTTCTTCTCGACAGGTAATTCAGCCTATTGTGTAAATTGTAAGTTTTATAGTTGCTTGGCTAACTAGCATGGTTGTGCATAACGCTAGAACGACGTATAGGATTCCTCGCCTCAATGAGCACTCGTGGACGAAGTCGAACTGAAAGCCATGTTAATCTTGGAATAATACGGCCATAATACCCTATAAGTTAAAACGCCCTCGGAATGGGAGGGGCTAGAAAGTAATACAGTTGGTATAATGTCACCGCTAGATAGGAGAAATTCCTACTCAGTGTAGCTAGCTTTAATGTATAGCCTACTGCTACTGCCTTTAATTAAGTGTGCCGTGACAGATCGAATCGGTTACCTAACGTAACCTCGGTTCTCTCTAGAAGAGGGAACGAGTATTGCGTAAGCTAGCTTACGCTGCGGGAAAGATTCATCTTTGCTGAGATATTGAAGCCAAAAAATTATTTCATAATTTTGTATCCATACACAACGCAGTTCCTCTGCGGCAGACCTAGAGCGGGCTAGCTAGCAGCTCATTGGTTCGCTCAGAGAGAACTGCTTAAGCCTATGGGAGAGCGGGGCTGAACCCGCTTCCAATGAGAGGCGCCCGCGCGCTCATTGCGTCATGACCCGCCAGAATGGGCGTGGCCATGGTGTATATAAGGCGCTCTCCCAGGCTTATATGTTGATTTATTTCAGCGTGAAGCGAAACGCTAGTAGCGCAAGCACGGCCGGGAACGCAATACTCGTTCCCTCTTCTAGAGAGAACCGAGGTTACGTTAGGTAACCGATTCGTTCTCTTACGAGAGGTTCTCTCGTATTGCGTAAGCTAGCTTACGCTGCGGGAACACCTGGCCAACGCCGTGCGCGCTACGAATCCACTCATGAAAAACCCAGGGATATACCGGGGGAATTTCTTAACGTGGAGTGAATGTACAAAGAGGCCGCAGAGCGGGCTCATGAAGTGTACACATAAGCATGTATGGGGCCAGCAGAGCGGGCACATGAAGTGTATAAGCATTACAGGAGAGCACAAGGGGCGAACCGGTTGTGAGGGACCTCCAGAAATGCAGCTTCTTAGAGAGCTGTTCGTCAGACAGCTAGTAATTTTGCCTGCAAGGCGGGAACTTCCAAGTTATAAAACCTGACAAAAGTGGACGGGGAGGCCCATCCCGCGGCCACACAAATGTCATGAATGGAAATTCCACAGGACCATGCCCACGATGAGGCCATGCCTCTAGTGGAGTGCGCCCTGATGCCCAGAGGGCAGGGCAGGCATTTAGATGCGTAAGCAGAGGCGATAGCGTCCACTATCCATCTAGACAGTGTCTGTTTTGAGGCGGCCAGACCCTTGGTGCGCCCCCCAAACGACACGAAAAGCTGCTCAGCGCGTCTGAACGCGGCAGCGCGCGTAGTGTACAATCTCAGAGCCCGCACCGGACAAAGGAGATTGGCATCGCGCTCACTATCGGATGAAGGCAGAGCCGATAGGGAGATAATCTGAGCCCTGAACGGGGTACCAATCGCCTTCGGGACATAGCCATGCCTAGGTTTGAGAATGACAATCGAATCATTCGGTCCAAACTCAAGACACGCGGCGCTGGATGAGAGCGCGTGAAGATCCCCAACGCGTTTAACTGAGGACAGAGCCGTCAGGAAAACGGTTTTGAGCGAGAGGTATTTCAGATCCACAGACTCGAGCGGTTCGAACGGGGGTGCTTTCATAGCTTCAAGGACTATAGAAAGATCCCAAACCGGAACCGACGGGGGCCGCGGAGGGTTCATCCTCTTAGCTCCCCTGAGGAAGCGGATGACTAACTCGTCTTTGCCCAATGACTGAGCGCGTCGGGGTTCCGCGAACGCCGCGACGGCTGCCACATAAACCTTGAGAGTGGAGGGGGACCTGCCCTTGTCCAGCATCTCTTGAAGGAAAACAAGCAAAGACGGCACCTCGCACGACCGTGGGTCCAGCTGTTTGTCGGTGCACCATTTTGAGAACACAGACCATTTAGACGCATAGAGCCTTCTCGTGGAAGGTGCTCTAGCCTGTATGACAGTGTTTCTTACTCCCTCTGGCAAATCAACGAATAGTCGTTGATCACCCATGCATGCAGCGCCCAGCGCTGTGGATGGGGGTGCCAGATCGTGCCGCGAGCTTGAGAGAGGAGATCTGCTCTGACTGGGATGGGCCACGGGGCTGTCTGTGACAGCTGCGTGAGCTCCGGAACCCAATTCTGACTCTCCCAACGCGGGGCTATGAGGAGCACCGAGTGGCGTGTGTCCCTGATCCTCTGAATTACCTGTGGTAACAGAGCGATCGGAGGGAATGCATAGAGCGGGCGGCGAGGCCATTCCTGGGCTAGCGCGTCCTCGCTCTTCGAGAAATATATTGGGCAGTGAGCGTTCTCTTCTGACGCGAAGAGGTCTACTTCTGCTCTGCCGAATAGTCGCCACAGTAACTGGACCGTCTGTGAGTTCAGGGACCATTCTCCTGTGGAGATGAGGTTCCTGGACAGTATGTCTGGACCGTCGTTCAGATGGCCCGGCACGTGCGTCGCTCTGAGCGAGAGCAGGCGGCTCTGAGACCAAACTAGAATGCGGTGCGTCAGTCGACAGAGATTTCTGGATCTGACACCGCCCTGACGGTTGAGATAGGAGACCACGGCCATATTGTCCGAACGGATCAGGACGTGGTGTCCCTGGATGCGCGGGAGAAAGTGCGAGAGCGCGTTCTCGACCGCCAGCATTTCCAGACAGTTTATATGTAATGGGCTTTCCTGAATCGACCAGTGGCCGAAGGCCGGTGAGCCCTCGCAGACTGCACCCCAACCCGTGTTGGATGCATCTGTCGAGATGACTTTTCGGCAGGAAAAGGTCCCCATCGTGACGCCTAGACGAAACCATTCTGCTACTGTCCATGGCTGCAGCGCCGTGAGACACGTTTGCGTAACCCTGATCAGCTGGCGACCCGTGTTCCACGCGCGGTGGGGTACACGGCTGTTCAACCAGAACTGAAGCGGGCGCATGTGCAGAAGGCCCAGCTGAAGTACAGCGGGGGCTGAGGCCATGTAACCCAGCATCCTCTGAAAAGTTTTCAGAGGCCTGCGGGTGCCCATCTGGAACGAGGCGGCTAGACGCTGAACACTGCGCGCGCGCTGTGTAGACAGGCGAGCCGTCATCGTGACCGAGTCCAAATCTATTCCTAGGAAGGAAATCGATTGACTGGGATGAAGGGAGCTCTTTGTCCAGTTGACAGAGAGGCCCAGCGTTTCCAAATGGTCGAGGAGAACTGCGCGGTGCGACAGAAGCTCCGTCTGTGATTGGGCCAAAATCAGCCAGTCGTCCAGATAATTCAGAATGCGCAGCCCCTGGCTTCGCAGGGGGGCGAGCGCCGTATCCATGCACTTCGTGAATGTACGGGGCGCCAGAGATAAGCCGAACGGGAGAACGGCGTATTGATAAACAAGACCCTCGAAGGCGAAACGTAAGAATGGCCTGTGACGGGGATTTATCTGGATCTGAAAATAGGCGTCTTTCAGGTCTAGAGATATGAACCAGTCCCCTTGGCGCACCTGCGCGAGGAGTTTCCTGGTAGTGAGCATCTTGAACGGTCTCTTCATGAGCGCTTTGTTCAAAGACCTGAGATCTAAGATCGGTCTGAGGCCGCCGTCTTTCTTGGGAACCAGAAAATAACGGCCGTAAAACCCCGACTCGGTCATAGATGGCGGGACTCTCTCTATCGCGCCCTTTTGCAACAGCGTCGCAATTTCTGAGCGGAGCGTGCCGGCGGCCAGCGGGCTGACAGAAGATTCGAGCTGCGCGCGCGCACGAGGCGGGCGGCGGCGAAACTGTAGCAGGTAGCCGTTCTTTATAATGCTTAACACCCACGGGGAAATGCCTGGAATGGCTTCCCACGCTTTGGAGCATGCGGCTAGTGGCCGAATGGCTGTATTGCCCTGATTGCTGCACATAGCGGGCTGGACACAGTGTGTGGGCGCGCTTTGAATGTGTGTGGCAACGGGATTTGCACTCAGAGAGGAGTCTATGGGCCGTGACACAGAGCGAGCAGAGAGGGGACACGTGCACGAGCTCGTGGGCGTGTTTATGTTCTCTGATATTAGAGCGGGCTGTGCCCGTTTCATGTGATGGGGCTCTGATAGAGACACGGGATATG
Source organism: Rhinichthys klamathensis goyatoka (assembly GCF_029890125.1). NCBI lineage: Eukaryota > Metazoa > Chordata > Actinopteri > Cypriniformes > Leuciscidae > Rhinichthys > Rhinichthys klamathensis. The sequence goes on from NW_026606624.1 coordinate 777,157, forward strand.
TTATGCTTGTGTGTATGGGTGAACACATGATTGTGGGCACATTTTCTACACAACTGGCAAAATTTCTCTTTTTGAGATTTCTCTGGGTAGCCGTAAAAACGGCTTTTTGTCGCTCGCACGCGGGCTGGGACACCGGCTTGTTTGTGGCGGTCAACACTACAGCAGTCGGCGAAATAACGGGGACTGGCAGAGGGCGAAGCTTTGACGGCGGTCCGGCCGCGGCGGGAGAGCACCGTCGTTTTCTTGACATTGTTAGGCAGACTTCTGATGATCAGGCTTCAGCGTGATCTTGGGTCGCGGGCCACGGGGGGGCGGCGGTCTGCGGCGGCTGTCAGAGCGAGAGCGAGGGCGAGGGCGGCCGCTCTGACTGCGCTGAGTTGTTTGAGTCTGCGGAGGGGGGCGCTGTGATGGGGCTCTGGCGGAGGGCTCGTGAGAGCGGCCCGCTGAAGAGCTAGCGCGGCGGGGTAGAAACAAGTTCATCGCCTGAGAAGCTTTCTGTACTTCAGAAAAGCGATCGACAATTCCCGTGACGGCAGATCCAAACAGGCCCGTCGGGGAGAGGGGCGCGTTGAGAAACGCGGCGCGCTCAGAATCTCCCATGTCGGCGAGCGTGAGCCATAAGTGTCTCTCAGCAACACAAAGGCTGGCCATGCATTTCCCCAGAGCTTGTGCGGCGGCTTTAGTGGCGCGAAGGGCGAGATCCGTAGCACTTCTCAAATCCGTGACGGCGGGGGGGGGGTTTTCTACCGCCTTCGGCCCATTCACGGAGAATATCGCTCTGTAACACTTGGAGGACAGACATAGAGTGAAGCGCAGCGGCGGCCTGACCGGCGGCGGCGTAAGCGCGAGCATGAAAGCTCGAGGTCGCTCTGCAAGCCTTCGAAGGAAGCGTGGGTGAAGAACGCCATCTAGCGGAGGGCGGGCAGAGGTGTGTGGCGACCAAGTCCTCGACGGGCGGCATGGCTGCATAGCCTTTCTCGGCGGCTCCGTCCACCGAGCGCAGCGAGGCGGATACATCGGAGCGATTTCTAGCCGAGAGCAGTGCATTCCAGGATTTTGTCAGCTCTGCGTGAAGTTCAGGCAGGAATGGAGCGGCCCGGGTGCACGCGGGGGTCGAGCGCCGATGAAAAAAGCTACCGTCCATTCGGTTCGGGGCCTGCTCGGGTGGAGGAGACCACTCGAGACCGAGGCGTTCGACGGCCTGTGAGAGGAGGCGCATCAGCTCCTCTTCTATCCCGGCGCGGGTCCCCGTCGACTCTCTCGCGGATCCGAGAGATGACCAGTCTTCACTGTCAGAAGCGAGCAGTGAACAGGAGTCCTTCTCCTCCGCGGCGTCATCGGAAACAACAGAGCGGCCACTCGGCGGCAACTGAATGTCCGGCAGGGGCGGGGAGGGAGAGCGGGAAGCGGGAGGCGGCGGCGGCGGCCCGCATGTTTCCGCTGGGGGCTCCGGCGGCCTTTGAGAGCGGCGTTTCTTTTTACGCGGCGAGAGAATAGGCGGCGCGGGAGCGGTTTTCACTGCCAGAAGTCGTGCCCGCAGGGACGATAACGGCAGGCTTTCACAGAGGTCGCATCCTCCATCAGCGAGGGCGAGTTCTGCATGCTCGAGTCCCAAGCAGAGAGCGCAGATGACATGGCGGTCTCCGTCCTCGAGACGAGCGCGGCAAGAGCCGCAGGAAAAACGAGACATCTTTAAAAAGACGCTCGGCTCTTTTAGAAATAGAGAAAGGATACAATCGTCGGATGGCCTAGCTTGCTGGGCGGCTGAAGGTGGCGAAGACGGCCGGCTTCTTCAGGGTCCTTGAGCTCGCTAGAGGATGCCTTCTTCGACGGCGATGGCTTTTCTCAGGAACAGCAGAAGCGTGCAGCTTGCTGAAGATGAAATGAATCAACATATAAGCCTGGGAGAGCGCCTTATATACACCATGGCCACGCCCATTCTGGCGGGTCATGACGCAATGAGCGCGCGGGCGCCTCTCATTGGAAGCGGGTTCAGCCCCGCTCTCCCATAGGCTTAAGCAGTTCTCTCTGAGCGAACCAATGAGCTGCTAGCTAGCCCGCTCTAGGTCTGCCGCAGAGGAACTGCGTTGTGTATGGATACAAAATTATGAAATAATTTTTTGGCTTCAATATCTCAGCAAAGATGAATCTTTCCCGCAGCGTAAGCTAGCTTACGCAATACGAGAGAACCTCTCGTAAGAGAACGCATTCTCAATAGCGCTTCAGTTCACGCGAAACGGCAGCGCGGAGGGCACGAGAGCTGATTCTCCATCTTTACCACTAACGTTATAACACGGAATAAACATGAAGAAACATCAGAAGGTATGTTGAAAGATACTGTACAGTACAGTTTACCGAAATGTATCATGTCATAGCTCAATCAGTGTTTTAACCACGGACGTCGTCAATAAAACAGCTTGTAAACAATGTCACTTACCTCAAGCCCGTTATTTAACGTTAGCTAAAATCTGAACTCTAGACAGGAATATTTTGATAAATGCACTAGGCTATATTACATTCATTATATTTGACTTAAGCTGTTCTTCAATATGTACGTTAGTGAATGTTTGAATAAATCAATTATGAAAACAAGTGTTTATGACACTGACAGCCATTGTGTCTATTTCACAAACGGAGTAGAAACAATGTCATTAATAAGTTGTTGTGGTTAGGTTGTTAGCGGTTAGGCTAACGTTACATGATTACAAGTGTATGATGCTTTACTTTTCCATTACACAAGAACTTCGATTAAGTTTGTTCAGGAAAGCATTCTTTGTGTAAATGCAGTTGTTCTAGTCATGTGATACTAACTTGCATTAATTGTGTGGGAAAGTTAGCCTATCTATTTTTTGCATTTTTTGCAAATTTGGTTTGCTCTTCTTGATGGTGTGATGTGTGCTATCCTGTTACAAGCCTAAAATAATACAAATCTATGTGCTTTTCCATCTCAACCTCATTATCCTATCTTTGTTTTATCATATTGTCCATTCAGGAAAAAATTCCCTTAGTAAAAACTTTGTGATTTTTTTTTTTTTTTTTTTTTTTTAAGTTGTCGTCTCCATAGGCAAATGTAACATGATTAAGCTCTCAGGTAACAGATAAACCTACAATTATACTATTTGTTTATTGTCTTTGGAGAGTTGCCGTGGTGCTAAGTAAAGAAAATGAAAAATGGTGAGAGGCTATTACCATATTTTATTAACACAAGAAAATGTCTTGACTTTTTTTTTCTGCTTGGCTGGTTCGGATTCCTGAGAGAGACGCTCAGAGGACTTAAGGCTCCCTCAGTACAAATAATAGAGTGGGTCTCAGCCCATTATCCCAAATGCCCTGTTCTTTATGTGTCCTCTTGAGAGTGATGCAGATGAGAGGGAATCCAGTGGGTGTGCATTATAGCAACTGAACTTACTTTGGCCTTTACGATTTTGGCGGTGTGTTATCACATGCTGCATAGTCATGTCTCTAGAGTGGGTAATTTTTAAAGGCAAGACAAATGCCATGGGTAAAAAAAAAAGAATAAGAGTTGTCCAAGAAGAAGGCTTTTTTTAGACCCTGAGCACTCTAAGGTTTGTGGCAGGCTTGCAGTGGCAGGGTTTTCACATGGTCCTGAGAGAAGCGGCTTTGTTTGCTTTTTTTGATTCACCATTATATAAAACTAATATAAATAGTAACCTGCTTTAAAGAGGCTTTACTGTATTAAGAGTGTAATTTAGGTCAGGTCATTTTAGGAATTATTTCATATCTAGGATCAAATTACACTTAAGGGAGTTACATTATTTGTAGCATTAGCATATAAGGCATAAAAAAAAAAAGTTTGGTTCCGGTTTGTTGTCAGTTGAGGTCATGGGTCGGTAGGGATTTTTTTTTTTTTTTTTGTGGCAGCAGCAAGGGATAGGTAGGAAATTATTCAGGGCTCGACCTTAAGCCTTTTCATGTGCTTGCCCTCCGAACAAGTAAATCTGTCATTCACTTGTCAGAGTAAAAAAGTTGCTTGTCCGGATTTAATTTTTTAATTTTATTTTTATTCTGAAGCAATGTTCTCATCAGTGTTCAATCAGCTTTGATATTTAAATTGGCATATTGTAATATCTGCACCTTTGAAGGGCATCCCCTCCCCCAATCTTATTAAATGCCCTATAGTGTCGTCTTATTCTAAATAATTGAATTTATTGATCAAATTTAGGAATTTAAAATGAAAGATGAAGCATTAACAGTATGCTTCATCTTTCATTTTAAATTCCTAAATTTGATCAATAAATTCAATTATTTAGAATAGGGCTGATCAAATTAAATAATTCACACTGAAAAATTACAATTGCATAAAATAATGTTATGAAATTGATTTAAATGTACAAATAAGAAACATCGGAAAGAAGTATAGGCTACTTATAAACATAACACTAAACTGCCAATAGGTGGCGGCAGGCGGCCGTATTAATGAGTGAGTCATTGATTGATTAATTCAAACAATTTGTTTAAATGGTTGATTCATTCAAGAATGAGACAGCTGTTAATGAATGGGTCATTAAATCTTTGACTCAACCGATTCGGTCAAAATGCTGAATCATTCAGTAATGAAAACAGGTTGAGCAGGGCCGGATTAAGAGTTCAGAGGGCCCTGGGCACAATGTCTTGTAGGCCCCCTCTTAGGCAGGCCAAATGTATATTTTGCCCAAGGACATTTTAATATGGCATTTACAGTTTTACTGACTTAAAAGGAACTTTGTTGTACTATGCTGGAGTAAAGTTCCTAAATGGTCGTTCTTTCCCATAGGAATTTGTAAAACTATGTTGGGTGGACCTCTGTGCCTCTAGGGGGGTTCGGGGGCATGCTCCCCCGCAAGAACATTTTGTACATTTTAAGGTTAAATGCATCAATCTGGTGCTCTTTGAGAGATCAAAATTAAGAGCTTCAACCCATGAACTGCTCGTTGAACAAAGAAAAAGCATTGATTTGTACCAGGACAATAAAGAGGGCTCAAACATCTTTTTAGTTATGAGAGTCTCAGTCTACATTACATTATCAATGGTGTTTTAGGATGCCAAACAATTATTATAATAATGTAATAATGATTTATATAATTATTCCTATGACGTAAAATCCGTATAGCCTATAAATGTACTATAAATGAAAATGAATATTTCAAAAGTATATTTTAGTCTACATTACACTATAATACAGGAAAATTAAAATACTTTTGTCCTAATTTCTTCACTTGCAAGAAACCCTTGAGCTTTTATTTGGGAGAAAACACCAGATAACCATGCTGATCGCGTGAGCAAAGAGCGCACTTTTCTTTAAATCACCCAGCACACACAGCCAGGATGCCTATTCTTAAAGTCTTGTGCTGTTTTATAAAGGCACAAAGCCATATCATGGTTTCGATTTTATTTCGTTGGCAAAATATAACGCTAGAGACCTTTATGGTAGGTTATACATTTTACATCTCATATGTGTTGGGAAAAGGGAGAAGAGAGAGTTCGGCAAAAGGCGGATTCGAACTCGCGGTCGAGCGCATCAAAAGCTATTATCAAGCAGTTCGTGCGCTACGACCTACGCCACTGTAGCTATTCCGTTACGGGCGTCTTTTTGGTAAAAACACAGGCACTTAGTGCAAATATACGCTCCGTTATCTAAAATATTTTTTTTCTTCCCCTCGCTTTGGCCACAAGTGCGCATGGCGAACTTGCAATGAATACATTTTATCATACCGACCCTCGCGGCCTCGAAACACTACCGGCCCACCGGGGAAACTCCCGACTCTCCCGATTGCCACTCCGCCCCTGGTGCCCAGGGCCCCTTAGATGTCGTGGGCCCCTGGGCAAGTGCCCAGTTGCCCTAATGGTTAATCCGGCCCTGAGGTTGAGTGTTCCTGTGAGATGCGCCGTGGTTCTGCTGTGATTTTTGTTTGGAACTATTTTCGCAGAAACAGAACAGAACAAAAACAGCCAATATTTCATCTAAAATGTAAGTGACTTAATTTTAACTGTTTATTGAACTGTTGTGGGAAATCAATGTCACATTTTCAATCGTGATATGGTATTCAGGAAAAATAATTGAGGCTGCTTAACACATATGTTAAAATATAGAAACTCCACATTTAGATTTTTTTTATAGGCAGTAGGCCTATGTTGTTAACTGAGTGTGTGTATGTGTGCTGCGCTCATGTGTGTAGATTTCTCCTCGAGAGGCTGCGCGAGCGTCAACAGCGCAACCTCACCGTCAGCAGGCTAATGCATTTATTATCCACAATCGATCGCAACTTACAATAAATGTAATAAAATCAGAATCATTCTCTCGGTTTAGTGATTCCCTAGTTATTTTTTTGTTTGTTATTGATGTTCTAATCAGGCTACGTCCGTTCGGGCAAGTAAAATGCTCTTTTACTTGTCCTTCAAAAATCCATTTGTCGCGGACAAGTTAGACGGGCTCTGGAGATACGAAGCGCGGCAGGTTAGAGTGTTTTGGATTGCATAAAATAATAAAAGAAACGAACAAATACATGGCGAAAGAAGTGGTAGACAGCAGAAGAGGGTATTGGTATTTGGGATGATTTTTAATGAAACTTGGGAGGCGGATGGAGGTTACTCTGTAACGCATCATGTGGTGTGTGCGTGCCTATGAATGCATGCATTTGTATGTGTGCGTATATGAATAAAAGTGTCCTTAATGACAAAAAAAACAAAAACTTGTATATGTATTATAGTTCAGTTTGACGAACGATGTGTGAACGACCATGTAGCTGCCTCGTTTGTTTTGCTGGAGGACAACAGGCATCTTGCATCGCGTGCTGTACAAAAAACGTAAATTATAGTTCACCTCAAAGTTTTTTATTTGTGTATTTATTTATTAAATTTTTATTATTTCTTCCCCAAGCTCATAAAATAAATTTGGGTCGCACATAAATTGTCAGGGTCGGTCGGAAACCGGAACCAAACTATTTTTTTTATGCCTTTATTTCCATTTACAATTTCTGAGATTAAAAATTCTACAAAGTGTTATTTTGTATTATTTTCTTTGTTCGAGTATGAGTAATGAGAAGGATCATGTGTTGCTTCTTCTCAGACGCCCTGTGGACCGTTGTCTCTTGCGGTGACAGAGGAGTATTGATGACACTTTAGTCCCTAGCTTTACCTTTTTGATCAGCAGTAGACGACCAGTTTTTGCTTAGACAGGCATCATAAGAAATTTCTCAGCAGCATTTGCTCGTGTTATGCTGTAAATATGGATTGTGTGACTTGTTTATCATCGTTAAATGGTACTAGACATATAAAATGCATTCTGTCGCTATCAATGTATATATTACTGTTGGACAGACTGTCAGCAGCCTTGCTTACGCAATCATGAGATGTTAAGAGTAGAACATCTCATGATTCACTCCATCACGATTTGGGATTTTTGGCACTGTTGGCCCTCAGAAGCATCAAGCATATGAGATTTGAGTCAAGTGGGTTTTTAAAGCAACTTAAAAAACAAAATGAAGTGTATCTTTGATAACTGAAGTGCATGATGCTCGTGTTGGTCCTTATCTTTTTGCTAGCGATGCACAATATATGCACAATATATGCAGGTACTATGTCAGTTATTGGCCAATATTAGAAAAAAATATTGGCTTAAAGGCACATAATGTAAGTTTCGCCGCTAGAGGTCGCTTATTCAAAACAATAACTAAGGTGTAGCTTGATGATGCCGTGAATGAGTGTGGATTCATCTTCACAGCCGATGGAAAGCAATCCGACGGGACTCATTATCATGTTCATGGGTGAGCTAATGTAAATGTTTTTTTTAATGTTACTGTGGTATGAAGCAGGGCGGGGCCGAAAGCCTGGGATATATAAACTCCCTTTTTATTTGATCTGTTCCAAGAAAGTAATTTTTCTGAAAGTACTATATGTAGTCAAACAAAACTTAAGTCTGATCACATGCTCGCTTGCACGCACACACTCACACACACACGCTGTAAATGTTAAAATTGTCAGTCAGTGTATTTTTTATTACTCGCTTTTGTTTTGCCTCCCTCCGCCATTTTACACTAGCGAGACGAGCATGTATGCGATGAATGATGTCAGAGAAACGTCAGTAGGCTATTACGGCTATAATAGATTATGGCCTATCACTGCATCAATGCAGAATCGTCCACATTCGCATTGTGATGCATTGTAGAAACGATTAATAACACCCCTAGTTTTTATTATTCTTACTGTCATTGACTCGCTGCCGGTCCTTATTGTGTTTATTTTACAATTAAAGATACATTTAATGTCCGCCCCCTCCTTCCCTGAACTTTATTACAGTTACGTCTGATTACTTAAATTACATTTTTTTTATTTCATAATGAAACAGCTGCAAGTGCTGAATTACTACTCCTACAGGTCACTTTATTAGACAGATTATAGTTGTGGGGTGACGCAGCACTGTCTTACTTGGTCAAAACAATCTTACTAACAATGCATTTGATTGTGTTGAAAGCTAGGCCTATGTTATAACATATATATATATATATATATATATATATAAAAAACTACAATAGAACAAATCATGTTTATTAGGCTGCTGTCACTTTAAGACCAAATGCACTGATCTAATATACTGATAGACATGCTCTTGGTATGGCTTGGGGGGCCTCCATGTCCATTTTGCTTGGGGCTCCCAAATTCCTTCAAACGGCCCTGTGTAACAGATTTTCAAATGGTCATTTGCTTGTCAAATGGGCATACCGGTATTTTCTATGCTCCCTGAGTTGTTTGTATGATGTTAGTGAAGGATTAAAATTTAGTTAGGGACAGGAATTCCTCAATATTTAACTGACTGGCTATTATAGCTAACCTCTTTCCATGTGAAACAAAGCTACATGGCTAAAAGTTGAGATTTTAAATGGCAGTTGTATTTTAGGGTGCATGTTGTTGTTTTGAACCCATTTTTGCTGTTTACTGAACACTGAAACTGCAAAATATTAAAGTATTTTGAATATTAAATATTTTGTACTAACATGGAAAATCCTGATTTTCATTGGTGAGATTTGAGAAGGATGCTGCTGGGTACCTACTGGTGGTCTTTGGCAGGGCAGCAGTTAATTTGGACAATAGAGTAGAGGTCTGGGTTGATGCTTACCATAGAAAAGATTGCCAGCCTCACACTTTTCAATAAATATGCATGGTCACGTACCCCTCTGATAGTTGTAAATAATGTATGGAATAGTACGTGTTTGCACAGCTTTGATAAAATCCAGTACAACTTCAGCGCTTCTAGCCGTAATCCTTTCTTTGAGAAAGAAAATAACAACAAATGCAAGGCAATGGAATGAGCAATCAACACCATACTTGAGTGTTTTCCCAATGCTATTCTAATGCAGAGCAGGCACTCTGGATTTGGGTTAGAAACAGCGTGAGTCAGATGCTTGAGGGTTATCTGTTCGGTGTGGGACATGGCATAATTTTGGCTGAAGTAGGCAGATCATAGGTCACCGACCTAGAAACAGGACATATGGTATAAAGAGTTTGATTAACCAAATGTCCTAAAATTAACAAGCAAATTAACCAGTGTACCGTTTAAAAGTCAGTTGCCAGAAGGAATGACCAGATGATTAAACATGATGTAAAGACACAGCAAGTTTTAATCACATATTAGTCATTCCAAAACTGTATGCTATTATTATTTTCAGTGGAACATATAATTTTCCTTCAATAAAAAAAAATAAAAAAATTAGATAGCCTACACTTTTCCTTTAAAGAGTGTTTAAGGTTTTATTCAGTTGTTATCAATAATGGATTATATTGGAACAGGTCATTAACAATTTAGTACAACAAATCACTTTGTGGCGAAATGGAGGATTACATTTATAATCTAGCTCACCCTGTAAAACCTAGACACCCTTTTTACAGTGTTTACTGTACCATAACTTTGTAGATCTGACGTTAAAGAAGATATTCTCACAACCGTTGACCTAAAATGTAGATTCATTTTAAGGGGTGTTAATCGGATCAATACAATTTAATATCGATTCTCAAAGCCAGCGATTGGATATTTGCCGATACCCTTAAAAACGATTACGATTCGATCCGATTCAGGCCTATATTACTCAATATATTAATATTATGATATTATGTGCCTATTTTACACAACCACAAATTCTAATTAAATAGCGGTTTTCAGGTTTTTCAGATAGTCTTTCAGGTACAGAAAAGAGTAGTCAAATGTAAAATAACTGCATAGTCTTCACTATGTAAATTAAATGTATATTAATCCTTATTAAAGTCACAAAAATTATTCAGTCAAGAATAAGACTTTTTTTGTTTGATTAACTTTAATGACACAGGCAGCAGCAGGTATATTAGGCTACTGTCACTTTAAGACCAAATGCACAGATCCAATATACTAATACAAATTAATTTTTTTCTCAACCTTTTTTGTTCACGTAAGAAATAACTGGCTGTGTTTATGAGGATATTCGCCAAGATGGGCATTTTAACATTTGTCCGCTCAAGGAAAAGAGCGAAAGAGAACTCTCTCTCTGTGTGCGCTATGGATATTCAGAAAACTTCTCACAGAAAAGTCCCAAAGTGAGTTCTCTGTCACGTCTTTTTGCACTTGAATACTTAAATTGACAAGGATTAAAAGCATGTGCCACTGATAAACTAATAAACCCATACAGAGAAAATCTGAATTTGGACTCCAGCCAGCTGACATTTATTATTTGTGGTTTAAGTAGAGCTGCTACAATTCTTACTGTTGTTGTATTTATTTATAATTTTTTTTAAGTTATCGAACATCTGGTTGATTCTGATTCTCTCTCTCTCTCTCTCTCTCTCTCTCTCTCTCTCTCTCTCTCTCTCTCTCTCTCTCTCTCTCTCTCTCTCTCTCTCTCTCTCTCTCTCTCTCTCTCTCTCTCTCTCTCTCTCTCTCTCTCTCTCTCTCTCTCTCTCTCTCTCGAGTATTCCAGACACATTCTGTTTGGAAATTAAGTAAGCCATGCTGTTACAAGTGAAAACATCAATGGGTGTTTCTCAGATGTGGACATTTTTGGAAGAAAATATCAGACTCCTTTGTTTAGCTAAGGCTAGAATGTTGTACATAATTATAATTATATTGGACATGAAATATTCTGCTCACCATTACTTTTTACCTTAATTATAATTTGTTTTAATTTTATCTCAGTTATCCCTGTTACAGGTAAATAACTAAAGTAAAAACAAAAAAACTTATTTGATATTAGCATAGGTAGTCATGGTGAAAATGGCAATTTAGCTATATAAATCTGTATGTAATTTGTGTAAAAATGTAAATTTCCGTTTAAAAGTTATGGGGTTGGTAGATTTTATGTTTTTGAAAGTCTAATAATTCAAACTATGAGAGTAATGAGAAGTCTTATCTGGAACAAGGCTAAAACCGCAAAAATAAATGATAAACAGTGTCTTAATAAAAAGAATAGTGTTTAATTCTAATAAAATTGCAAATGAAAGTGCCTGTAGTTGAAGAAACACCCTACATGGAGGACCTGACGGATTGTTTGATATGATCAGGGTAAGATCATCTTAAGTAACTCACGCAACTAGCTTGTGTTTTAAGTTTTGTGATTAAAAAGATGGTTGCTATTTCATAGAAATGGTAAAAGTCATCATTGTCGAATTATGCAGCCCCACTGAGATCTTCACTTGAATTCTGTGCTGCGTAAAGTAAAAACAAAGCTTACATCTAAGCTACAAAAGGAACTGTCTAAAAACATTTAAAACCTTTGAAACAAAGAAGATTTTGCAGCCTCTACGCATTAGTTTTCAGGAGCAACTCTAATAAAAACTTTGAACTGTTCTCTATTAATGATCTCTGTTCACAGCTGGACGCTTCAGTTCACCTCGCTTTTTAAAAAGTAAGCTACGTGCAGGAATAATACAATTGCTGACTGACTTGACTTCAACTTTTCTTTACCTTTTATGCTGGTACAAAGGGGATTTTGATTGAGAGACAGACACTTTGCATCTTTTTTTCACTCTTTCTTTTAAGATTTCAGTTTGAAATCACACAGGAGTATCTGAGGCAATAGTCAGAATGGCTTCGTGTCCTTACTGTGCCGGATGGCACCGCTTTTTTCTAGCAGAATCTGACATATTTTACACTTTCAAGCACACCTGATAAGAGGAAAGAGCATTTCTGTGAGAAGATTGCTTCATGACAATTCTTAATTTTGCCCTCACACCTTATGGTGGTTTGAAAGAATTGAACAGACTCTGTTGAGGAGAGAAAATAGAGTAGCAAGACTTCAGACTGAAATAAGACTCCTCTAACGCACTCACAGTGCCAATGCATTTCCCCACAAGGTCAAACGAGCAGGATATTTTGTTTTAGGCTTGGATTTCTAACATTTCGGTCTCTCTTAAGAATCTTCAATTCCTCCATTCATTCTTTGTTACCACATTTATCATTGTTTTATTGTGTAAACCAACTTTCAGTGTCTTGTGTTAAAGATACTGTTTGTTAAATTAGACACACTCTTCAGACATTTACTCCATTGTACTGTTGCGACTGTAAAAATCCTAGATGGAGCAGTAGAGCATCAGCACATCATCTTAGTTGTCAATGTGGTCAAATGCATTTTCAACCAACTTCTCAGAGGAAAATGGCATTTATAGAGTTTACCTTAAAATGGAAATTTTGCTATTGTTTACTCACCTTCCTGTCACTCAAAACCTGTATGACTTCTATAGAACACAAGGGAAGTTTTTTTTTTTTAAGTCTCCGAGTTTTGGACCCCATTGAGTTTCATTGTATGAACAAAAACAGTCTTCAAAATATATTTTGTGTTCTGGAGGTTTGGAACATAAGGTTTGGGATCTATGGAAGTCAATGGTACCCCAAAACTGTTTGTTACAAACATTCTTCAAAATATCCTCCTCTTTTTTTCAGCAGAAGAGATACATTTATACAGGTTTGGAACAACTTGAGGGAGAGTAAATGATGACAGGATTTTCATTTTTGGGTGAACTATCACTTTAAAATCATTCCAATCCTCCAATCATTCTTTGCTACTTCAATTAAGGTTACTACATTCAAACTACTTGCTTTTCAAGGTTACCTTATGTTAAACAGTTTAAAACCTGATTCACGCGATTTATATCTTTTTTGAACTTGAAATGAATGCAGTTCTGTTCTTATTGGCAGACTCTGTAAGAAAAAAAAAGAAAACTGTAAAGAGAATTCATTTAGGAAAGAAATTGGTGCCTTAGATGAACTTGAAGGGAGAACTGATGCAAAGATTCTGAATAGACTGCAAAAAGGCTGATTAGATCACCTAGTGGTTTCTTAGACAGAGAAAGGGCAGGATAAAACATTGTCTTGGACTAATTAAGGAGAGTGCTGAACAGACCCCAGCATGGCATCAGGAATTTTTTTTATTTTATGCTATCCAGGCTCTGATAAAAGACTGACACGTTTCCTCTGTGCGGACACCTTGACTGGAAATGTCTTTTTAAAATTACTCTCCATTCTGTGTCTTTACAGGGAAAGACCTTGTAGACAATGAGTTATTTTGGGATGCAGCATAAATTACATTACAATTGAGGCTGAGAATGATTCTGTGGTTTGACTTTAAAACGTCTTACCAGACGTGCATGTATTCACATTGTTTGTGAATGTTTAATAATAATAATAATAATTCATTACATTTATATAACGCTTTTCTCGGCACTTAAAGCTCTTTACATGGAAGGGGGGAATCTCCTCAACCACCACCAATATACAGCATCCACCTGGATGATGCGACGGCAGCCATATTGCGCCAGGACACCCACCACACACCAGCTTATTGGTGGAGAGGAGACAAAGTGATGAAGCCAATGAGTATATATGGAGATAGGGCTCCAGACTAACTTTTCCACTGCAACCAACTTTCTAAGTTGGTCGCACCAGCATATGATTTGGTGGCACAATTTTTTTTTTTTTTTTTGCTACATGCCATGGGATTAATCAATCTATGCTGATGAATAGTGGTCTTAATCTGCATACCATAGTTTTGCACTGATGTAAAAAGACTGACAGTGACAGAAGACCTCATGTTAGCAAAATGTTTTAATCTTTTAACTATCAAATCAAAATATTCTCAAAAAAAACTATTAAAAAGTAAAAAGATGACTGTGAAAAATAGTAGTATTTAATTAAATGCATTTATGGTGAGATTACTACATTTTATTTAATTAAATGCATTTATGATGAAATTCATTGTCATGCCAATTTGTGCTCATTTTGACCACGAACTATGCGCTGTCATTTTAATTCAGTGCGTGCAGCACATGCAGCAAAAATAGACTTGGTGTGTAAACGATCTCTGCACCGCTCCTGGAACGGATGCAGTGTGAAAATACCGTGTCAGGCAGGCTACACAAATATTGATCTTGACATTGTTAGCCTCTTGTCTTTTTTACATGTCGTACACTGTACATTTAACTTACATTTATTATGACTTAATTCCTAATTGGCGTGTTTCACCATCAGTGTGCAATGTGCGTGACGTGTACGTTCGTTAATAAATAAACTGCAAGTGTCTTGCGGAAGAACATTGTAGCCGGAGCTACTTCTCTCTGTTCTCTCCTGGCGAGTCGAGCCGACCCCGGGATAAAACAATCAGAATATAAACACTTATTATAGGTGTACCGTAGTGATTCAGGATAAGTCAAAAACACGGTTTGGAAAATGGATTCATGATGTACTCGTTCATTTTGAACATACGGACTGCAGCAGCTGCTGATACAACGGCGTTCTGTTGCGCATGGTGAATTTAACTGAGTACATGACCATGCGCTCGCACAAATGCGACCACATAAAATTTTAACTCGCACGTTCTCAAAAAATGGTCGCAGTCTGGAGCCACCCCCTACTGGCCTCACTAACACCTCTTCCAGCAGCAACCTGGTTCTCTTACGAGAGGTTCTCTCGTATTGCGTAAGCTAGCTTATGCTGTGGGAAAGATTCATCTTTGCTGAGATATTGAAGCCAAAAAATTATTTCATAATTTGTATCCATTGACAACGCAGTTCCTCTGCGGCAGACCTAGAGCAGGCTAGCTAGCAGCTCATTGGTTCGCTCAGAGAGAACTGCTTAAGCCTATGGGAGAGCGGGGCTGAACCCGCTTCCAATGAGAGGCGCCCGCGCGCTCATTGCGTCATGGCCCGCCAGAATGGGCGTGGCTATGGTGTATATAACAGTCTCTCCCAGGCTTATATGTTGATTCATTTCATCTTCAGCAAGCTGCACGCTTCTGCTGTCCTGAGAAAAGCCGTCGAGAAGGCATCACTCTAGCGAGCTCCCGGACCCTGAAGAAGCCGGCCGTCTTCGCCACCTTCAGCCGCCCTGCAAGCTAGCGCCATCCGACGACTGTATCCTTCTCTTTTCTCTATATATATCTAAAAGAGCCGAGCGTCTTTTTAAAGATGTCTCGTTTTTCCTGCGGCTCTTGCCGCGCTCCTCTCGAGGACGGAGACCGCCATGTCATCTGCGCTCTCTGCCTGGGACTCGAGCACGCAGAACTCGCCCTCGCGGATGGAGGATGCGACTTCTGTGAGAGCCTGCCGTTGTCGTCCCTGCGGGCACGACTTCTGGCAGCAAAATCCGCTCCCGCGCCGCCTCCCTCTTCGCCGCGTAAGAAGAAACGCCGCTCCCAGAGGCCGCCGGAGCCCCCTGCGGAACCATGCGGGCCGCCGCGGCCGCTTCCCGCTTCCCGCTCTCCCTCCCCGCCCCTGCCGGACATACAGTTGCCGCCGAGTGGCCGCTCTGTCGCTTCCGATGACGCCGCGGAGGAGAAGGATTCCTGTTCACTGCTCGCATCAGACAGTGAAGAATGGTCATCTCTCGGATCCACGAGAGAGTCGGCGGGGATCCGCGCCGGGATAGAGGAGGAACTAATGCGCCTCCTCTCACAGGCCGTCGAACGCCTCGGTCTCGAGTGGTCTCCTCCACCCGAGCAGGCCCCGAACCGGATGGACGGCAGCTTTTTTCATCGGCACTCGACCCCCGCGTGCAACCGGGCCGCCCCATTCCTGCCTGAACTTCACACAGAGCTGACGAAGTCCTGGAATGCCCCGCTCTCGGCTAGAAACCGCTCCGATATATCCGCCTCGCTGCGCTCGGTGGACGGAGCCGCCGAAAAAGGTTACTCAGCCATGCCGCCCGTTGAGGACTTGGTCGCCGCACACCTCTGCCCGCCCTCTGCTAGATGGCGCTCTTCCCCCACGCTTCCTTCGAAAGCTTGCAGAGCGACCTCGAGCTTTCATGCTCGCGCCTACGCCGCCGCCGGTCAGGCCGCCGCAGCGCTACATTCAATGTCTGTCCTCCAAGTATTACAGAGCGATATTCTCCGTGAGTGGGCCGAAAGCGGTAGAAACCCCTCCCCCGCTGTCACGGATCTGAGAAGTGCTACGGACCTCGCCCTTCGCGCCACTAAAGCCGCCGCACAAGCTCTGGGGAGATGCATGGCCAGCCTTTGTGTAGCCGAGAGACACTTATGGCTCACGCTCGCCGACATGGGAGATTCTGAGCGCGCCGCGTTTCTTAACGCGCCCCTCTCCCCGACGGGTCTTTTTGGATCTGCTGTCATGGGAATCGTCGATCGCTTTTCCGAGGTCCAGAAAGCTACTCAGGCGATGAATTTGTTTCTGCCCCGCCGCGCTAGCTCTTCCGCGGGCCGCTCTCGCGAGCCTCCTGCCAGAGCTCCACCACAGCGCCCCCCTCCGCAGACTCAAACAGCCCAGCGCAGACAGGGCGGCCGCCCTCGCTCTCGCTCTGACAGCCGCCGCAGACCGCCGCCCCCACGGGGCCCGCGACCTAAGATCACGCTGAAGCCTGATCATCAGAAGTCTGCCTAGCAAAGTTAAGAAAACGACGGTGCTCTCCCGCTGCGGCCGGACCGCCGTCAAAGCTTCGCCCTCTGCCAGTCCCCGTTGTTTCGCCGACTGCTGTAGTGTTGACCGCCACAAACAAGCCGGTGTCCCAGCCCGCTTGCGAGCGACAAAAAGCCGTTTTTACGGCTACCTAGAGAAATCTCAAAAAGAGAAAATTTGCCAGTTGTGTAGAAAATGTGCCCACAATCATGTGCTCACCCATACACACAAGCATAACATATCCCGTGTCTCTATCAGAGCCCCATCACATGAAACGGGCACAGCCCGCTCTAATATCAGAGAACAGAAACACGCCCACGAGCTCGTGCGCGTGTCCCCTCTCTGCTCGCTCTGTTTCACGGCCCATAGACTCCTCTCTGAGTGCAAATCCCGTTGCCACACACATTCAAAGCGCGCCCACACTCTGTGTCCAGCCCGCTATGTGCAGCAATCAGGGCGATATAGCCATTCGGCCACTAGCCGCATGCTCCAAAGCGTGGGAAGCCATTCCAGGCATTTCCCCGTGGGTGCTAAGCATTCTAAAGAACGGCTATCTGCTACAGTTTCGCCGCCGCCCGCCTCGTGCGCGCGCGCGGCTCGAATCTACTGTCAGCCCGCTGGCCGCCGGCACGCTCCGCTCAGAAATTGCGACGCTGTTGCAAAAGGGCGCCATAGAGAGAGTCCCACCATCTATGACCGAGTCGGGGTTTTACGGCCGTTATTTTCTGGTTCCCAAGAAAGACGGCGGCCTCAGACCGATTTTAGATCTCAGGTCTTTGAACAAAGTGCTCATGAAGAGACCGTTCAAGATGCTCACTACCAGGAAACTCCTCGCGCAGGTGCGCCAGGGGGACTGGTTCATCTCTCTAGACCTGAAAGACGCCTATTTTCAGATCCAGATAAATCCCCGTCACAGGCCATTCTTACGTTTAGCCTTCGAGGGTCATGTTTATCAATACGCCGTTCTCCCGTTCGGCTTATCCCTGGCGCCCCGCACATTCACGAAGTGCATGGATACGGCGCTCGCCCCCCTGCGGAGCCAGGGGCTGCGCATATTGAATTATCTGGACGACTGGCTGATTTTGGCCCAATCACAGACGGAGCTTCTGTCGCACCGTGCAGTTCTCCTCGACCATCTGAAAACGCTGGGCCTCTCTGTCAACTGGACAAAGAGCTCCCTTCAACCCAGTCAATCGATTTCCTTTCTAGGAATAGATTTGAATTCGGTCACGATGACGGCTCGCCTGTCTACACAGCGCGCGCGCAGTGTACAGCGACTGGCCGCCTCGTTTCAGATGGGCACCCGCACACCTCTGAAAACTTTTCAGAGGATGCTGGGTTACATGGCCTCAGCCTCCGCTGTGCTTCAGCTGGGCCTTCTGCACATGCTTTGGTTAAACAGCCGTGTACCCCACCGCGCGTGGAACACGGGCCGCCAGCTGATCAGAGTTACGCAGACATGTCTCACGGCGCTGCAGCCATGGGCAGTAGCAGAATGGTTTCGACAGGGCGTCACGATGGGGACCTTTTCCCGCCGAAAAGTCATCTCGACAGATGCATCCAACACGGGTTGGGGTGCAGTCTGCGAGGGCTCACCGGCCTTCGGCCATTGGTCGACACAGGAAAGCCCCTTACACATAAACTGTCTGGAAATGCTTGCGGTCGAGAACGCGCTTTCGCGCTTCTTCCCGCTCATTCGGGGACACCACGTCCTGATCCGTTCGGACAACATGGCTGTGGTCTCCTATCTCAACCGTCAGGGCGGTGTCAGGTCCAGGAATCTCTTCCTACTGACACAGCGCATTTTAGTTTGGTCTCAGAGCCGCCTGCTCTCGCTCAGAGCGACGCATGTGCCGGGCCATCTGAACGACGGTCCAGACATACTGTCCAGGAACCTCATCTCCTCAGGAGAATGGTCCCTGAACACACAAACGGTCCAAATACTGTGGCGGCTATTCGGCAGAGCAGAGGTGGACCTCTTCGCGTCAGAAGAGAACGCTCACTGCCCAATATTTTTCTCAAGGAGCGAGGACGCGCTAGCCCAGGAATGGCATCGCCGCCCGCTCTATGCATTCCCTCCGATCGCTCTGCTACCACAGGTAATTCAGAGGATCAGGGACACACGCCACTCGGTGCTCCTCATAGCCCCGCGTTGGGAGAGTCAGAATTGGGTTCCGGAGCTCACTCAGCTGTCACAGACAGCCCCGTGGCCCATCCCAGTCAGAGCAGATCTCCTCTCTCAAGCTCGCGGCACGATCTGGCACCCCCATCCACGGCGCTGGGCGCTGCATGCATGGGTGATCAACGACTATTCGTCGATTTGCCAGAAGGAGTAAGAAACACTATCATACAGGCTAGAGCACCTTCCACGAGAAGGCTCTATGCGTCTAAATGGTCTGTGTTCTCAAAATGGTGCACCGACAAACATCTGGACCCACGGTCATGCGAGGTGCCGTCTTTGCTTGTTTTCCTTCAAGAGATGCTGGACAAGGGCAGGTCCCCCTCCACTCTCAAGGTTTACGTGGCAGCCGTCGCGGCGTTCTCTGAACCCTGACGCGCTCAGTCCCTGGGCAAAGACGAGTTAAGTGGGTCGCACACCGGACGAGAAGCGCAGCGCCGCGTCGCGCCACGTCTAGGACAACTCCAGGTATCGCACACCGGACGCGCACATTCTAATCGCGCGAGCACAATTTTGAATCAACTCCTGGTAGAAGAGCTGCACGATGTGTGTTTTATCTTGCTTATTATTATTATTTTTTTATGTTCATTGAATAATAGCTGATGTTTGAACGTTAATCAAGTAGAAGTGTCTATCACGTTGAGTCTGTTATTTTGTTGTAACGTTATCCGTTGTCTAGGCAACTATGTCACATAATACAATAGTATTTATTTAGCTAGCGTTTAGCTAACCCGAGTGAAAACAGCACGGGGTGAAGCCATGTACATTAACGACGATTTGAGACAAATAAATGTAAATTTAATATAAAACTATGCAAATGGCGCTCTGTGGCGCGGCAGGGTTTTGAACAAGGTCCTGAGCCGTAGCTGGGCGCCGCGGACAGACGCCGAATGGCGCCGCCGGTGTGTGTACAGTCATAGAGAATAATGTGTTCGAATTTTAAAGACCTGGCGCTGCGCGACGCGGCGCTGCGCTTCTCGTCCGGTGTGCGACCCCCTTTAGTCATCCGCTTCCTCAGGGGAGCTAAGAGGATGAACCCTCCGCGCCCCCCCTCGGTTCCTATCTGGGATCTTTCTATAGTTCTCGAAGCTATGAAAGCACCCCCGTTCGAACCGCTCGAGTCTGTGGACCTAAAATACCTCTCGCTCAAAACCGTTTTTCTGACGGCTCTGTCCTCAGTAAAACGCGTGGGGGATCTTCACGCGCTCTCATCCAGCGCCGCGTGTCTCGAGTTTGGACCGAATGATTCTGTTGTCATTCTCAAACCTAGACATGGCTATGTCCCGAAGGCGATTGGTACCCCCGTTCAGGGCTCAGATTATTTCCCTATCGGCTCTGCCTTCATCCGATAGTGAGCGCGACGCCAATCTCCTCTGCCCGGTGCGGGCTCTGAGATTGTACACTACGCGCGCTGCCGCGTTCAGACGCGCTGAGCAGCTTTTCGTGTCGTTTGGGGGGCGCACCAAAGGTCTGGCCGCCTCTAAACAGACACTGTCTAGATGGATAGTAGACGCTATCGCCTCTGCTTACGCATCTAAATGCCTGCCCTGCCCTCTGGGCATCAGGGCGCACTCCACTAGAGGCATGGCCTCATCGTGGGCATGGTCCTGTGGAATTTCCATTCATGACATTTGTGTGGCCGCGGGATGGGCCTCCCCGTCCACTTTTGTCAGATTTTACAACTTGGAAGTTCCCGCCTTGCAGGCAAAATTACTAGCTGTCTAACGACCAGCTCCCTAAGAAGCTGCATTACTGGGAGTCCCTCACACAACCGGTTCGCCCCTTGTGCTCTCCTTAAATGCTTATACACTTCATCATACATGCTTATGTATACACTTCATGTGCCCGCTCTGCCGGCCTCATAATACATTCACTCCACGTTAAAAATCCCCCGGTATCACCCTGGGATTCATGAGTGGATTCATAGCGCGCACGGCGTTGACCAGGTGTTCCCGCAGCGTAAGCTAGCTTACGCAATACGAGAGAACCTCTCGTAAGAGAACGAATCGGTTACCTAACGTAACCTCGGTTCTCTCTAGAAGAGGGAACGAGTATTGCGTTCCCGGCCGTGCTTGCGCTACTAGCGTTTCGCTTCACGCTGAAATAAATCAACATATAAGCCTGGGAGAGACTGTTATATACACCATAGCCACGCCCATTCTGGCGGGCCATGACGCAATGAGCGCGCGGGCGCCTCTCATTGGAAGCGGGTTCAGCCCCGCTCTCCCATAGGCTTAAGCAGTTCTCTCTGAGCGAACCAATGAGCTGCTAGCTAGCCTGCTCTAGGTCTGCCGCAGAGGAACTGCGTTGTCAATGGATACAAATTATGAAATAATTTTTTGGCTTCAATATCTCAGCAAAGATGAATCTTTCCCGCAGCGTAAGCTAGCTTACGCAATACTCGTTCCCTCTTCTAGAGAGAACCGAGGTTACGTTAGGTAACCGATTCGTTTTCCCAGAAGGTCTCCCATCCAGGTACTAACCAGGCTCAGCCCTGCTTAGCTTCAGTAGGCAACCAGTCTTGGCCTACATGGGTGATGTGGCTGCTGGCATAGTTTAAGATGTTTAAACACATTTTATGTCAAAAAATCAGTGTGGTTGGTATACAGTGGCCCTAAAAATGGTTTTCACATGTATATCATATGTAGTGGTGCACGATATATCGGCCGCCGATATAATATCGTCCGATATGGTAAATTTTTTACACATCGGTATCGTTCCGATGTCAAAATAGGGCCGATGTGAAGTTGAACAGGCCGATAATCATTCCTGTGTATTTGACGTGAGTGTGGGGGCAGGGATGTTTGTTTTTGCACAAGCGCATGTCAAGCGCAAGTCCTGCAGTTTAAACATCAAGCGCAAGAAGACTGGAACTTGCGTGCTGTTTTCTGTCAGCCTCAATAAGGCATATTTTTGTCCCGCCAAAGCCTTATTTGACCGGAGAGTGATGTAGATGACTGACTGCTGCGCTTGTTTAACTGAGAGAACGAGCAGAGAGAGTGAAAGCCCCTGTCGCACTCTCATCGTCTTCAAACTGTTTTGCTCTCTCTCCCTCCCTCCTTCGCGCATATTAATGAATTGAGTTGACTGAATATCTTTGAGAGTACATGATGGTAAAAGGTCGGAAGACCAAAGTTTTTGTTTCTGAACTACCACTGGTTGTGAATTGTGCTAAAATAACGTTGCCTTTATCTTCTCTGAAAAGCTTTCCACACATTCAGATGACATAAACCACACTTTCAATAAACAAAAAAAAATCTATCTAGTGATGAAATGTTTTCTGTGTTGAGACAAATCTTGTGCGATGTCCTAAACTGCCTGGATAATCACACAACGTGTGCCGTGGTCCGTTAATGACACGTCCGACTCGCGAACTAATGACTCATTTGAACCGATTCACTTTAATGAATGGTTAAAACAACTGGTCCAACACTGAACTCAAGAGACATAAATCGGAAACACTCTAGAACAGGGGTTTTCAAATTGGGTGAATGTGAGCCTCCCCTAACAGTAGGTTAGGACAGCCGAGCCCCCCCTTCCCCAAAATCCCGCCCCCCTGCCCTAACCCACACAACTCTGCAGTAAATGCCATCTTTTGTGTGTTCCAGGCAACGATGAGTTCCAATAAAAACGGATAAAATGTAAATATTTTTTAATATTGTAGCCTATTTGAAGACATTTTATTTCCACAACTTTTTTAAAAGTGCATTCATAAACTATTCTTTGCAACAGCAAATAATTTCCAACTTTATGCAGGCCTAATTGAGGCTACTTTTAAAATCACTGGCCTAACCACAAGTCAACAAAACATGCTTAACATGTGTAATGCAATGAGTAGCAGTGTTTCGCCGATGTTATGGGGTTTGCCTGCCATACGTGACACAATAAGTTGCTTCTGTCGCCTAGGGCTGGGCGATATGGCTGAAAACTGTATCACGATATCAGTGTTTCATATCGGTCGATATCGATAATTATTGATTTTTTTATGACCCATTTAAAATAAGGACCAGGAGAAAAAATATATTACATTTAAACATTTTTTTTGTCAGGGCAGAGCACCCGGGTAACGATAAGCCAAGCTAACGTTACAGGGATATTGCACCATTTGGGAAATTAAGCTCATTTTCCACCTCCCCTCGAGTAAAACAATTGTTTTTTTTTACCGTTTATAGGATTCAGCCGATCTCCAGGTCTGGCGGTACCACTTTTACCATAGCTTAACATAATTCATAGTATGAAGACAATACTAGGGGTGGAACGGTACACAGAAGTCACGGTTCGGTTCAGACACCACGGTTCGGTACGATTTCAGTACAATGGAGTGAAAAGCAAAACAGAAATATAGAAGGCATTTTTATAAATGTCTTAAGCCTTGTATTTTTTAAATAAGTTTTATTAATAAAGGCATAGAACCAGTTTATTTATAGTGCACTGATAATAGTTTTATATAATTAGTTTATTAAATTAATAAAAAGACCTTGAGATATGTTTGGTAATTGTACCTGAATGAATTTAAAATTTGCAATATTTCAGATCAATATATTTGTTTTCCTTCATTTTAATTAACCGTAACTTTATTCTCATCAGAATTATAAATAATGGATTTTTTCTTTTTTAATTAATGTGTAACTTAAAAATAAACAGATTAGTGCTCTGTTTTGAGGACAAGAAATGAAAACCAATGCGATATGATGAATGTCCAAAAGATGGAACACACAGACTGTTTTAAAAAGGGGTTGGATAAATGTTTTGCTTTTAAAACGGTGTGTATGTGTGTGTGACAGTTATAGGTTACAGTTTGACAAGAAATACAGAGTGAAAAAAGCACGATGTTGTGTTTTATTGCGAGTATAGGCCTACACAAATATAAGTAAACACTTTGCAGACTGAATGATGTCCTGTATTAACAAAATGACGGAGTATGTTTTTATGTCTCCACTGTTCGATCGCGCCCGCGTGTCTCACTCTCTCGTGCCCGTGCCTACTCTCTCTCTCGCGCGCGCGCGCACGCACACACACACACACACACACACTCCAGCATTGGAATCATCTCATTCTCTACTCTTTACTTCTATTTAAGATTTTATTTAACTCATTTAAGACTGTTCTTGTGAGGATACTCGACAAAACTGACATTTTGGCATAAATGTGTGGGTTATTGTTCGTTCAGGCGCGAAAGAGAACTCGATACTGGCGCGCGTCTTTCTGTGCGTCATGCGTGCGTGCGTATGTGTGCGTGTGTCAGGACAGGAGGACATTCACTGACAGCGCGTTCTCTTTTGTCTTGTCGCGAATGAATGGTTTAAAAGCATTTGCGTGAATAAGAGCGTGATCATATACAAAAACTTATCGCATGCGTTGCCGGGATACTTTAAGCCCTGCGACATTAATAGAGCTGCATACAGAGTTATTTTTTCTTCGTGTGTCGCGCCTCCCCTGTGGCTCTTTGGCGCCCCCCAGGGGAGGCGCGCCTCACCTATTGAAAACCGCTGCTCTAGAATGATTCATTCTTTCCAAATAGAGCTATTTAAAGTCATCTGGTGAAATTGCAATATTTTATTTTTCTGCGATATATATTGCTATATAAAAAACAACGTCATTTTTTTACCAATATCGTGCAGCCCTAATCCTCGCTATGTGTTTTCTATACAGAGATATCGACATCGGTAAATATCGGTATCGGCCATAACAGCAATATTAATATCGGTTATCGGTATCGGCCACAATTTTCACATTGGTGCATCACTAGTTACATGTCATTGATATTGTGTATCAACAAAACAAATTATGCAAACCTATTCAAATGACTTTCTCAGCCATTTGTGTGAAATGTGTGTTAAAAGCACAATACACTACCATTCAAAAGTTTTGGGGTTGATAAGATGTTTCTATTATTTTTGAAATAAGTCTCTTCTGTAATTATTTTTAAGCATAGTAGCATTTCACAATATTACTATTTTATTTTTGTGTTTGTGTGTGTTTTTTTATTTTAAAATGTCATCTATTCCTGAATGCTTTTCCTTCAGAAATCATTGTAATGCTGACTTGGTGTTCAAGAAACATTTTGTATTATCAATGTTGAAAACAGTTGTGCTGTTTTTTTTTTTTTTTTTTTTTTTTTTTTATAGAAACCTTTTGTAATATTAGCTATAGAATTGTTCTGACACACACACACACACACAAACCATAATACGGCCCAGCTGTACTTGATACACCAATATTATCACTGTAATATATCATAAAACCAACATACTTGTGTCTCTAGCCTGAATGCAGATTTTCTTCTGAGTGCAATTATGGCTGCTTTATGAGTGTTTGTATTTTCATTGGTGGTACAGTATAAGTCTTGTTCATCGTTATGCAAAAATAGAGTGGGATCCCGACTGGCATAATATGAAAATAGGTCAGTGAATGTTCTCTCACTAAAGTTCTGAAATTACTGAGCAATCATTCTCTGAGAAACTGAAAGACAGGGATGTGAGCAGCAATATCACAGACATATTTGCTCTCTTCGCATTTATATCAAACATGTAAGCAGGTGACAGATCTGAAATTGAACATTGATTGTTTTTCTATACTGTGTGCATTCAGCATTTTAATTGTAATTCATCACCTGTCTCGATACATCCTTCAGCTGTGCCTGTTCTTTGGCGCTGGTCTTTTGAAATTTTTGAACACAGAGGTGCATGTGTACAATGTAATACGCCCAGGGTTATTATTGTGTGATAAAAATTATTGATTTAAAAGCATTTTTGTGAACTCAAATAAACAATTTTGGTAGCCATCAAGCTCTCTTTTCAACGTGTTATTGTAGTGGTTTGGGAGAAGACATCCCACCTGCAGATGGCAATGGTGCAGTGTTTCCCCTAGGATTTTTTTTGGGGGGGGGTTGGTAGACCCCCTGAAACTACTAGTGTCGCGAAGTGGGCGTGTTACCAATACGTGGTGTAATATTTTAATTAATCAAAAAGCATGTCTAATTAATTGAAATCATGAAACTTATACAGTAATTAAATTTATACAACATTTTAAAAAAATTCTATGAAATTTTTTTTTTTTTTTCACACAAAATCGGTGTTGTGTTTTTTCTGGTAATCAAATGAAGACATTAAACATTAATTTATTTTAATCATATGAAATTAAACAAACTTTTTGTCAAACAACGTGCTGCACAATGAGCTTTACTGTTAAAATTAAAACATGGAAGAAATATTTTGATTATTCCTTAAAAAATAAAGCTTTGATGATAATTTATTTGTATTAGTATTATGATTACATTTAGACAGATCTAAATTCTACTGTACAACGGTAATATAAGTTAAACCGAACTTTTATTTTGACGGGTTGCCGTGAAGACCTTTGAGTTTCTGTGTGTTTGACATGACAATAGTGGTTAGCAAATGCAGGGCTCCAGATTAACTTTTTTCACTAGGAGCACAGTGGCCCCAAATTAAAATTTTAGGGGCACAATCAGAAAATGTAGGGGCACGCCGTAAATCAACATGCTAACCACATATTCACATTTCTACTAATTTCCACTGTATTACTAATAAATACTTTGATAATAGATACAGAAATTACAATGTGCGGTTTAAAATTCAGTGTCACATTTTATTGCAACAAGGTAAACAGACAGCACCATCGCTATCATGACAGTACAAATATGAAAAAAAATATAGCATACATTCAGAATAAAAAAAAAGTGCTTAGGGATGTGACGATGAGGATATTTTCCCACCGGTTAATCGACGTGTGACAACACCGGTAATACCGGTATCACCGGCTGGGGCTTTTAAATTTCTAATTTAAAGGCAAACGTAAAATGCGCGCGTTTGCACGGGCATTCATAATGTTGCGGAGCAGCACTGTTTTGTTGTTGTGCCCCGAATTGGCGCTAATTTGAAAACAAAACGCACATGTCAACCAGAGCGGAGTGAGCAGACCAGGATAAGAATTTTTCCATAGGAGTAAACTGAAAACGCTCCACGCTCGCTCCGCGCCCATTGACACGTGCGGCCGTGCACATGTTAGTTTCGTTTTCAAATTGGTGCCAATTCGTGACGGATTACTTGAATGGTTAGTTCATTAGCCTATTATTCTTAATGAAAAACACAAAGACAAAACAGTGCAGTGACAAATTCGCTTAATAGGCGCTTTTACATTTTGCTTTGACACATATTCCGCAGTCACCTTGTCAGTCAGCTCCTCAATCTTGTGATGAATGAAACCTGACTCCTGTTGCTGATCTGTGCGGCAACTCTAGTTCGGCTCACGATTTATTAAAGGTTCTCTAAGCGATCCTGGGTGACATCACTTCTTGTTGACGTTCGAACTATTGTCAAACAAAACGGAGGCTAGCTAGACCCTCCCTCCTCCTCATCCGCACACTTACCCCCCAAACCCTTCTTGTCGGTCATTGGCTGGAACAGTTTGTTATGTTTCGGGGAGCGGGTCGCTGCAGTTTGTTTTTGTTGCTGTTTGTGGAGCCTGGGCTGTCTACAGAGATCGCGTTTCTTTACAGTGTGTTCAGAGGACAGGCAGCCAGCGGATAGTGAGGAGATGTTTGCTGTATGTGACAAAAAATGTTTTGGCCAAAAAACGCGCGACATCGCTTAGAGCACCTTTAAGCAGACATGCTCAGTTTAATAGTGTCTGTTCTCTAACTGAACTAAATTATTTTATATAATAAAAAAAAATCGAATCGACAGTGGTGCCGTGGTGGGCAAGAGATGTAACAGGTGTTGCATCTGAACACCGGTAACACTGACTATCGTAGCAAGCCTAGTGCTTAGTAACATAGTGCTAAGTAACCTTTCAGTCATTTCACAGTTACAAACAATACTTAACAAATTTATGTAGACATTAGGGGCACTGGCCAATAACATTCCACTAGAACAAGGTAGCGACTGCAATATTCGCAGTTCATGGAGTTCGTCTCCTTACAGTACCTCAACCAGCTGAATTCTCGCAGCCAGTCATCTCGATATATCGCTTGCTCATTGCTCAGACGCACAGGTTGTGATATTTGTCTCCGTCTCCTTCCCACAGACGTTTACGTGTGCTCGATTATCTCTAGGACCCTTCCCCTTCCACACATTAGCCACCTACAGTGGCTATTTCCTATTCTTGTCACACTCATTGGCCTGCCACTCATTCCGGATTCATTGACGCACCCCTTCCACGTTTAACGTGTAAAAAAAATAAAGGGCAAATTTACTGGTCGGACATGTGCGACTAGATGTAAAATTCAGTCGCACACTTAAATTTTGGCCGCAAAATGCAACCATTTGATCGCAGTCTGGATCCCTAAAATGAAGCGGTTAAATGTTCACGAAGTGACTTTCAGAGCGGGTCTAGAGTCTGGAGATGAAGTTCATGCATTATTTTGTGTCCTCGTATAGGCAAAAAAACAGCACGAGTGTCACACACTTCAGTGTGTGTGTGTGAGGTAAATGAAACTGCGCGTCGTCAGCACCATTCATTTACACAGTACATGCAGAATTCGTATTTAAATAGTCTTTTTGCGGTTTAATATTCACACACACTGTAGGCCCTTGCACACTGAGTCCGAAATTCACATCCGAAATTTTCGCACGTTAAAAAATAAATACGACATCACGTTATGTCAATCACGCTTGCACACTGCCTCCGAAACTTTCGTCCGTCATAAAAAAAAATCGGATCGGGTTCGATTTTCTTCGTTTTTCGCATCCGTAGCAAGCAGTTTGAATGTTGTTTTGACAATTCAGAGCCACCGAATCACGAATACGAAAAGACACATACGAAAATTTCGGACTCAGTGTGTAAGGGCCTTATATCGTGGTTTGATTTTGAGTGTGCTGAACTGCTTTTTATTTATTCATCAAAACATTTACAAATTCCGTGAAATTCCGCGTTAATTTTGCTTTTCATTTATTAGGCTACTTAAAGCTCTCTTAAAGTTTTTCGATACTACATCAAAAACTACTAGCCTAAATTATAAAGTTCAAACATTATTAAATAGTAGGGATGCACCGAATCCAGGATTCGGATTCGGCCGAATATTGGGCTTTTTAACGGGGTTCGGTTTCTGCCGAACCTCAGAATTTTTTTCCACCGAACCGAACCCTAGGCTTGCACTACGCGCGCTACGTCGAAGTCACCGATCAGTGAATGACATCAAAGTACCGCGTGAACGAATAGAGAGCAGACGGCTCCTTATGCTTTTGAATTGCTCTCGCGGGACTTTGATGTCATAAACTCATCTGTCTATGCAGCGCCGGTTCAAGTCGAACAAGTAGTTATTGCAGAGGCCAGACAGACTCACGGAGGCGATTGGCATCTCACAACTCGCACTTTATTCCACAATCGAACTTGTGTAACTGTCTGTCACACGTTCTACCGTCCACAGCGTTACTTAACAAAATAAGGTAAAAATGAGCATCAAACAGAAATAACCCGCATACATGGGCATGTGTTCGAGGCGCACGACACATACGGCGCGCAGTTCTTAAAGGGGACACACCTTATTTCCACTCGCTACAGTAGGTGGACCGTTCGAATGCAGTAGGCTGTGAGAAAGTGAAAATGGAACTCGTGAGCAGAAAAAGTGTTGTTTGGCAGTACTTTCAGTGAAAGAAGGCAATTCAAGTCGAGCTACATGTTCAATTTGCAATGCCGATTTGTCTCATGGTGGCAAGGAGTCAAGGACTCTAAATAGGCTACACAACATCGCCGCTGTTAAAATGCATATAATGTTGCTTATTTTTTATTTTTTTTTATTTTTTTTACAGTTATAAAAGTAAAAGTAGTGTTTATTATTTACAGTAATAAAATAAAATGAAAAATCCACTTTGTTTACTTCATTAATGTGTTTACTGTGTTCATGGACTGAGGATGAGAGTAGGATTCGGTATTCGGTTTCGGATTCGGCAGAATCTTAACCAGTGGATTCGGTATTCGGCCGAACCCCACAAATCTGGATTCGGTGCATCCCTATTAAATAGGCTACAAGTGAACAGTCAGTAAAACAATAATAACAAATTACAAGCAGAGATGAATACTATATAACAAAGTTACCAAGTCTAACAGTAGTATTCATGTACATAAATGAATAATTAAGCCTAACTCTATTTGGTCACTTAAAGCTGTATTTTGTTGTTTTATTAACATTAACAACACTGACAACAGTAGGAATATTAGGTGTGTGCTGTCACTTTAAGCACTGCACAGACCGAAAAAACTGTCCGAGAAAATACTTGCCGAGACGGGTATTTTGACCTAATTTTGTGTTTATGTGTCCGTTCAAGGGCAAGGAAACGCGAAAGAAGAATCAATTCGGTGTTCGAGCGCTATCTGAAACGCCTCTCTCTCTCTCTCTCTTTCTCTCTCTCTCTGGGTGCGTGCGGCTGTGCGCACAGATAACGCGCGAGTCACGATTTTTGCTCCTTCTTCTGCGTTTAAAATAGTTTGAATGTGTAAATTGGCAAGACAAAACACGTCCAAATGATAAACTTTCACTCTGTGATGGTTAAAGGGGTGGTAAAATGCCATTTTTACAAGATGTAAAATAAATCTCTGATGTCCCCAGAGTTTGTGTGTGAAGTTTTAGCACAGAATACCCCACAGATATTTTTATATAGCATGTTAAAGTTGTCACTTTTTGAGGGTTTGCAAAAACGCACCGTTTTGTGCCTGGCCCTTTAAATGCAAATGAGCTGCTGCAGAGGGCGGGGTTTCAAGAGCTTGTGTGTGTTAGCAGCTGCAATTACCTCATGCAGACACTAAAATGACAGAAATTGTTCTCCCTTTAATGTTAAAACGGAGTCAGTCAAACATGGAGAGACTCAAGAAGAAGTGACAACATGTAGAATGCAACAGGACGTCTCTGAATGGTTAGTTGATGAATTTATGTTGCTGATGTGGAGTTAACTATCTTCAATTAGGATACTCTTTCATGGTAATCTATAAATCGCTCGTAGAGGAACTATTGTGAGATGCACACGGAGTGACTTTCTATTGCATGTGAAAAGAAGGATGCTAAAGTTTGAGCTGACTCACAAATGTACTCTTTACAACAACTTTTCCTCTTCTCAACATGTGTTCCCGGGGGAGGGGTTTATGTACATTTTAGGGTTGGTGGTGATGTCACTAACCCGGGAGGAATGTCATGTAGTCCCTACCAGCCGTTTGTTGTAGTCCTTTTCTTTAAAAGCAAATATCTTCCTTTGCTTTGAACTTTGAGCGTTGTAACTTATAATGTTGTTTATGCTCAAACAGCAACATTTCACAATAACTAAAGTTAGAAAAGTGAAATCATACTTTACAACCCCTTTAAATTTAGCAGTTAATCCGCTAATCACATGCGTTCCGAACCATGGGGCCTGATCCGTATGACACACAGATCAACTGCGATCTGTTCCACCCCTAATTTGAATGCATTTAATGATTAATACATAAAAATAAACAGCATAATTTATGTACTATCGTTCGAAAGTTTGGGCCTTTTGGGGTCAGTAAGATTTCAGCAAGGATGCATTAGATGCAAAAGTGACAGACATTGCTACAAAATATTTATATTTCTAATAAATGCTTATGCTCTAACTCATATGGCCCACTGAACCATATTATACTCGGATTATCAATTTTAAAACATTTTGAAAAGTCAGTCACGAAAGATAGCTTTCAGATTATGACGTTGATACTAACTCCAACCAGGAGAGGTCGCTGGTTTCCAGCCGATCCCCATAGTATGTGTATATGTTCACAAAAATATTCTTCTGGGGGATGATGCCCCCAGACCCCGCTACAAGGATTACATTCACACACGTCACCTTTTTCACCTCTTCTAAATGTGCAGGTATGATTAAAGTGAAAGCAGTGTAATATACAGTACCTACTGATATGTTGTTAATATGAATCAAACAACAGAAGAAAAACAGGAAATAATTTAGCAGCTTTAATGAGAATACATGTCTTGAATACTGCTGTTAAATGCTCTGGTGAGGAGATAAACATGGCTGACTGTGTGTACAGGTCACTCAGGGCGGCGTCTATGCTAATAGGTTAGAGTCCATCAGCAGTCGTGGGCGGGGCCTACGCATTTGTGATGACACAAAAGCTACAATCTGCAGACAGCTCGTTCTGAGAAACTGCTTATGATTTAAGTGGATTCAAAAAAGAGAAGTGTGTGGATTTTTACCATTATACGGTGGTTGTGTACACACACTGCCGACACACATTTATGTTCAAAATGAAATTTTGCATAATAGGTATCAACTCTAAAAATAACTGCACAATTGGTCTAATGACATGGCCTTATTGGTCAAATAGAAAACACATTGCTGTCTGAATTAAAATAGTTGCTTAAGTTTATATGGCAAGCAAAATGATTGTGAATAATGTGAATATTTGATATCGCTAGTTCACAGGTAAAAACAAAGACACAAAACCCAGAGGACTGTCTGATGAAAGGAGAGGAACACATTCGAATATTCTGTGTGTCGATGAGATCGAGCTTCTGGCAGAATGTCTGGCGCATGCTCATTAACTCGCAGGATGCACGTTCTTTGTAATTAGTATCTGACACTTGTCTAAGCCCGGATCCGAGTCTCATGAAAGGATAAGGCAACGGCAACAGAACAATCCACTAATGATACCGAACAATTCCAAATGTGTTCGTTCTCATCTTTTCAACAGCTGTCAATAATTAAAAATCACATCAGGGACTGTTAGCTTTGAGATGCTCAATGCTAATCATTACTCTGGCACTTCTGAATGTTTCACTGTTTAAGTACCTTTGTGTTTTTAGAAATTAAATTTAATTAGAGATGGGTATTTTGGTTATTTGTACAGTGCGAGATGGACATATTTAGCTCGCCATTGCATGCAAAAAGGTTTACAGATACTGAGATCCATTAGCATTCCCATTCATCTCAATGGCAACTGCTTGACTGCCCAGGTACATGGTTTAAAACAAAACCTTTCTTTATCGACTATCCCAACATATTTGTTACGGTTGGTGAACATTGTTATTGTGTTTTCATGAGCGATGGCCATAGAGTACTTTCTCATTCCAATTTTTTATAAATTTGGACCTGAACCACTGTAAAAATGTAATTTTCGTAATTGATGTTACATGTTTCAGAACTTGCAGTTTGTTTTCAATTGCTCGGAGAGTTTGAAGCCAGAGGTTTGAAATGAGAAGTGTTATTGTAGTGTTTCATTTGCTTAAGGATGCAAACACTGAGTCACCGAGTTCTTAAAGAAGCTCTTCATCAATGTGATGAGTGTGCTTTCAAAGTCCCACATTTGGCCACAGTATTTATATCGAGTTCCAGTTCTTTGCCAGAACACGAGACAGAATTATCCTGAACTATTTACTAGATCTTTTTGAGAGTGTATTCAGGTTTTAATAGAGAGTGCTAGAGTGAAACATCATGTTTTTGGAACATTCGACAATTCAACATTTTTGGAGCTGCTTCGACAATATCAAATGAAGCAGCTCAACTCATTTTTGGTATTTGATATTTTCAGTGTATGCACCAATGAAAGTGTAGGAGACATTTTGTTGAATGTTTTAAGGAGCCGAATGGGTAAGATTTGCCATTATAAGTATGTCTGCAACTGGTGTTTAGCAAAAACTGAAAGCTAAAGCATTATGAAATATGATATTGACCTTTATTGATCCTTTTTTTAAAAAATCAGGCTTCATTATAGAAGCCTGATTTTTATGATGAGTGATCACATACCAATGGAGGACATACCAATGCATTTCAAAAAGTGTGCGGGTAAGTAATAAAGTATGCACATGTGCATAAGATAAAATATAAATATAATAAAAGTCATGCAAGCTTAAATAACTTGATATGATTTATAATCACTGGGTGTTGATTATATATTCATGAGAATTTTTTTTTAAATAGCTGATGCTATTTGCACCTTGAACATGTACAATACTGCATAGTTCGCTTTCTAGCATGTGGGAACTGGCTAAAATCTATGATATTACCAAGATAATATCTTTAAAAATTGTTTAAATCTAGTATCATATATTTAGGTGTGTTAAAATACTGTACATGTAAAATTGTCATATACTAATTCTGCTACTTCAGAAAATCAACTTAACTGTAGCTATTATTATACCGAAAAATACAATAGGACTCTACAGTAAAGTTCCTATATTAAGGGAGGTCGTTCATTCAATGTTCAAAGTTTTTAAGTTGAGAGAA
This sequence comes from Rhinichthys klamathensis goyatoka, assembly GCF_029890125.1. Classification (NCBI taxonomy): domain Eukaryota; kingdom Metazoa; phylum Chordata; class Actinopteri; order Cypriniformes; family Leuciscidae; genus Rhinichthys; species Rhinichthys klamathensis. Next base: position 811,408 of record NW_026606624.1, read on the forward strand.
ATGTTGTTACATGATGTGTTGCTGCTAGCTTTAGCACATTTAGCTTCTTCCCTGCCACTAAGAAAGGAAAATGGCAATTGTTGAGTGTCCAGTATTCCACAATTTTTCCATTTTTTTCAGTTTAAAAAGTAGCAGGAGTATGTGAATTGCAAAACTCAGTATGATACACAAATACTATATATATATATATATATATATACTTGTATTGCACTTCATCATGCTACGTTTTGCAGTGTAAACGTATTCCTGCTAGAAGTATGTTAGGGCCTGATTTTGTTAAGGGCCTGATTCTAGATAAAACAATACTATCAGATAGACTGTTACTGTAAAGTAGAATTTAATTGCTTGCTATTGCCGTCACACTGGGCATTACGATTTCTCTCATCCAGTTTTCTACAAGTGTTTTTTCTCTTCATTATACTGTCTTGTGTGCTTTAATGTTTGCTGTCTCAGTAGAGGGATGGGGTGCGTGCAGTTCATGGGAGGTTGTAGCGGGGTCAGATGTGAGATTTGGACTTTGGCTATTTGAACCTAGTTTAGTGGAAATGTGTGCAATTTAGAGTATAAACTGAATATTTTTAAATATACTTTGAAATATTAACAGAGGTAAACGACCTCATCCAACACAGTCCCTTCTGATTTCATGTCCACGCTTTTCGCTGCATTCATCTTGAGATTTCTCAGCTAAGGAATTAAACTTCTGCATTTTTAGCGTGGGATGATTTGGCTGGCTGTTCTTGCTGAAATATTGCCCAAAGAGGGACAGTTTTTATTTCTCTTTCGTAACTCCCTGCAGTGCCAGCTTGGGTGGAATGACCAAAAGATGGGCAGCTCTTTGTGGACGTGTCCTCCAGGCTTGGCTGCTTGTTTTGGGGACGTATGGAGAGACGAGAGAGCAACGCAGAAGCAATGGGAGACTGCCAAGCCTCCCACTGGGTGTTTATGGTCCTCATCAGTTTGAAATGTCAGCCTGACTTGAGAAGTTACACTAGGCTCTTCTATAAACGCCGTTCTTTTCAGTCAAGTGATTTGGACAAAATCAGCCTCTGCCAGTCTTGGCTATAAAAGTCAGGAGGTCAATCATTCTGACCGAAGCAGTTGTAGTGCACATCCTTAAAATGGCAGATTCAGACTGCACAATGTCAGCCCGATTTTGGAACGATCTGTTTGATTGTAGGGTGTCGTGGTGATTTGTCAATGACTATGGTCGTCGGGACGCAAGGATTGATCATTTTATCTCGTATAGTGTAAAGCTGCACGATTCTGGATAAATTAAGAATTAAGATTTTTTGGGTTCAAACAGAGATCACGATTCTGAACAGACAACTAAACAAAATAACGTAATTTACAAGACGTTCTGACAAATGTTAATTGCTGCTGTCAATTTAATTGTTTCATTACTGGATGAATCAGCGATTTTTTATTAATTTTTTTAAACAAATTTCTTGAATGAATGATTCAATGGCAAATATTTTTTTAAATGGACTCTATTTTGATTGCTTTCATAAACATCAGTGTTTATATCCAAACTATACAATTTTATCCCAGTTCTTCTATGATAATATGAATATTTGTGTAACAGAATTAACGATACTGTGTGGTTGAAAAGACTAGTTTGTGAAGCTGTTTCATACTTATACATGACAACAGCTCTCTCTGGCTCAGCGCCAACACAGATTTGAATGTTCCGGTGTGATTGTCAAAGGTATAATAGACAGGCGAATTGTTGTCTTTTAGGAATGAGACCTCGCGGGTGTTTGAATCGAGATCACGTTCTTTGAATGATTAATCGTGCAGCTCTAGTATAGTATACCATTGTGGATGACAACTGACGATAAGTCTGTGACTCTTCATGACATCCATTCCCGACAGAAAGACTAGCGTGTTTCATTTCCCTTTTTTGGTGTCCGTCACATCTGTGACGTTGACCAATAGGAGCACAGAAGCTTTTCCTTACACAGCTTTCAAACATGGCGAAATAAAAGAGAGGTGATGGTATTGGTGCTGCTAGGTGGAATTACAATATGCAATAGAGGAAAGGTTCGTGGAGCTCTGGCAGCGATACTCCTGCCTTTATGATGTTTCCTTGAGGGATTACAATGACAAAGTGAAAACAGATAAATGCACTGAATACTGCGATTAGCTTTAAGCTAGCAAATCATTCATTATATTTTCTTTCGCCGATTTGGTAGTCCTTGTTCGTTTACGCTCTTGTTTCCGAAAGTCAGTCACTAGTTCTCGATGACATCACGCACATCCTTTAAGATGGCAAGCGTTGATTGGTTGGAAAGCAACATTTAGTCTGACATGTTTCTTGTCCACGACGCAGCAAGAATTCAGGAGTCAAAATCGCATAATCGGACACAATCACTATCGTAACAGACAAAAATAGTGTAGTCTGAACCCGGCATAAGACGCTGCAACACAAAACTTCATATTTTTCAAATCCCGTCTATGTCATCTAAAATCCAAAGATTCTTTATTTCCGTACAAGTGCGATTGCTCATTTTTTCTACAGATTTTATATTTTTGGGTGAACTATTCCTTTAACAACATCAAGAGTGCAGAAAAACATGTCTAGATGTGTCTAGTTCTTCGCATTTAAATCCCCTAGTGAACAACAGGCTAATTTCACTCCCTCCTCCTCCTCCTATTCTTCTGGAGGCTTTTCAGCAATCGGCATGCGACCAAGCCATTGATCGGATCTTCTGCGCTTAAACAAACAGATGCAAATGGATTTTATATGCATCTTCCGCTCAACCCTTGAATGTTTTTTTCCCCATATATTACAGACGCCACACTACACAAGTAGACAATCTGTGTTAAAAGGAGTGAAATAAGTGCTATGGCTGTTCTGTTCTAGTTCAAAATCCCAAATTTTTCAACCACGCGTTGGACTGAAATGTGAAGCACAGCCTCCACAGCTGTATGATATGAATTGATTAAATGGACGATTTAACGCTAGACCGAGCAGGATGGCTGTTTAATTCAAAGGCATATGCAAATAATCTTGCTGTGTAGATTGTTAGCCTACTACACACACAAATACACACTCGCACACACTCTCACTTCAGGATAATATGAACAGGAGCCCGGGAGAGCGTACTAAAGAGGATTACAACTCTCACAGACACCGTTTCCTATATGCAGCCTCAGAGATATGCATTTGTAGTATAAATGGCTCAGCGGTCTCATAACCTGTATGCATGTTGGCAAGTTTCTTTCTGATCTCGAACAACAACATTGCTTCGTTTGCGTCCGATTTTTCTCACTAGAGCTATTTCGGTTGTTACATCCATGATTAAGCTGGCAAATCCTTCCAACAATCACTGTTGTGGCTTGTGCTTGGACGTGGCAGTGGTTCTTAGGAGGTTTTGCTTCTACATTGGTCGTCAAGTGTTTAAATAGAGTATACTTAATTGTGACAATCAACTAAAACTTCCTTGTATTTGAGAGTATAAAGAGTATTAATTTCTCTTTCTCTTTCACTGTAAATGTTATGTTTTATTCGATTATTTTGTTTTTATTTTACCTCATTGTGTGTATCGTCTTTGCAACCGGTTTCTACCATAGTCTGGCTATCTGGCTTTGGTTTCTGCATTTGTCTAATTTATCCAGATTTTCCATTTGACAGATGCATATGTGGCAGAATATTGAGTGTTAATGGTTGCATGGCATTTGATGTCAACAACATTTGATGCGTTTCTCTTCCATCTAAAATTTGATAAGCTTAATTAATTTCTCTAATTTAACTATTCATGATTATACCATTACATCTTTAGCTGCATTTTTGCCTTTAGCACATTTTTCTTCCTGCTGTTTGCGGCCTTATCAGAGCAGACCTGCAACCCACCAATTGAGGGCCACTGGTCTAAATGACATGTCCCTGAAAGAACCCTTTGAAAGCGTCCTAAAAAACGAATATATTCCGCACACCTGCAGCATTATCACAGCAAATGAGCACGGGTGATCTTCCTCATATTACTTCCACATTTATCACCACATATTTCTCGCTCAGCCCTAAAAATCACAATGCGCCCCATGCATGTTCTGACATGCCTGTATATCCACCAACATTTCACACTTGACAAAACCCACAAGCCCACCTGTCACTAGCTGTGCCAGCAGGTGATATGGAAACTCATAGCGGCGTGGTGTCGGGCTCCACACTGACCCAGTTAGTTGTGGACTCGGTAATGAGGCTGTAACTCGCTTCAGCTCTTGCGATCCATGCGTGCCAGTGTCCTGCGGCTGCACAGCATCTGGACCTCAGCTGCATCTTGTCAGGTTCAGCAAACATGCCCAGGACCATGACAGAACAGCCAATATGTGCAGTCCGCCGCATACATCATATACTACCTGAGTGCTGTTTTCCAGGAAATCGCTATTATCTAGAGCGCATAGATGAGTCTTTAGGGACCTGTTAGATCCAGCAACAGTTCAATATTTAAATCGATATTTGGAGGGGTGAATATGTTGGATTTACGTTTACTGTAGTTTCAATGTAAATTTCACATTAGCAGATTTACACCACCTCTCTGAGATATAATGTCTGCATTGTATGTATACATAGCTCTAATTAAATGTGTAATTCTCCATTGTACATCCTGTTAGGCATGACTGTGGTGGACACAGTATGAAGATGCTTTTGAGCTTCAGATTGGTACAATACTCGAGTCAGACAGCTGTAATTATTGCATTTCTCCATAAGTTCTCTCCAAAAACAAATTTGAAGACGCTTTGTGGGCAGGATTGCATCATGCTTAAAACTAGAAGCAACTTTAGCTTGAACTTTAACTCCTTTTCTGTCTCCAAGATATCAGTTTTTAGATGAATTATTATGAATAACTTGATTTCTACGGTTAAATGTCAGATTTTGCAGACCAGATAAAAAATATTTTGAATCTTTTGGACTAACTTGGTTATGTTACCTTACACAGCAATGAAGCAGCCAGAAATACCGCATGTGCAGTTATTGCTTCAACTAATGGGATCTGAAAATCAAAGAGGATGGATAGATTAAGGAAAAGCCAGTCTTTTTAAAACAATCACCCACTGCTGCGCATGGTGATCTACAGCCTATTATACTCTGAATACAATCAAGAAATCTTGAAAGAGTAATAGAGGAGCTTTGTTTATTTAAATGGTCCTATTATTTCCAAATCCATAAAAGCGGTACATAGTTGTATACATTCATTGCTGCTTCGGATTGTTGGCAGTAATGAAGGTAGTTAGGCGGCGTTGGAACTGTTTTGTGTAGTGAACCCCAAGAGAATCATTACGCCTTATTTTTCGCAGTCTTAAGCCATTGTATTTAAAGACATACGAAACTGAAGAGCTCAGCTCTCAATGGAACTGCTTAAACCAATAGAAAATCCCCTTGTTTAAAAAAATCCATGCTCTTAGTTTACATTGAGCCGATACAACTCTGCACTTTTCGCGGTCTTGGTGAACAGGTGAAGAAAGTCTATAGAAAAAGCTAAAGGGTCAGACTCTATTTTTATTGTATTTCTTATAACAGAAAAAAACAACAACAAGCAAACCCACAAATAAACTTTCTGAAAGTGAGGAGAACATAACATTTGCTCGAACAAGTCGAAATTGGATCAAGCACAACCAGACTTGAATCTTCTACCTTATACAGTATGCCTCTAATGAGATTTATAATTTGTACTGTACATGTTTCATTAAAAATGAAGTATACTAATAATATTATTTAGGAACACAGTAATGATCCGATATGAACTGGTTAATATTGTGTGTGTGCCATATGAATATTGAGTTATGGCAAAGGCAATCTAAATGTAAAAATAGGGGAAATTGGTGACACATTGTATTTGTCGTTATATTTAAATAAGTAATTTAATTAAATATTCATCACATCGACTCATTTTACAATCCTACTAGCCCTTTATTTAGACTAAAAACCCTTCTCATTCATTTGGTGAGGAACATGGCATGTTGAGTAGCATTTGCACAGCGTGTTATGCTGTTGGCTATATGCCACTGCAGTAGACTCATATGCCGTATTAATGCTAACGATTAATTGATTGTTAATTTAAATGATGCTCGATCATGGGAATTTGTGTAAATTGACATACCTAGTCCAGCTCAATCCTCTATATAAAATCAACAGCGCTGGCCTGCAGCCCCAGTACAACCTTTCAGATCTCGCATCACTGATTATATTACCCCTTTTGCGTATACAACATCAGGGTGTGTTTATTTGTGTGTGTTTGTTTGACATGATGATAATGTGCGTTCCTAATGCAATCGGCACATGAAACTCTCTATATTCAGTATGCAGACGGGAATAAATGAAGCACAATATGGCCCGTTGTTAATACGCCTCAATGAGGAAGTCTGCAGAAAATAACGATCTGCCCCATCAGCGCTCTTGATTGGCAGGCATATGATTAATCTCAAACTGTGATTAGGCACTTTGGGTCCAGGGCAGCTGAGGTGAGAGGGTATTTTCATTAGGGCCTCATGGATAGTGAAGATGAAAATATTACCATGATTATTAACTATTGTTCTGAATTTGATTACGTTTGATTGCATGGATGAAATTTAAAGCCGCAACAGTGGAAATCTGGACTCGTTCGAAGGTCATCGTTGACGTCTTCATCTCGCACTTCATGATATTGTTTTTTGGTCTGGTAGAAACATGTTTCCAAAAGATGTTTTCTAATCATGTGTCTGGGATATCAGCCCGTAGAATATGTTAATTTGGCCAGATTCATACACGTACATAAGAGCCCGTATACCGAAACAAATGAAATCAGGCAATCCTGTTTCATTCTTGGAGTCGAGCCAGGACAGTTCTGAAAATTATTTCCAGTGAGTCTTAAGGGATACTCATTAGTTCCGGCAGGAGCATAACATTTCTACACGCTCTTTTTGAATAAATGCAAGCAGGTAACATCCTGCCAAAGGCCATTTAATTCTCTCGTTTATCAAATTGCGAGCCGAGTTTCAGAGCATTTTTTGGTCGCCGCCAAGACATTCAGTGAGCGCACTAATCATTTAAAGCACTGAAATGCAATTTCAAACCTGCATTTTTGCACTATAATTACAAGCTTTTGTTCTTGTATGATTTCCCTCTACTTTTTTATGTCCTTGCTTGTCCCTGAGAGTTAGCAGGCGAGAGCTCGTCTAATCCGTGATGGGACTTTCTGGCTTGGTGTTTGGGATTGAGAATTCTATGTTTATTTACAGACCTGCGACTCTCGAATTGTCCTCTTCATGTAACAGCTTAGTAGCAGCTTGAATTCGGCATGAATAAACTCTGTAACCATAGTGACAGTGTTTAAAAAATTATGGTGACCTCTGAAAAGTCTCATCACAGTAGACATGATGTTATTTAATATCATTAAATCAAACTGGATAGTGTTTGGGGGTTCTCAGAAAATTTCAACAATGTATTTTTTATGGTTGTCAAAGTTAAAATGCTAAATTAAGATATGAATGAATGCATTTTTTATTCTATATTTATTCAATTTAATTTTACAGTTTAATTTACTTAAGACTGGTTGAATTATTTTGTTTATTTATATATTTTTTAATTGTATTTATAATTCTTTATTATAATTTACTTTTTTGTTACTATTTTTCTTTTTCTATTGACAGTAATTATTATTTTAAGCTAAATATGCAGTTATTCTATACAGATTCTACAGATTTACTATAATAGAAAATCTTATTGTGTTAATGTAATTAATACAAAGTAAATAATTTTTATATTGATAATATTTTAATAATTTGCTTCAGTAAGCTAGATAAATTATTTTGCTTTGACATTGTGACAATGTTAAAGCCAATTATTTCATTTAGCAAACAATGTGTTGTCTTTATAATGTGACTTGTAATAGTTTTACAAACAGTTTATATGGGTCTTTTACATGAAAATCTGCTATATATATATATATATATATATATATATATAATTTAACTGCCTTTTATATTTTAGGAAGGGTGACCCTTGCAAGGGGATCATCATATTTGGTGGTCCTTGGGGTCAAAAAGTTTGAAAACCCCCGATTTAACAATCGAGTCCAATTGAAGTGTGAGTTCACCAGTCAATTCTCAGTTAACCATCAGCAGCTTCTAAGTGAATGGAGAGCGTAGCAATTGGGACCACAACACTTATGAGAGCAGCTCCGATGGAAGACAGTGATTTAAAACCTTTGGATGACATACAGCTCATATCTCCATCTCTGTGAATTACCAGAACCCCACATGAAAAAAACACCTTTGAGACAGGCATGTGTGCAGTGTAGAGTAGCGATTTTGACAGACAACTCGCTGTCCACTGTGAGATTTAAAAAGAAAGTATTTGGCAGCTGCTCATGCTGCATAATGACAATTGTAATTTAGCAGTTTCATCAGTTTTTTCATATTTACTATAAGTTCACAAGAAATTCTTAATTCTAGCTGTCTGTCTTTGCTTGCGTGATGACAAAGGAAAGAAACAACTGTAGTTTGATCATATACATGATAATAGGACCATCTGTGTATATTCCTAAGGATTTATTATTATTATTATTGAGCCTTTTCCAGGGAGGTTTTGGAGTCCAATTTTTCCTTATTTATGAAAATATAGTGCACATAATTATGTACTCATGCATTTGTGTAATGATGACCAGATGCTTATTTTTTTATAGATATATTATGTGCATATGTACTTTTAAGATGAAAATACTTGCACTCTCTGCTATTGCATGATTCGTGTCTACGTCGTCTATCTCAGTTCCATCTGGAATGAGCTCTGCCATGGGGACTGTGAAATCACATGGAAATCCAGATGAATAATAAAGTGACTTGCAGAGTGGTTTGTATTATGCCAGGAATGTTGTTGCCATTTTCAGATATTGTGGGTGGGATGACTGGCAGAGGAGATATCACAAAATTGAACACCACTTATTAGTATTGAACATTAAAATCATGCATTTGCATAAAACATAGGTCTTTGGCGTTGTCTCCTGTAGTCCTACAGAGGCTAAACATAAAGCTAGTTTTCTGTAGGCTGTAGGATTATTTTGTGAAATGTTCTTTCTGTTAAGCTTTGAACAAGGAAAAGCTGGGTCGAATTGAAAAAGTAGCATCTCATTTTTTTTATCCTCAGAAATATATAAAAGGAATACGCTGGCAAATTAGCCAGTAGCAACAATGTCATTAGCACTTAGAAAATAACGGCTTTTGCATGTGCAGTGACGTGTGCATTTATATACTAGAGCTGGGTAAATTGACAATCACAATTATTTGGTGTAAATGGAGATCACGATTCTCCCACGTTTCTGAAGAGAAAAAACACCTAAACAAAATAACATGCATGCTATAGGTTCTGACAAAATGTTCATTGCTTTAGTCTATTTAAAAAATAATAATAATCTGAATGAAATTATTAAAATGGAGTCAATGCCTCATCCATAAAGACTTGTTTTGTTATTGGTTGAATCAGCGTGTGTGAATAAATCTTTAAAATGAATGATTCAATGACAAACACTATTTTTAAACACTCACTCGTTGCCACCTCCTGGTGTAACTATAACTTAAGCAATACAATACATACAAATGTCAAAATACTTTCAAAAGATGATTTACTCTTATTTTTACCATTATCATAGACATCAGTCTTTATACCCAAACTATAAACTTTTAGCTATTTTTATTTAAATGTTTGTGACACATCAATAACGATAATGAGTGGTTTAAAATAGGCTACTGTATGTGAAGCTGCTTCATACTGTACATTTACATGGCAGCTGCTCTCTCCGGATCAGCGGCAGCGCAAACGCAGATTTGAATGTTGGAGTGATGATCGTACTTTCAAAGTCTTTGGTTTAAACAGTTTCAGCAGAGTGTAAGCAGCACATGTTTTGTCGCTGCACATTTTAATGAATGAGAGCGTTCACATCAGAAGCGTGACGCCCGACCCTTTAAGATGGGCAGCAACAAAATACACACTGACGCTTTTACAGTGTGAGTCAGGCGTAGGCCTAATAGACATTGCAAAATCGTTGTCATTTAGGAATAAGATCACATGGGTGTTTGAATCGAGATCACAATCTTTTAACGATTAATTGTGCAGCTCTAATTTATGCTCATTTAATGTGTTTGAATGTAAGTCAGAAATATACGGTTTATAAAAATACATTAACTTTGAAGAATTTCAGGTAACCTTGAATATTCCATGAGATTTCAGTGATTCATGTTTCAATTTATACCACAACTGTACTGTAACACCACTCTGATGATGTAACCCATGACATTTCCAAACTCTATGCTCTACCTCATAACTTGGTGATTTCTTTGTTCTATTCTTCTGTGACTATTGACAAAATCAACCCATTTATTATGAATTCTCATATTGTGTTGACATAACTCCCTGAGATGAACCAATTAAGAACCATTAATGCAGCTCTAATACTCAACATCGACAGAACGATAAGCTTTAAAATGTGCTAAAGAGCCTTTCTGTCTAGCAAAGGGGAATCATTCCTTCCTGGGGTAAAGTGGAAGTATAAATGGACCATTTTTCAATTTGAAAGTCTCTCTTTTTCTGCAATGTGAGCAATTAAGTTGAGCTCTTGTGGAAGTCACTCACAGCACTCACCGCAGCCTTCGGCAGAAAGAGATCTCGAAAATCCTCTCGTCCGTTCCTTCTCATTTTTCATTTACCCCATGTCACCCAGAATGGTAACATGAATATTCACAACACACACTATGGCATATATGTCTTGATCCAAGTTATTATCTAAAAATGCATTCACACAAGATTGTAGTGTAGAAATGGCCTAAAGAAAATATATAGATATAAGATATTAGCCTCTTAAAAGGAAAGTTCTCCAAAAATCTTTATTTACTCGCCCTCAAGTTGTTCCAAACCTACCATGGAAAACATAAAATGGACTTTGCCTTCATGACTCATTGTCATCATGACATTAAAATTTCTCCTTTTATGTTTACCGAAAACAAATAAAGTCATATCTTATTGGAATGACATGAGGGTGAGTAAAGGATGACAGAATTTTCCCTTTTGGGTCAACTAATCCTTTAGATCAGTGAAGTTGCTTCACTGTATGTGGATACATCAGAATTAATTCAATATGAAATAAGGCAGCATGATTTGGGATAAAAAAAAATGGTGCAATTTTTATGGTTAAAATTGCAATTTAAAGTGTTTTTTTTTAAACAAATGATATACACATGGCTTGTTGTGCTTGTTTGTAGGGCTGCACAATTTGGCCCAACATTTGTGCTTCTATATTAATATGACTAATAATAATAATTATGATTATTATTATTATTGCTAAATATTTAACCAAATAAGAAATATTACTATTACAATAAATTTTTTATGAATTTTTAAAAAAAAGATAGTATTTAAGAATATTATATAAGAATAATATAACATTATAATAATAATAATATTGATATTTTACAGAAAACTTATTTTACAAAAAACTGCAGGGTTACCAGTTAATTTTTTTCAGGAGGTATGCAAAAACAAGTCCATGCCTTTAATATGAAATATGAGCCTCTTATGCATCCACTGTGTGGAAAAAAACAACAACCTCCTGTACACTGGAGAAAACATATGGATTATCATATAAATTTCTTTAGAGAGAAGTATTATTTTTCCTATTTGTTACCTAAAAGTGGATGGAGTGAGCATTAGTGAGCGCTAAACGCACTTCTGTTTCATTCATACTGGAAGCCAGAGTGTGCCCTCGAGCAGAAACTCCACATTTGCCTCAGAGAAGTAATATGTTAAAGGTGACATATTATGCCCCTTTTCACAAGATGTGATATATGGTGTCCCCAGAATGTGTCTGTGAAATGTCAGCTCAAAATATCCCCCAGATCATTTATTATAGCTTGTCAAATTTCCCCCTTTTAGGGTGCGAGCAAACACTTGCCGTTTTTGTGTGTGTCCCTTTAAATGCAAATGAGCTGTTGCTCCCCGCCTCTGTTCAGAAGAGGGCCGAGCCTTAATGCAAGCTTCAGACAGTGTTGCCAGATTGGGCGGATTCCCGCCCAATTGGGCGGTTTTGAATTTGATTGTGCGGGTAAAAAAGGGTTTGGGCGGGTGGTAAAAATTTGGGCTGGTTTGGGATCATTTCGGCAGTTTTCAAACATCTACATTTTAAAGTCTAATTGGTTAAAAAAACGAAACTAAAGTGCATGTAGTCCATAAAATCAGTCATCATGACATTACTGTACACACACGCTCATGCAGAGTCAGCTGGGGTTAGTGTTGACATCACCGACGAGCACGCACTTTTAGCCAATCAGCGATCCGCAGGCAGACGCGATTGAGCGCGAGAAGTTGTAGCTGCATATTCAAGTGATCGCTAAGGCAAAGTGACATAGCCTACTATACAAAAGAGTGTACAGTAGTGAGCAACTCTAAAAAACGCACACGTGGAAGGAGATCACTCTATGGTGAATATAACTCTGAGAGGAGAGCACAGTTGAATGACTTGAATTGAAATCAAATATGGGACGATTCCTGTCCATGTCATATGTGCACACTAGCCTAACCAAACATTTGCAACTTTACACCATCCAGACTGCACTCTACTTTTCCCTGACAGCTGCTGAAAAAGGTTTGAATCAACGATGAATCCGTTTTGACTGCTAAATTCTGCGTTATGTTCTGCAATGTGTACTTCCGAGGGTAGGGATGCACGATGATATCGGGACAACATCGGTATCGGCCGATAAAAGCTTAAAATGACCATCATCGGCATCGGCCGATATGAATATTTCTGCCGATGAGTCTTGCCGATAGGGTGGCGTGTTTCCTATGCGCACGTGACGACCGTGAACGAAGCATGAGCGCCAGCAACTTAAACTTCCAACTAGGGGTGTGCGTCTCACGGTTTTTGATCGTGGACGATTAAAATGTCTCCACGATCTGCTTTTGAAGAAAAATCATAGTATCGTGCATTCTATCAGTTCAATTCTGGCGCCTTCATCTCAACATACTGTACAACGCGACGTACATTCACATCACATCACATGTAAACGCAGAGGTAGAGTTACACTCACGGGACACCGCAATTCACAAAAGTTCATTGTTTGCATGTGCGTCAAAGTCTTGCTAGGTAAACATGTCATTTACGTGCTGATGCGCTGTTCTAACATCCGCTTTTCTGAGCGCGTACACCCGACGCTCACAGGAACTAAAAGCCTGTCACAGAGTCTGCATACTGGACTAATCTTTCGAGTCTTATTGCGCTGATACTGTCAAATACACACAAGGTTTACATAAACAAAGTTGGTTATGTCTAAAGTGAAAGCAAACAGAGAAAATCTGCTTGTCAAATGTGTATATTAGACGTTGCGTTACTCGCGTGCAGTTCTTAAAGAGACAGTAATAATATTCTGCCGCTTGTCTTTAAAGAGATACTGCACCCAGAAATAAAAATTCTGTCTATCTAATGTTGTTTCAAACCTGGATTCATTTCTTTCTTGTGCTTAAATATACTATGGAAGTCACTGGAGTACAGCAACTGTTTGGTTAGCCACATTCTTCCAAATAACTTTTATAATTTCAACAGAAGAAAGAAACTTGAGAGAGTAAATGATGACAATTTAAATTTTTGGGAGAACTATCCAGTTAATGTTAATAAAACAACAAAACACAGAGTAAATCACTCACTGCTCTTGACTGAGAACATTAATAGAAGCTTTAATAAGCTTTTTTTGCACTTAAAAAAAAAATACAAATATATCGGTATCGGTATCGGCATCGGGCAAAATTAGTTTGAAAATATCGGCATATCGGATATCGGCCAAAATCCTATATCATGCATCCCTATCCGAGGGTTAAAGTCATCGGTTCATTTCTTGATTGCCGTTTTGACAGTGTCCACCTGGACATTTTAGTCATATTGGCTAATTCTCCTTAATTATTGCCCTGTTTTGCTGGAAAATTTATTTATTTTTTATTTTATTTTATTATCGTTATTTTATTTTAAGGAGATACAAATTGTGCTTATCAACCTTAAATGACATGTGCGCTCGTTCAATTTAACATGCGCCCTGTCACAAGCGCAGCGGTTCATCTACATTACCAGAGAGAGACAATTTTACTCACCAATCAAATAAGACTTTGGCAGTACAAAAATTCGCTTTGGACGCCGTGCTATGGTGCTTGATAGAGGACAAAAGGGACAGTTGTGAGTTCACGGTCTGTATACATACTATGGCTGACTCAGAGCAGGAGCATCGATAAGAGGACTCGTTAACGTCGAGGGCATACAGTATCGATGGATCGTAAAATTTAGAACCGGTTCTCGAGTGGAACCGGTTTTCAATTCCCATCCCTAGTAAGGGGTAGTAAAATTCAATCAAAGTCACGTGTCAGTCATTTTTGACGTGTTTTTTCACATAAATGTCTTTAACTCCGAAGCGAATTGAGATATTTTCACCAAAATTGACACACAGATGTAGGGGCTCATTCTGAGGACACAATAAAAATTGTGGGATTTTGCCTCTTGGTGGCGCTATAATAGAAAAAAACATGAAATTCCCATTGACTTCAATACAGTTTTGTGATGTAAAATGCTATACTTAACAAATGCCTTGCTGTAACATTATGAAACTCAGAATTTGCCACCAGCACCATCCCCTGTTGGTCAAAAGTTAAAATTAAATTTCCAAAAATGCTAATAACTTTTGAAAAAATATGCCTATTGTAATGACACTGGTCTTAATATTCCTTGGGTCATGCCGAGAACATAGATACCAAGTTTGACTTATTTGGACGAACTTCCTGTCCGCCATCTTTATTTACTTTCAAAACCTTCTTTTTCGAACTTCTCCGAGACCATTCGTCCGATTTTCACCAAAATCGAATCATATCATCTCCAGACCATGCCGACTAAAAGTTATGGATTTCGTGACGATAGACGAAACCGTTTTCGTATACCGCAGCAGCAAAGTTGAGGCATGCTGCCAAAATGACTGTTAAGTCTTTATCTCTGCAATGCCTTGACATTTTGACACCAAACTTTGTATGTGTCATTGTCACCTCACTCTGACCACATCACATCGATTTTGTAACTGCGCCACCTATTGGTCGAAAGTGATAATCCATTAAATCATCTTAAAAGTTACTGTATATATGATTTTTTAGCCATTTGCCCAAAATTCTCTTAAAATGTCTTTAATTGCTCCTTGCTCCAGTTGGTCTGCCACTCCCACCCATGATGGCATCTGTTGCCGCTTCTTGCGCTTGGCCCCTGTAATGGCCGCTTGCAGCTATATTTAGAAATTGTATTGCTATTTCATAGTCACACTATGCCAAATTACAATTTCGGTTAGATTCCGATTAATCTTGCAGCCCTAGTATGAAATATCTAATATCCTAATATTCCTGGGAGAAGAAATACCACAGAAGTAAAGTTTGTTTGCCCTTTTTAGATTAATAAAAAAAAGGTCTCTAAAAGGGATATTATGACAGGAAAATAGGCCTTAATGGCCTCGTCCTCTTATGGGTTTCATAGCACATTTATTTGAACTTTGAATCTTTTCTGGGTCAATCTCCCTCAAACATTTCTATTGGAATTTATTTTCTTTCTGCTGAGTGAGGGTGTTGTATAATTTCTTTTCAGGGAGTGATGGAGACAGATTTCACTTAAACACAATGCTTAATGACTCATTAATGCGGTCAGCCATTGAAAATTGATGAGATAGACATTTTATCCCGATTAGCTCCGTTAATGGGCATGCCTGTAAAACCAAACTGTCCTTTTAATGATGCATGCACATTCCTAGGGCCTCTTATTTTTAGATCAATAATGCGTTTAGTAATCCATCAAGATTGACAGCGATCATTAAAATAATAAGGAAAGTGGATATTTGATATGAGGCGCTCCTGGTGGCTGCTTTTCGTGGAGGCTAATTGTCTGAGGCTGAACAAGACAAGCTGCCCTGACAAGCTAAGCATCACCACAATGCCAAATCAATGGGGATTCTACCTTCCAGAAAGTGTTTTTAGCCTCATGTTCTATTGAGATTGACTTTACTGCTTTTGCCTGGGGTCCCAGAGACCATTAATCTCTTATTTTCCAGTTCAAATTATTTTTATTTCCTCATCTGGCCTCATCAAAACTCAGCAGTAATATATTATTAAAGGTTTACCTTTTTGTTGCATCACAAAAATAGACATGGATATGTCGGAATGTGACTGGCATCCATTTTGGTTGTATGACATCTGTTTGGGGTCAATCTCAGCAAAAATACAATAAATCAAAGAAATGTGCAGTGTGTGAAACCAATCTGAAAATCTTATCCTGTGAAAAATCTTTGAATTTAATTCATATTTTATGTCTGAGGTCTCTGAGATTCCAAACAGAAATACTGTAAAATGTTTAATGGACAGTGGTTGCAAGGTGTTATCAAATTGACATTTTGTTGACATTTAGTAGAAATCAAATCATGTATGTAGAAATGACTCGATGTAAAAATGGTCTTTCAGACCCCAATCAAAACAAAGTGTGAATGAGGTGTTGAATTTTTCTCTGTAGGCATATGATATATTATGCACCACACATTTTGAATGCCAGAAATAGCCTATATAATGTAAATTGCATGTTGGTATGCTGTTCTGTCTTGGCTGACATATTTTTATGCTGAACTTCCATAGTTGGAGACTCTCAAATGGCTGCCGTGTTCCCTGGTAATACAAGGCTGTTGGAGTTTGTTATGGATGTCTAAAACGGATTTAAAAGCAGACTCGATGTGTCAGTGTTACGGTCACAATTGGACTGAGAGTCATTGCTTTGAGTTGTCCATTAGGAGCATTTCCAGGATTGTAGAGAACGCTTATAGGAGCTTGTCAAAGTGCTGTGCCACTTCCTGTCACTTTCCATTTACATCATATTTATTCATTTTGGCGGACTGCTTGACCAAAGCTACTTCCAATTACCGTATAAAATTTATGGCAGATACAAATACTAGTGGAGGTTACAATGAAGAAACAGAGTGTCACAAAACAAACAATAACCTTGATTTTGTGGTCATGCTGCTGAGATATATAGTTGACTTGAAGTCAGTTATCCAGTAGTCTCGCTTGTGACAAAGTCTGGTCCCCATTGCAGCTTAATCTGGGTAGCAGAATTGGTAAATAATAATAATATTAATTCCAATGTGAGACCACCCATTAAGAACAGACTATCCTATAAAGAATGATGAAATACAGTGTGATTTGTCATTAGTACATTTCTACCAGTTATTGGCCAGTTTTGAAACAAGATTCCTACTTATCAGCATTTCAAAGCTCTTAAGATGAGATGTAAGACTCATAAAGGTCATTTTTGTAAATGAGTTTGATTGAAGATATCTCAATTTTCATTCTGTTTTTAGAAATTAACATAACAAAGTAAGTTTTTAATAGGAGTAATAGGTTGTTTCTTCAACCTTGGGCACTTTTATCTCTCAGGGGTTGGTTTTATCTTTTTTATTATTTTATTTGTATGTACTTTATATTATATGAAGGTCACATTAAAACTGTATTGGAAACTTTTTACCACACTTTCTTGGTATGGAGGCAGTTGTGGCCTGTTTGAGAGTCAGTCGGGTAACCCGAAGGTTGCGGGTTTGATGTTAAATACTGGCAAGAAATGAGTGAGGTGCCCTTGAGCAAGGCACCTAACCCCCAAACGCTCCCCGGGGCGCCACAGCAAAAATGGCTAAGTATTGTAAGTTAGTGTAAGTGGTTACCAAGTAGATAACAGTGTCAGTAAAGATCATACTCGAGATATGAGAATATGTGTGATGTGTGAAGATAACAAATAAGTCTAAAAAAATAATTTTGTTTGAAAATAAACTCTCTTAAAACACTCTTCCAAAAAAGTGCCCAGGGTTGAAGATACACCCAATGATCACTGAGAGCTCTGTTAAGAGGATTTTTGTTGTACATCCCTACCCTAGTGAAAAATAAATATACTAAATGTATTTGAAATGCATTTATTTTATGCTAAGTATACTTTAATACATTATGTACTTAATATAAATGCCCTAGAATTGTACTTTTGGTATACTAAATTGATATACTTAAAGTCTGCTAAATTGGGACAACTAATTTTGTACTTAATGTACTTTAGTTATCCAGAAAAAGTGCTGAGGTCCAACTAAATATATACTTCAGTATATTTGATTTAGCTAAAGTGGAACTACTGCAAGTATACTTTAGGTACACTTTAAATATCTTGCATTTAAAGATATTATACACATACTAATAGTGATATTAAACACATTTTAGGCTTACTATTTAGAAATGTGCATTGTGCAGTAAAGAAGTACTCCAAATAAAGTTTCATTATAATATTCAAGTCTCAAGCGATATGTCAGACAGTAAATATGTTCATTAACATATTTTGTAGTATACTTAGTATGAAATAAATGTACTTTAAATACATTTTGGTATAAGTTTTTTCACTAGGGATATCTTGAAATTATGTTCTAGAGCAGTTACAGATTTCATAACCTGAACCCAAAGAATGACAGATTTGATTATATGTTTGCTATGAGAAGAGAGAGACAAATTAATTTCCTAGTCACTAATTGCAATAAGCCAATGAACCAATGTGTCATGCATTTAGTTAATTGATTTAATTTACTTACTGTAATTAATAGTAACTGACTCTGCTGTTCTCTTGTAACTTGATAGTGAGTAAATTTATTGGAAAGCATGGGATCATAGCCACATTTTGAATAACAGTGTCTGTTCTTTGCTCACTGTTTACGGAATGTGGACCATTTTGAATAGATGCTTAGCAAGAGAGAGAGGGATACATTTTGGTCAGAGGAGGAATGCTACAATAAAAACCATACTGGATATATTATTATCATCAGAGTGCTACTTCAATCAGGCCTGAAAAAGCCTCTTGTGTGAATGTTCTCCTGCATTAATGCACTGACCAGGCTGCCTTGAACTCCAGCGAATTTTTACTTTAAAATGAAATCTCATTGAATCTTGTGATAATGCTTTATTCTTGCAGCCAAATCTTGCTCAGTCAAGGGCATTTGTGTTGCAACCTCACTGTTCTCGCAGGGAGAAGAAAGATTCATCTTCACAGCATCCAATATGGTTCCAGGCTGAGCTGATTAGCCGTTTAATAAAACGTCTAGATGAGTTTAGCACTGATGTGCGCTCGTATGCGGCGCGGCTGAAGATATTGGACTTGCCCTCCCACCGTGTCCTTTTCAAAAGAACAGTTACAGCGACTCCTTTGAGATGGGCACTTCCTCCTGTCGTCCTCGTCAGGAGCAGAGGAATCTTATTAGAGATGCATTTTGTCAAAAAGACCGTCGCCTCTGCTTTTCTTCACACGCTCTTTTTCTGCATGAAGAGAAAACGATATGGAAATTGATTTTTGCTTCTCATTGCATCCAACATATTAATATTGTGCATGGCAAATGTTCCCCTTGCAAAAGCCAAATTTCCGACTGAAGCACACCTGATCAATAATTTTCACACAGTGCAATGTGAACTCAAGGCCTGTGAAAGTACGGAGACGCATACCAAGCAGAGCCTCTAAGGTATACTGTGGTCAGCGTAGCATGAGGCACTTGCTTTTCTTATCATAGAAAAACCATCATTTACATCCATATAAAAAGGTGCATAAAATGTGGGCTTTTGAACATTGTGAGGGTAATTTCTTCACTGTGTGTATCTGCCTATAAATGTTGGATCAAATTTGAAATATAATTTTGTGTTCTATTTTAAAGTGTACTTTTTCTAAACAATAAGGGTCTGAAGCTAATGAAGAGCACACTACACTAAATACAACCAATACAAACTTTGTATGTAAAGTTAAAACATAGTAATGAACAGCTAGCCTGGCAAGCCAGACCCACATCAAGATGTTGGTTCTGGGAACTCACCATTGGCAGAGCTCAATCCGAGGGGCGGGATAAACGGTCATTCACCATCGGTTTGAGGCTCTCTTTTTTTTTTTGTGTGTGTATCGGTTCAGGCACCTTTTAGGCACCGGTACCGTTTTAAAAGTATCGATTTGGCACCGGTATCAAAAAAAAAAAAAAACGATACCCAACCCTAGTTACTCACCAGCACTGCTATCTTCCTGTCTCTGTCCATCGGCCTGTGTCCATATGGCTTGTAGCCTATTCCATGCTGAACATTAATGGGCTATAGTTTTCTATGGCCCTACATTGGCTGGCCTCTGCAAGCTCCTCATTAAATGATATGAATGGCATATCTGTCAGGCCTCATGTTCTTTTGGCTGTTGAGGGAAAATATGTGCTACCATTGGCACCCAGTACGGGCTCACCAAGGCACCCATTTTGAGGTGCAAAGAAATAAAAAACAGTTTTCTGAATGCCAGGTCGCTCTCTCGGAATGCTAGCACCTCTGCTAACGCTTGTCAGTCCTGTTCGGAGGTGTCAACAGCTGTGTACCAGCCTGGACGGCTCACCTTTACTTTTTCTCCTCCAATGCTTGTGCTTCGCATGACAGAGTGATTGGCAGACTGATATTTATGTGTGCTTTCAAACCCTTGACATCTAAACAACATGAATCTAATGGTGCATGTGCAAAGTTATTTCCTAGGGAAATGGTGGAACAGGGTTCTTCATTCCTCTGATTTGGCAAGTGAACATACCCATAAAATCAGATCGTTAATCAATTCCCGTGCCAAATTGAAGCCGTTTAAGAGATGTTGTGTCGTTGTGGCTTTCCTGCTGTTTTTCATTACATATCCCTTTCGGCACTGAATTATATAAACTGAATGTTGATGATTAGATGTGGCTTTATTTTCCAAATGCATTTATGCACAGTTCTTGCTAACCTCTGTCTGTCTGTTTTTCATCATTGTTCTGCATTTCCACGCTGCATCTAGCTAGTAGAGATGCAATGATGTGGGAGTCTGAACTGCATCATGACCCGAATGACTGATTGTCATTGTTTCTTTTCTCTATTTTAAAGGGATAGTTCACTTAAAAATAAAAATGATGTCATGTCATTCCAAACACATATGACCTTGCTTCTGCGGAACACAAAGGTGAATATTTTACGAAGTAAAGCTGCATGATTCTGGGTAAATTGAGAATCATGATATTTTAGTTTAAAATAGAAATCACGATTCTCCCACGATTTTGAATAGATAACTAAATAAAATAACATTTCATTTACTAGAGGTTTTTTGAAATAATGTTTCAATAATCCAAAGGTGTGTTTAACTTGAAGCGTCGCTGCGCCGATGGATTGGTGTATGACATCAAAGTACCGCGTGTGCGATTAGAGAGCGGACGACTCCGTATGCTTTTGGAACACTCTTGCGGTAGTTTGATGTCATTGGTCTGCACTCCTAAAGACTTCACTTGTTTCATTACTGGATGAATCAGTGTTTTTGAACAAATCTCTTGAATGAATGATTCAATGACAAATACATTTTTTAACAGTCTCTTGACACCACTTAATGGTGTAACGATGTAATTAATACAATCTTTATTTGAAGCATCAATTTACTTTCAAAAACTACTGTAGACGCCAGTTATATCCGAACTATAAAGTTTTATCCCAGTACTTCTGTGATAATTTGAGTTATTGTAAGACAGAAATAATGATCCTGTGTGGTTCAAGAGATGGTTTGTGAAGCTGTTTCATATCTATACATGACAACTGCTCTCTCTTTGTCAGTGGCAGGGCCAACGCAGATCTGAATCACTGTGGTCGTACTTGTCAAAAGTTGAATAGACTTGAATTTAGGAATAAGATCACGTGGGTGTTCGAATCAAGATTGCAGTCTTTTAACGATTAATCATGCAGCTCTAATATGATGGCGAGTAAAGAACTTGCATGTTTGAAAGTAACCTTATAACACATTCTGAGATTTGTCGTTTACTTTTTTTCTTACTAAAACATCTTGCACCTCATTGTATTCAGACTCTGATCTATTATATCATGATTGTATTCATCTGTCCACTTCTAAATAACCATTTAGGACAGTGAAGCTCATTTACTTTATTTAAAATGAATGAAATGTGTAATTATGCAGATTTCAAGCCATGAATTAGTTCATAGCATGTGTGCAGGTGCAGAATAAAATATAAATATATTCAAAGTAATGTAACAATAAGTGTGTGTTAACCTTTAGAATGGTATTCAATGTGACATGAATGAATACAAAATGGAGGGAGCCTTATGAAAAAGAACATGGCATTACATTCTACATACTTTTTATACAAAAGGTTATTAATATATTTTTCATTGTGCCTCTGTAATTATTGAACATACGGAGCTGTTTTTTCTTTTTAGTCTCCTGAATGTCTTACTGATTACTTCACTGGATTCAAACACTGCACTTTTGTATCTGCTCTCACAGAAAGAAAAGCTGAGGGGTCACAACCCCTCTCATTTACAGTCAGTTTGTGTGAAGTTTGAGCTACACTCTACACTCTATGGTGCAGTGTCTACAACACAGCTCTGTTGGAGGACATGCGGAATGAGGCCTGGCATTGTCTTGCTTCCCATCTTGATGCCATTAAATGTCTCTGTACAATCCAAGGTTATTATAGTTTTGCATTTTTAAATTAGTTTTTATTTTAATATCATTTTCAAATATCCTATACATTTCGGTTTAGTTTTAGTTAGTTTCATTAAGTTTTTTTTTTTTTTTTTTTTTTTTTTTTTGTGAACACATTTTATATTTAGTTTTTATATATTTAGTATTAGTTTAAATTTTAGTAATGACCGTTTAGCAGACTTAACAGAACACTTCCAGGTAAAGACATTTAATTTCAGCAAGGCATTAAATGTTTACAGTTAACTCTTGTGCAAACTCTTAATAATAAAACTAAAATAATTGTCTGAGATTGAACAAAAAAACAAACAAATGCAACTTAAAAGTAAAAATCATCCATTCATGCTCATTCATGTGGTGTATATGAAAAAGAAAAGAAAAATATGCGTATGATTATTCTTTTATGGCTATTGCCATGATTAATCCTTTCAAACATTATCCTTGTATTGATCCATTTATGCTTTTTGTCTATTGCATCTTTTAATATCATATACTCATATTTATACTCATGTTCATGTGTTTTATTCAGACCAGACATTAGTTTACTTCTACTCTGACAAAACATCTATTTGTGGGCTAGACATGCTATTTGTTTTTTTCCGTTTTCAGCTCAGTGTGGTATCCCTTTTCTAATATGTGTGATATCTTGTTTCATTTCACATGAGATTGTTATCTTACTTGGAATTAAGGTACAGCTGTATTTGCATAAGGTCTAGACATGATGGAAATAGTTATTTGGCCATGTCTGCTTCTTAGGGCTTGTTCACACAGAAAGCTGTTTTACTTTGAAACTTTTGAAGACGCGGGCAATGGAATGGGGAAAAAAGCACAAGGTCTCGAGACGCGTCTTTTAAAAGTTGAACTTATTTTAACTTGAGTGCCGCGTTTTTAGAATGTTGTGTCATGCATGAGACGCTGCAAAAGACGCGAGCGCACCCATTCCGTTTGCACTGATGAACCCTCATACCATGACAGACGTATGATGCTTTTCCACCTGTAGCTGATGAGTCTGGATGGACCCTTTCGTCTTTGGTACTGAGAACTCAGTGTCTGTTTTTCCCCAAAAACAAGCTGCTGAAACATCGGGCCCAGAGAACTCTGTGATATCGCTGCATAGAACTGATGTACTTCTTTATAGCAGAGATTCAAGTGGGATTCCTGAATGCAGCAGCAGACTGGTTTCCCAAAGTACTCCCAAGCACACGTGGCTGTATTTTAACACAGTAGCTTGATGGTTTCTCATGTAATGCCGTCTTAGGGCTCGAAGGTCACACACATTCAACAGAGGTCTCCTGCCTTGCCCTGCACAGACTGAGATTTCTCTGGATTCCCTGAATCTTTTCACAATATTATGTATGGTAGATGATCAAAGAACTAAATAATTTACAATCTTGCATTGAGAAATGTGATTTATTTTTATTTGTTTGACAATTATCGCATGATATTGCGATAATTGTCAAACAATATAAGTGATGAACCATGACCCATCTTTGCTTGCAAAGTCTGAGATGCTCCTTTTACACTCAATCACAATAGCTTGTTTTCATATGACGTCACGCCACTGCGTTGCCATGGCGCGAAATGCAAATGGAGGGCAGGAAGTGATTTGCTGTATTTAGAAAGCACTATAACAAACTCAAAATGCCTATGTTTTGCGTCGTTTATGGTTACTTAAATCGATCAAACCACGAGGAGTTTTTATCATGTACCAAAAGTTGTTGTTCATAAGGGGGGAAAATGCAAGAAATTGACCGAAAAACTCTGGAAAAACGGCTTGCAAACCTACGTCTGCGGTCGGGAGGAGCCGAATGGGAAAATGCCCGTTTGTGCAGTGATCACTTCGTCAAAGGTGAGTTAATCCAACTTAAGTGGCTATGTTTGTGTAACGTGTAACGTTTACGAACTTTGTAAAGTCAAAGTATGTCTGTAAGACGAGGTAGTTGCTGATATCTACCGCCTCGATGGCAGGAATATCTTTCAATTCAGTTGAAAAATCGCTCCTCTTTATAACGTAAGGATCACGTCCAACATATGTTTGATTTTTTGTTTATATCTTTCTCTTGTAATAGCGTGTAAAGTAGTACAGTACGGACTTTCCTCCATCTCCTCCATTGCGCTCTTCACTCCCTGCCCTCCATCTGAATTTCGCGCGTCATCATAATCACGTGACTGAAACCCAGCTATATTACCAATTCACCTACTTATTGTTAAACTTGGATATTCTATACGTTTTTCTCTTTTATTTTGCCTCTGCCCCAACTTTTTTGGAGTGTGTTGCGGTCGTCAAAATCAAAATCTCTTTACAAAAATACAATTAAGATATTCAGTGAAAACAGGAATTTTTTTCTTTGTTCTTTTGGCAGTTAAATAAAGTTGAAAGAGAATGAACTAATCACAGATTCTTCATTTTATTGCATTTTACAAAATGTCCCAACTTTTCTTGATTTGGATTTGTTGTATTTTACCACAAATTATAAAATAATTTTTACTTGCACAAAACCATTTGAAATATATTTCACAGGTTAACTATTCTATTTTCCTGTTAATTCTCATAAAAATTTACTGCAGTTTTATTAACTCTGATTAGCAGGTGCAGTAAACTCTGATTAGCAGGTGCCCCCCCCCCCCCCCCCCCCCCCCCCCCCCCCCCCCCCATTTATCTTTTTATTTTTTTAGCTATCCAGAGTCATTTTTATTTATATGTGCTAGACATCTAATGAAAAGTATCTATAAAGCAGTATGATTTGCTAACTCAGTCTTTGTAGTATGATTGGTATTCTTTAGCCTATAGTTTAAAATGGACTATTGGGATGAATTGAAGTATGTACTGGTGTCAAGCGCGGGACAATCCAACATACCTTATGCAATATACGTAACTATCCATAATTAATGTCCTTTTCCGCTCCAGACTCCCTCTGGTTCTGCGGTTTAGCGCCACTGGCTAAAAGGTCAACCTCAGCAAATTAGTCTTGTCATTCCATGAGACCACCTGCATGCTTCAATAGGAACATTTCAAACCACAGGTACAGTGTCACTTTGAGTTATCGCCGGTTGCAGAGTAGCTCGGGGTCTTTGGCACAAGGCTCGTCTGTCGCAGCAGAACAGAGGAAGCTAGGAACACTGAAGGAAGGTTGTCAAAAACATTCTCACGAGAGAGCCATAAAACGGATCCTGCATCTCACCCCCCGTGTCCTTTCCTGTGAGTCCCACTTGGATTACCCATCATCATGTGAATCATTACCTGCTCTTGACCTGGCGGAGATAGACACTGAATGGGCTTCCGTGGTAATGGTTATGTGAATAATTAGTTTAATCACAGAATTACAGGCTCATGGGGCTTTGTCAGCCCTTGGGGACTCGCATCAAGGATTCCACTCAAGTGCAGTGAAACACAGAAGCTTCAGCACTCGACAGAAGTCTACAGAGCTGCTTTTATGTAGATCCATTCATCTTGCACAAAACAGAGGCTAACGCGGGCTCTTTGTCCTACTCATTAGAGGTGCACTTACGAGCTAATGAGGGAAAAGGAGGGATGGCGGCCTTGGCATGGAGATGCACAGCGGTCACCCTATTTATACTTGAAGAAGAGCTTGTTTTGTGTGTTTGTATTCGGCTGCACACTGTAGATCCTCTTATATGGGGGTTAGTTAAAGCTTGTGTGTGTGGTTTCTTTCTTTTTCCCCTGTCCCAGTTTATTATGCAGTGACGCGAGGAAGCTATTCGTAGGTTGCTTTCCGTGAAAAGTGTAAACACTGTGGCTCTGTGGTTCTGTCAAATCATTGCTAGTTTGTTAGTGCAGCAACATTTTGTAGCAACATTAATGTAACCAATAGCATGAGTTTTAGTGTGGGATTATCTCTATGAAACAATGGCAGATGGATGAAGGAAAATCACATAGTCGTCCATTGAAGGAGGGACTCAAGCAATATGTGGAACCAGAATATAGACTTTTTCTTCCTTAAAGGGATTCAGCCAGAAAGGAAACTTCTATCATATTTTCTCACCCACATGCCATTCCAAACCCATAAGTCTTTCGTTCATCTTCAGAACACAAATGAAGACATTTTTAAGAAAATCTGAGGGCTTTGGAATGACATGAAAGTGAGTAAATGATGACAGAATTTTCATTTTTAGGTGAACTAACCCTTTAAGAAAACCATCATAGAAACTGCATAGCAACACCCTATCAATCAGAATACCATAACAACTGCATAGAATTTCAATGTTTTTGCTGTTGCGTTTGTTGCCGCTAGGGACATATAAATTGCACACAGCAGCTTCGAAGTATTAAGCTCTCAGTGTTTGTTCTTGTTGTGTAGTTTTAGGATGCACACTCTCTTGTGTATAAGGGACGTCAGCAGTAAAGGTCGAGTGAAATGGACTTGGCGATTACAACTCAACTGACAGCGCTTGGGTACAGACAGATTTCCTAGTCACCTTGCTTGTCAAAAAAAGTGACTGCTTTAAAACCTTGCTGCGTCCTATAACCACAAATGAATGTTGAGAAACGCAATGTCAAAACCATCTCTTTGCCTTTCACTCTGTGCGTACACCGGTCAACAATCCTGGTGTCATTTTCCCCTTCAGCCAGGCAGAAAGCTACCGCGGTTCGTCTGTAGGTCATACATCTATATACAGCGTTTACCTTTTGGAAATGCAATGAATGACAGCTAAATGTGGCCTTAAAGTGTCAACATTCAGGGAAGCATATCGCTTCAATGATAATGTTTATTGTATCTGCTCTCTATGACATTGACTGACATTGACTTCTTCCCCCCTATGTTTATGATGTATGTTAAACCTTTTAGTTTGTTTAGCTCAATATCAAACAGGTGCAACCAATTATTCAGACCACCAGTTGATCTGGCTGGCTTTGTTTTTCTTTTCTCAAGGTTTTTATCAAGCTTCCTATGCATGTTATGCTGTATTCTCAGATGCATCAGCAGTCAGGGCGAACCGTTGCCCCTTCAGTGTTTAATAGCATCACATACACAACAGAGTTGAGGCTCAAATTGCACCCTATTAAAAGTCAGTGGGGCATTGCTCAGATGTTTCAGGCTGCTGTTAGGCAGCTCAAAGAATAATTTAACATGCATCAAGAGTCACAATCTAATATTTGAGGAACAAATATTTGAGGAGTAAACCTGAGTAAAAAGGAGTAAAAAGGCCAAAAGTATACTTAGTAGTATACTTTTTTTTTACGCATAAGCTAGGGTAAGCATACAAGTGCCATTATTAGCATTTTTCTAACCATGCATAGTCTGTATGCTCAGCGTTAATTGATATATATATATATATATATATATATATATATATATATGAAGACCTCCGATGCAAAAGCCTCTAAAAGCCACCTCTGTCAAAAATGCTCTCCGGACATATACGTTCATCAAATACTTTCACTTCAAACTCACTAAATCCCAGCCTCAGCCCATTAAAAAATGCCGGTACTTGGGTAAAAACCTATACATAGGAGCCTGATAAAAATTGTAATTTTACATTTTATTATTATTATATTTTTAGTTTTAGTTTTTTCGCTAAAAAAAGTGGTAACACTGGCCCGGCCCATTGGTTCAGTCAAAAAATGAACAGAGAAGATTTAAGAAAAAAAAAAAACCTGCAGATGCCCTAACTGGCAAGTATTTGTGTTAGAGGGATTAAGAGATACCCACAACTCTAGTTTAAATGAGTCCTAAGACATTCTTTTTGAATGTCTTAGTACTTTGAATGAGAGAAACGAGCACAAAGTCAAAACTTTCTTGTGAGGATATGTCAACCGCCTATGTTTGCAAACGCTATGAAATTGAGTATACTTGAGCTGTACGCATACTCTAAACATTTGCTTTATAACTGAAGTATACTTTGGGCTTTGCTAACTAAAAGTAGTGCTACTAACTTGAGTGCAATTTCGGTAGCGTGACAGTACTTATAGGGATAGTTCACCCAAAAATGGAAATCATTAACTCACCTTCAAGTTCTTCCAAATCTGTATGAATTTATTTATTCTGCTGAACACAAAATAAGGTATGTCACATCCGCATATATTGAAGCTATGCCGGAAAAATAAATTATTAGTTTTCCTCCCGAGTCTGAATCGTTCATTCATCACGTGACAGCCAACTCTTTATTACCACATTCAATATCATGTCAAGAACCATCATGACAGCAATGCACACATTTATAAATTGTAAGAAATTTGAGACCAGAAACGCATCACGTAAAAGAAAAACTTTGCACTTGTAAAGATTTGTTCAAAATCAACATTTATGATTGACCCATCACTAGAAGCTTTACAGTTGAATGAGCTGACAAACACATTCTGTCCTAATTTTCGTGTGCACTGTAGCATTGGGAAGTCCTATTAAATCAGTACGTTCACATGAACAAATCAAAATACTGTAGCTTGACTCTACATAAACATTAGCTTGTAGCTTGGGAAGCTAGCTGTAGCTTTCCCAGTTCTCTTCAGGATAATGTGAGCGAATGGGAGGCTTGAAATAAAAACAAAACAGTCTACGAGACAAATAACTGCACTGTAGATGGAAGGCTGTGTGAAATGCCTGGGGTGGGTTTGATGTAGTCCCAGTGTATTCCTCCTCAAGAACTTGACTAACTGTGGTTTGCCAAAATGACAACTGAGAATGACAGTCAATTGGTGTGCCAAATAATGTTCTTTCCACGCTACCATACAGGAATGTGTCTCCATCGGCCCCAGCCAGGCGTGGACTTGAAATGGAGAGACAAAATGATGTATTGATTTATCCATTCTCTTTAGAACCGTTGTGCGTGTGTTCGCGGGAACGTCTGGGTCTGTGTTTGATTGTGAGCGTGAGAGAGAGAAAGAGGGTGAAATTGCTTATTGAATGATGGAGATAATCTCCCATTGTAGTGTCAAGATTGTCTGCAACGCAGATTTAGGATATGTAGAATACCAAGAATTTCCTTGCTGCTGTTCTTAGCAATTCCGACTGGACATTTTTCATTATGCCGTAGCCGCTAGTTAGACAAGAAGGACTCCATCAACCCTGCAGCAGTTCCCCATGATTAGATAACTGCTGCTTCGCTGCGATTTCTCAACTAGTCATGTGAACCTCAGAACCCCCCCCCATAAAATTCATTCCCCAGGGCAGCAGTGGCTGGGTGTACGTGCGTGTTGAATGGCGGGAGAATTTGCTCTTCCTGAGCAGATGTACACACCTGATTGCTTCAGACTCCCCTGACAGCAACCCAGAGCCCCGCTGAGATGGGTGACCTTGTAGAGACACGCAGGCAAACCGCGACTGCCTCCTGTGTTACCTTATTTAGGAAGCTTTTGACACAGCTCGCCAGAGACAAACGAGCATCCTCTGTGTCTCTGTGGCTGGGTCACATCGTGACCTACGGAGCACTCCACGGATTCCCCCCTGCAATGCCTCATTGATCTGGTGGTCTTTTCGGAGGCGGGCGGAGGGGGGGATCTACTCACTTACTTCAAACATCATGTTATTCAGACGTTCACATTCCTCTTGAGAGATTTTTTTATATTTTTTTTATTATTTTTGTCTTTCACTTCTGTTTTATGTAATTTCATTTTCCTATTTTATATTTTGTTTATTTTAATTTAAAATATTTTCTTATAGTCTTATTTATATTTTATTATTTTACTATTTACATTTATATTTAGTTTATATTTATATTTTATTACATTTAATTTTTCTATTTACGTTCAATTTTTTTAATATTTATTAAATATTTTATTTTAATTATAGTTTTTCATTTATTTATTGTATTATTTTATTTTCATGACATTTTTTCTCTGTCTCTCTGTCCCTTAGAATTAATTTTTATTTTTATTTTTTGGCTACTGCACCTTTAAGAAATGCCCTTTACAAAAGCACACTAAATTACTGCAATTATCTGGGATATCCTCCTGAGACCCAGAAAAAAAAAGTTTTTTGAATTTAGTTTTTTTTCCATGTCATCACACTGTTTAGAGCACAATAAACAAATGGTAAAAAAAAACATATATATAAAATAATATTTTATTCATACGTTATGCTATGTCCTCTGTAGTGGACGCCAGGACTAAGTTGTTTAAAAAATAAAATGACATGAAATTATATGTATAGGCAAAAACAATGGGATTTTTTTTCAATCACCAATAAATTTTGGGGTTTCAGGATTTTTTCAACCAAAATTTGTATAAAGATTATTCTCAACTATGTTATGAAAGAAATAATGGAATGAATTGATACACCATTTTACTTTTTGCAATATGTGGGTAAAATGGCCATACATTAATATTCCCATTCAATGCAATGTATACACTTTATCTAATTTGCACATTAATGTGTTCTTAGAGCAACATTTAATGAAAAAATAAGTGTAATAATTGGAGTAATAATTGGCAACATTTTAATAATAATATCTAATATTGCATAGGAATATTGATGTATAATTTATTTCCATATTCACTTGTTGTGTCTCCCAGAATGCCTGATAAACATGATTTTAGTCCTGATGTCCTCTACAGTGGACACGTTTGAAATCAATGCCCTGTTCTGTAACAGAAAGTATTTTTTTTATTTGAAACCCCTTAACATTTTCCTGAGATGTTGTTTTATGAAATACAATTTGAAAAAGTAGTCCAATTGAAATTATAATTACAATATATTATCATATTTCCATAAGAATGCTACATTTGATCACTAAATTAATGTCAGACATTTTTAAAGACCAAGGAGAAGTTGTTTTCATGGTGAAACCTCCAAACATTTGGTATCTCTGAAAAGTCCTGAATGTGCTCTTTACAGGACACCCAGGTTGTGTCATGTGACAATGTATGATGTCAGAGAAATTCACTAAAATATAATGTCCACTACAGTGGACAAAAGTCTATTCTTGGGTCCCAGAAGGATACTGTTAAAAATAACTAGTTTCTAATATTGTGATCCTTATGCAGCCAGGTGCTACAGAAACACAAGGTTCTCCTTATTATCTCACCGTAACTTGATTAGTCATGTGTTGATGCATCAGTTATTCATGGTCTGATGTCAGACAGTTGTGGAATGAATAGTTCTTCCAGCTTATTTTTCCTAATTTTTCAGGTTCTTTTCCCTGATTTCCAAACCTGTAAGACATTCAGCCATCTTCAGAACACACATGAAGATCTTTTTGATGAAATCTGAGCTTTTTCTGTCGCTCCATTGACAGACTACGCACCTACCACTTTCACAAGAGCACCACGATGCATGCATGCTGTGTTGACGCAAGAGCAGACGTTGTTGCGTGAATGCATGTGGAAGATTAATATTTTGTAAATATAGTAAATTATGCTTTTTGCACAAAGAAAGCACTCGTGTCGCTTCATAAAATTGAGGTTAAACCACTGTAGTCATCTGGATTACTTTAAAGATGTCTTTACCTTTCTGGGGCTTGAAAATGGTAGTTGCGTAGGCTGTCAATGGAGGGACAGAAAGCTCTGATTTCATCAAAAAGATCTTCATTTGTGTTCCTAAGATGAACGAATGTTTTAAGGGTTTGGAAAGACATGAAAGTGAGTATTTAATAACAGAATTGTCATTTTTCTGTGAACTAACCCTTTAAAGACTTGTTTAATGAAAGCGTGTTTTGTTGCATAATGCAAATTCAATTAGTTCTAGACACAGACGAATACAGGCATGCACCCATTCTCACAGAGGCTTTGTTATGCAGCATATCAACAAAACAAACCAGAAAACCGTGCCACAGTACAGCTGCAACAATACCTAGTGAAGCGTTGAGCCACTTGTATCTCTTTGAAACATGTACTGTAGCTGTCCTCGGCTGAAATCCATTCTCTATACTCACCACCCACAATTATTGCCTTCGCTAAGGCGTGAAACGAGCTGTCAAAACGTCATATTGTTTTCCATGTCGCTGTAAAGAAAACTTTTAAGCTGTTTTTATTGATCAGCTCAGCTGTTTTGCCCGGACGTGTTATTTGCTTATAACGGTATGATGTCGATGGCATAAAGTCAAATCATATTGAGTCATGTTCTACCATCTGGTTATAATTTTGATTAAAAAAAATCCTTTCTGTTTGCATTTTGCTTCCCATATTGTTTAAAGTTAGTTATTATGACTGACAATGTTGTCTTGAGCTGATTGCGAATGTATACATGTTGAATATTAATGAAAATTAAGCAAGTAAGTTATAACAGAACATTTTAAGCAGCCTAACCAAGCTTTTGTCCACCATATGGCACTAGAGAGCATTTAATTCAGTGCAATGTGCTTTAGTTCTTCCAGTAAGTGCCTCTGTGAAAAAAGAAAAGAAGATGATTGGATAATGTTTGCTGTGTCCTGGCAGAGATATTGATCACAATTTTATCCCAGGCTGGAAGTGAAACTCAAGATATTCTTAAAAGTGAGAATTAATTTCAAATATGCGGGATTCATTAAAGACACACAGTGAAAAATTTGCGTAGAAAAGGCGTAGGCACAGTTATTTTTGCGGCTGATCTTATAGAAGTTTCCCTTTCAGACGCAACATTTATGGGAGGAGGATATTTAAATGAATCATGCAAGGTGATTTAGGTTTGTGCTTTTTACTGGTATTTGCTCTATTATTTACATCCCAAAATAAGCATGTCTTAAAACAGACGCTAATTTGCGCTGCTCTTAGTAGATTTTGTTGGTCATTATGGAAATGATCCGGCTACGTCTGTGTTTTTTAATTTGCTCGTCCAGTTGAGCACGCGCAGAACTTTCCACTCCCATCTGCGCTTTTATGGAATTTCGCTCTAACACTAATTTGTCATGTTTAGTAAATCTGGCCCTTAGTATCTTAAAGTCCCCCTTTAGTCAATTATTTTATCCCTTAAAACTCATCTTTGATCACCAAAATAACATATTTAAATGCCTTAAAATAGCTTGAATGTAATGTTCAGTTAGTATACACGGATCCATGAAATTAGCCCCGCCTCCACTCACTCACACCAGCTCAGAGATCCACTCGCTAAACTTTACTGTAGTAAACTCTGCACGATGGTATCACTCTTTACAATGCCGAACACATGACTGTAATTAATATGAGTAGATGTTGCTTGACTACGTTATCAAACTGCTAATAATCTGTTGGTGATATTGCACAAACCATGTTGCCGTTCACCGTCTCAGAGTCAGACAGCTGCCTTCTAAGAATCAGCATAGAAACGCTTTGAACATCATTGAACTGAACATCGTAATGTACATCATATATATCATTCACTCGCTATATTGCTAAAAGTACCCGATTTTTCACACCAACAGAAAAATATACTGGGATAACCTGTACAGGCTCCAATGCTTCAGAGTGGTCATCGTTAATGATATGCTAAAGCCCGCGCGCACGTTGATGTAATTGGTTACAAGGTAGTTTGTGACGTAAGGAACACCAGTGATTTCAAACCGCTTTTTTTTCACCGGAGTTTTAAGGAGAAAATACTCAGCAATGGTGTTGACTTATGAATTTGCACATGGTTTGTCTTAAAGGATATTAAAACATCACATATACATATCAACAACATTAAAAACTTAATATTTTCACCATAGGGGGTCTTTTTAAAACCAGGGTACTTTTTGCTTGGTCAGAGTGCATGAGTTTGGTACCAGAAAAAAACATGATATTGTTTATTTGACCTTCTGCCATTTGGCTTGACTTGTCTGATTCGGTACATGCATATCTTGAAGTGTCAGCTTCAGAGTTACTGTACCTCCCGCTCAAGACTTCAACATTAATTTAACATGTTAATCTATTTAAATCCACTATATCTGGAGTAATTAATTCTATTAACACAACCTGTACTCATGCAGATCATTTCTCCCCAGGTGTCCATGGGTTACTTTAATTATAATCATAATTGCACTGATAATTACACTGATTGGCTTTGTGAAAGTATCATTGAACGTTGTGAAGCGAAAAGCGATATGATTAACTTACAGTCAGAGATGGGTCGCGCTATTTAAAGGCAGTCGCGCATGGGTGAATTCCGTGCCTGTCAGAACGCTGATGATTCTGTCCTAGCTCAAGTCCACTTGAGTCATTTATTTGCTGCGAGAGTGATCTATGCGTTTGCGCTGAATTACCACCTGGTGAATT
Source organism: Rhinichthys klamathensis goyatoka (assembly GCF_029890125.1). NCBI lineage: Eukaryota > Metazoa > Chordata > Actinopteri > Cypriniformes > Leuciscidae > Rhinichthys > Rhinichthys klamathensis. Next base: position 846,067 of record NW_026606624.1, read on the forward strand.
ACATCCAGAGAAGTACGCCATGCTCCAGGGAGATCGTAATCATTTGTGCAATACTGCCGCTATATCATGACAACATAATATGTAAACAGAGCTCTCAAATACATTCTTCAAGTCAATATATTGTTATGATTTTACCATCAGCCAGAGTTGACAGATTTAGATCTGAGATGAGGTAATCGCCATACTTAAGTTGAAATGTGAACATGTACTGTGATAAATATTTCACCTGTATTTGTACATTAAATTGAAAAAATCTCAAGGCTGAGTTCTGACTTAAGACCTTTTCTTGGCAAGACTAGTGTGAGTAGAGCAGAGATAATTGTAGAGCAGAGATAATTGGATCGCTCAGAAAATGTAATAAATGTATCAGTAATAACTTAATGCACGATGCACTCACTTTGGCCATATCCGGTATGTGCATGTACAATTTAATCTTCTACCTTCGAAATAATGGATAGTATCAGTAAAGATGGGAAACCGTTTTAAGTGGTAGAAATATAAACTGCTTTACCAAAAAAGTCCTAGTTATTTAAAGATGTTTTTGTGTTGTTTTTAACCCTGATTTAATAGCAGTTTTACAAAACTTTTATGATGTATCCTGTTTGCATTAATAAAAAAAAGTCTCTTTGGGCTTTGAAATTTGGTGATGCACAAATTATTGCTACCACATTGGTTTTCGGCTGATTAAAAAAAAATAAAAATAAAAAAAAAATATATATATATATATATATATATATATATATATATATATATATATATGACTTGTGGCATTTCATAATTAATAATTATTATTAATAATAATTAATACTTACCGGTATTTGTTTTAATTATTTTTTAAATTTTAGCCATTTATCAGTTATTGGCAATATGTGCATATTGCCTTATCTGTATCTGCCAGAATGTTAATATTGGTGGAAATTTTATGTCAGGTTAAATATAATTGATATGGATAATGTATGAGACATTTTGTGAATGAGTGAGCAAAAACCTAAATTATATCCTCTGTACTGTATATCTCATTTTAGAGCCTTTTGGCTTTTTTTGATGAAAACGAAGAACTGCCAGCTTTGCTTGGCAGTTTAGATAATTTCTTCAATATGCACGCGGAGGTATAAAATACTGAAGACACATTGCCCTGTGTGCCGTCTTTGATCTCATAAACCTGACAGATGCAATTCATCTACCACTTAGAGCTGTGCAGTAATTCTAACTCTATCCGACTAATACACTTTAGTTCAATTAACACTCCTGCCTCCTCGCCATCAAAACAGGAACCCGTAGTTGTCCATAGTGTCCGAATCCAGTAGGAGGTCCAGACGAGCCTATATGAATGCCAATGTTGCCTCTCATTCCCTTACTGCTTGAACTAGAAAAAGACTGCTAAGCCGTTGGACCCAAAAAAAGTGACCGGGAACAGAGAGGTGTGGAAGCAGGAAAAGGGCATAATGGAGGTCGCCAATAAAGGACTGCAAAAATAGAAGCAACAAAGCTTTTCTGCAATAGAGGAAGAAATACAAAACAGAATACAAAAGCAAAGGGTGAGAGGGATGGAAAAGTGAGAGAGAGAGAAGTTTGCGTAGGGAATAATGCCTACCATTTCACTCGTGCTATCAGAGGGGACAACAAATAGAACTGTCAGCCGCTAAGATTCTCCTCTCTATCTTAATGAAATACACTGAGGGTAATATGATGGTGGCGATAGAGATCTCCCAAGGCTATTGTCAGATTGGGCTCTACTCAACTGAGAACGGTGCACTTTGACCCCCCCCCCCCCCCCCCCCCTCCTCCCATTGCATTCTCCGTCCTGTTCCTGCAGATGTGGGCTGACGCATGTTCTCCATCCTGTGAAAGGTATAATAGCGGCGTGAAGATGACACGAGGGGAGCTCAGCTTAGCTGCTCTCACACCTGCTCTATGACAGGCCGGAACGCAAGGATGAATCGGGCGTGTGACAGCGCATAGACACAGCTGAGATGGCGAGGATAATAAAGGCTGATTAATACTGGGCCGTCATCTTGGCGATACAGTGAAATTTGCGGGGAGTTGATTGCTCCAGCATTGCGGCTAATCGCGCCGGACGCCCTTGACTCATCACAAGCAAATGTGTTTGCATGCGAGTGTGTGTGCACTGTGACAGCTGTAAGGGAAAGGAGGAGGTGGCAGCGTTGACGTCCGACGGCAGAAAGAGGAAAATGAAAGTCAAAAGTGTGCTGTAATCACCTCACAACGCCAGTAACCATTAGCTCAAGTTAATGGCAAGATTTATACCGATGTTTACCCTTTCTGAGTGCGTGCATCTCCGTCTGTGGGTCTCCGCTGGTAATGACTTCTTCTGGAGCGAGAGGAGTCAAATTTGTACTCTGAACCGACGTCACACGTGGAGATTGAGGTCGAAGGAAATTGTCATTCCGCTCTTGATGCAGCCTGTCCCTATTCGACATGCTGTAATTAATTGCTGGAAAAATGTTGTCCCTAAAATTGTCTCCTTGAAAGAGGCAATTGCATCATCGTGGCTCCGGCAGTAATGGATAAATGGCGGAGTGCTTACCTCTCACCAAAAGAATATACAATCAAAATGGCAATGAATGCATGTGGAAAAACTGCTGGCGAAAAGTATTGTTCGGCTTGCTCACTTTGTCACGGCACGTCTCAGACAAATGTGCAACGCTGTTGGTAATCAAATTGTCCTATGCTGGAGACGTACGTTTGTTTATTCTCAGCATAACTGCCAAGTTATTCCAGTCAAACAGAAAAGTTCTAACTAGATTGATGTGATGAAAACATTTTTGATGTAAGCATATAAAAAATTTCTCACGCTTTGTTTTTTATGTTTTCCACATTCTTTAAAAAATGTGAGGTGCTGTATAGGGCTGTGTATCTGCTGTAGCAAATTAGCTCAAGGGAAATATGAATTATTAATTATCACTCGTTATAATTAATTATACATATTTGGATCAGTTAATAGAATTAACTGGATGTAGCAGAATTAATACCACAATCAACTAACCTGTTTGTCCAGTGAACGCTCAGTATTTATTATTTATTAATTCTAAGAAATGTTAATTTCCAGGGTAAGGGAAATAACTTACTGTACAGTACTACTCAGAGCATGTAGCCAACAATCTGCATGATTAGGGACTCCAGTATGTGAGCATAAACCACAAATGACTACATAATATGAACAAGACTTTATTAGCACACACATACGTGCATACAGTTTAGCAATGGAAAGAGAACAGAAGCAGAATGCAGGAAAGCAAGAATGTTTCAAATTCAGCAGATCAACAGCCTTGAGCAAACCATCAGTTTCTTAGTTCTAACACAGCCTTCTTTAAAAGGGGTAGGGATAGTTAATGTATCAAATAATGAGACCGAGTTTGATACTTGCATGTCTAGCCCATTTGAATAAAACTGTCCTGATCCAATTTGTTGAGGCTCCAGTTGATCTCTGCTGATGTTGTCTTGATGAGAGAGAACCAGCTGGAGTCAGAGGATCTTTGGTGAATGGAAAGACAAGGCCACAGCCTGACACAAACTTAGGGGTCCTTAGAAGACTTATCTAGGGGACATATCATGAAAATGGTGTTTAGTCCCTGGTGCATCTACCAACCGAGCAAACATGAAAAGTGACACTGCAACCCAGTAACTTTGTTTTGGTAAGGCTTTCTCTGCAAGCATGCCAATTATAATATTTCCGCCCCTTAATCTGCATGTTTCCACCGACGGCGGTGCCATTTGGTTTTCACAAACGACAACAGTGAATCCATTTCTAATGGGAAGAGTTAGAGCAAAGCATGTCATCTCTCGCTCAGGCTTCATCCTTGTGGTACTTTGACCACAAAATGTCACAGCTGTCTTATAAAGACCTCAGGGAACTGTCAACTTGTGTAAAAGTTAAACATGACAATACATGCAAGTCGATGAGATGAATCAATGTAACTCTACAACAACTACATCAATGTATCCACTAACCAAGTTGCAACCTCTTCCTGAGGCCGTTTACACGGAAACGATCTGAAGAGAAAACGCAAAAGTGGCGTTTCGTTTTCACTTTTTATTCTGCGTTTAGACGAGCGTTATGGGGGGGAAATCTGCGTGCATATGGAGACGCAAAAGTGTTAGAAATGCGATGTAGTATGCACTCCAGGCGGCTAGGTGGCAATGTGAAGCACTGCCACACAACAACAACAACAAGTCCGTGCGCCTGCGTACAACCTTCCTTCTACTTCTCTCCCTAGTAGCGCGAAATTGAAAAGACTCTTGGACGTTTATCAGAGCTGCTAGGGCAACTTGAAGGTCCGACGTATGGAAATAATCCGACATGTTGGTTGTTATTTTCCTGTACTGGCGCATACCTGTGACGTAAATGCGTACGCGACGAGAGACGCCATGAGCAGATTTGCGTTTTTACCCGTTTAGACGGAAACGCGACGGTGGAGCGTTTTTAAGATTTCCACTTTGGAGGGTGGTTTCACTTTTTTGCGTTTTTAAGCCCCAAAAACGCCGTCGCCGTGTAAACGAAAGGCACATCCGATAAAATATTATTACGTTTTCACCCGGAATCGTTTTCGTGTAAACAGGGCCTAAGTCTCTTCACAAGGCTGCACTCCGCTACTGGTTATTTCTGAGATTTTGGATGATTGAGATTTGAGTGTTTTGTTATTGCCGGAGTATCCGAAGTATCGTGCAAACGATCGGCCCTCTTCTGAACCGAGGCGGGGAGCAGCAGCTCGTTTGCATTTAAAGACACACACAACAACTGCGTGTTTTTGCTCACACACGAAAAAGGGGCAAATTTGACAAGCTATACTAAATGATCTGGGGGATATTTTTAAACTGAAATTTCACAGACACATTATGGGGACACCATATATTTATATTACATCTTGTGAAATGGAGCATAATATGTCACCTTTAAAGTGTGAAGATGTCACACCCTCTGGAGGTGTGTGAGCCAATAAGAAGTTGTTCCTTTGGAGGGAAACTTTAAGACTCTTTGTGTTCTAGCAGAGCATTTGCATGTAATTTGATTGGGTGTTTAAGAGAAGAACCTTCAAGTTTCTTATAATACTAATGTGTCACAGAGTTAGCAAAATGTAATGTAGATTAACTAATAAGGAATGAAGTTCATAGATACCAAACATGCTACACATGTAATTTTAGTTAACTATAGTATGCAATTCTGAAACATTAATCCAAAAGAGTTTAAATTAATATATAGAAAATTGGATACATGTTTGTACATTTCTCATGTGTTTATATAGAGGTTTAGAAGGGTTTAGAAGGGTTTATTTATCCTTTTATTTATAGAGAGAGTCAAACCTCTCTATACATTCCTTTGGGTCATACAAAGTCTTATCAATCTTGATGTGTCTGTGATCCGGACACCTGGTTCTGCCTGTGTGTTAGTTGCAGTTAACTCTAGCCCATGGTTTGCTTGTTGGGTGAGGTATATTATGGATTATTTGTTAAATATAACAAATAATTGTCTGATCCGTCTCAGTCACTACAGTGCAACTCATAAATGCAATTATAAGACGAGAAATGACATGACAGCAAACTTTACAACAGGACATCCAGTGACATATTACTTACGTCTCATATAAAAAAAATACATTAAATTACATGAGTTAAAGGTGCCCTAGAATGTGAAATTTAATTTGTTTTGGCATAGTTAAATAACAAGAGTTCAGTACATGGACATGACATACAGTGAGTCTCAAACACCATTGTTTTCTCCTTCTTACTTAAATCTCATTTTTGAAAAACACCCCTGAAAAATAGGCAAATCTCCTCATAACACCGACTGTGACGCAACAGTCGGGATCATTAATATGTACAACTCCAAAAATTTGCATATGCCAGCCCATATTCAATGACAGGCGGAACTGCGCAGCCGAAGCATAGCAGTTGCTCAGTGTTTGGATGTACACATGAACACAAGTATTTTTTAGTTCCTTCATCCGAGCCTCTGAAGAAACAATGGGTTAATTTTATTTTCTCTGTAAATTTCCAAACATTTCACTGACGACTGTTTCCTCAACTTGGGCCAATACAGAGCTGGCCTCGGATCGAGCTACCAAGCAACACTTTCTGATGTGTAATTGTTCAAGTTCAGACAGGTAATCTTTCTCTCAAAATCATTCAATACTGTTTATGCATCAGTAAGTCAAGCCAGTGACTAAAATATCAACTTCACATCGTTTCTTTTAGTAGGATGAAAAAAACGTATTTAAATTGTGAATACATTATATACAGAAAGCGATCAAAGAACAATCTTTCCACACAGCGCGAGTTTATCTGGACACTTGCCAAACTCGTTATGAAATCAATGACGCACGTTACACGGCACAACGAAGCTCTTACTGTATTTACATGATCGTGTTTGGATTGGTGAAAGCATTAGAGAGAGTGCAGAAACTTGCGTTGCAATGATAAGATCTTCATGCTCGCGATCAACAGACTGTGATCTGCTCAATGCTCATCACGGCAACATTTTATGTGATGGGAATAGATCTAAATACTTTAAAAACATCTCACGATTCGTTAATCTCGATAGCTGTAATAGTAAAAACGGATAATAATAGCTGTAGTAAAATTATTCGAGAGAGTTTCGCATGTAATACATGGCTATTTCATATGCAAGCATGTCAGCCAATCACAGCAGTGGCCGGTTCCACTGAATCCCACAGCAGCCAATCACAGCAGTGGCTGGCTACACTGAATCCCACAGCAGACACGCCCCTTCAAACAGAGCGTTCAAATCAGAGGCTAAAATCAGGCTAGGAAAAATGCCTTTTATTTCTAAATTATAACTATTTTTGATCTAAAAAACATACAAACATTATAAGGGCAACCCAGGAAACATTATAAAATAATAATAAAAAAAAACATTCTAGGGCACCTTTAACATTACAAAGTGGGATTTCTATAACAACCTAGTTTCTAGTTATGGATATCAAAATAAACATGCAAAAGGTCACTATGGTGGACACCAGGCAAATCTGTGCCATTCCTAGAACAGAATAAAGCACTAGCTTCAGTGCCAAGCTGTAATCCTCTTTAATTTGTTTTCAGATCAGGCTTTGGAAACAGCAGCCCGCTCTCAGTACCGCGCTCTCTGAAGAATGTGGGCAGGGACAGCTGTATTCTCTTCCGGCGCTGTTTAATACAGGTTTTCTCCCTGCTTTGCCACCTCAGGCCTCCGCTCTGATGAATAATTCTTGCTGGGGTGGAAAGAGTATTCCTTACCAGTCATTTTGAGAGGGCTACTGTGCAATCACACAGCGTTCAGTGGTCCACTTGGGCTTGTTATTTGCAATCGGAAGAGAGGGGTCTGCGGCCACCCGTATTAGTATGCGTGCGAGCTGCCTTTCACGTAAAAAAATAAATAAATAACACAAAAAGCAGCAATTGAGTTTGAGGCTCGCTTGTCTGTCCTTCATTTGATAGTTAAGGTTGAGCTATAAAAAGACAGAAAAGATTAAAAAAGCCCCCTTCCGGTTTGCTTCTGACAGTGTTGTGCTAGATGCAGGTGATTTGTATCCATGAATGCTGACTCTCCATACAATGTTATTTTAATATTGCTTTTGTTCCCCTGAATGTTCGAACGAAGGCATAATTCTATTGAAATGATGAAGCACATCTTGAGAGACAGAGGGGGTTTAAAATGCACTGAAACAAAACATGCAGGCAGAAGGTTGGCAACGCAGGCAGGGCGGCTGGCAGTCTTTTAATCCGTGGCGCTGCACTGATAAATCGCCACGCGTGTTTCATTTTTATCCTTCTCACCAGTTGTCTGGCCCCTGAGTAATGAGCAGCCCTGGGTCTTCTCTCAGACCCTTAGATATAATGTCCAAACAGTGGGATTAGTGACTTCCGTGTGCTGTGAATTGAGTGGGAAAGTGCTGCTCGAGGTGCCAGGTGCATGTTTAGGAGGCCGGTCTCCCACAGATCCCAGGCACAGCTACAAAGCGATAGGGGGAAAGTAGTATACTATGGTGAACTGGGGCAAAGACATGGAGGCTCAGCCCTTGGGCCAGAATGCTTCGGCACACAAGGACACTGTGTCCTTTGCTAAGTGTGGGGTTACACTGAGCCCTGAAATCCTGTGCATTTTATATGGACTTCCAACCTCTTAAACAATGGGAGACAGATTAGCTGTTGTTAGGCAGCTGAACTTTGCTTGAGCCAGCTCAGTTGCTGGAACAAGCACATCTTTTTACTTGCCGATAAAAAACCTTCAAAAGTTAAAACGGGTCAGTGGTGCAGAGAATTTAATTCTGATGTTGTTTACTCTGTTGTTTAGAAAAGTCTCTCTGTGGAGATGGGGAAAATGCCTTGTCATGCATGACAAAAATACTTACTGTTATTGTAATTTAGTTACTATTTGTCTGATATAACTAAAACATATTGAGATTCTCAGAAAGTGCTATAGATTGGAATTCAAAAATGTGGAATTATGATTTTTTTTTATGTATGTGAAAAGAATTTCTTATGCTCACCAAGGCTGCATTTTAACTCCTTTTCCTCGATTTACTGAAGCTTACATGTAAAACGCATTTGCAGCTGGACAGCTAACACATTGAGCATCTGGCTCGCTCATAGGCTGTGCTGCGGCAACTGCACATCCAATGGCGCAGGCGCCTCTGACGTGCGACCAATGAACTAGCCCTACGTCATTACACGATCTTCAGTCTTCACGGACCTTCGCAGGGTTTAACCAGACAGTTACACGACTTCCACCAATCAGATGCATCACTGTGGGATTGTTCAGGATTGTGGGTAATGAATTAGCCTACTTATCCAAGACATCGCGAATAAAAGGCATTTATCTTAACACAAGGTTAGTGCCCCATGAACTTTTGGCGTTTAAATGAGCATATACAATCACTTAACCGTATCTGGTTTTAAGTCTACCATGTATGGTTACATTTTCATGGCTTATACCCCAACTGTCAATGGATAAATTGTATTGAATTCTTACTCCCGGCACCGGCTGTGGGCGGGACTTTGATGCTCTATAACATAGTTTAATATGAAAAAACACTGGAGTATCCCTCTAAGATTACTTGTAAAGGAAAACCTTTAAAAACTAGAGCACAGAAGGACTTCTGCTTCAGCCTGTCCATATTTGCTGTCATTTAACAGATCGATGGAAGCAGCACTGTCAGTAATCTTTTCCTGTGTGTGTGGGTGTAGACAGCAGATTATATGCTCCAGTGTTTGGTTACGTCAGGTCCTGCCTCCCCCCATGAAGTCACTGAACAAGCCAGCAACAGCAGTGAAAGAGTACTGTTGTTTTCTTTTTTAAATGTATAATGGTGTTCTGATTTAAACAATGAGTGTACTGACAGTACCTTAACAGACTGTTCTTTTTTAGCAAGAAGCTTTTTTTATTGTATTTTTGAACTTTTGGTGGACAGAGCGAAAATTAAAATTATGGCTATTGAGGTTGGGAATGAGATCGTGACAGCACAAATTGGATTCAAACCGGTTTTCCTGGATGAGCACCAAAGCTCAACATTTCTGTTGTTACGTGCCGTAGTAGTAGACAGCTCTTAAATTAGGAAAACCACTGTACTGAGTGACAGACTTTGTGAAAGCCTTTGTTGCTGAATGGTATTGAAATACCACATTAGTTTGAACATGCATTTCCCACATAAGCACTATGGCTCAATGTGTGTAGCAATATGAATTTAACAAATTTAACGGAAATAAATGAGCTCAGTACAGATCTCAAAATATCTGTAACCTGTACTAACTGATAAACACAGGCTCATTGGCTCATGCAAATGTGTCTGTGGCAACATTTTGGCAAAAATATATATGTGACCACCAGTGCTGGTATAATCAGAATGAGCAAATTTAAAAAAATGAGTTCTTGTTATTTGGCACACACCGAGTCAAAACCCATATCTATAGGGAATATATATGTTAAACTTTATTGAAAATATTTATATAGCCTAAAGAATATTTAACATTGTTACCCTACTGTTACCTAACTGTTTTGTCTGCTTAGCTGTCAGGCTGAGAAGTGTGTCACTGGTTTAGCAAAATTATGCAACAAAATATCAATAATAACAATAAATAACAAATCTCATGTTAACAAGTACAAAAAAAACCTACATTCTGTAAAAGAATTACACAATGCGCCAGTTCGCTGGGTGTTTTGATTAATCACCGAAGGTGATATTGCAACTTGTTAAAAACATGCTGAAAATCACATTTCATTGGTTCAGACTCATGCCCTCTATAATTCGCTATGAATACTCACAAAGTTGGAATTACAATGATACCAAACTCGAGAAAGCATTGAGAAGCGAGCAGAGGAAAATGGCAATTTTTTGTATATTATTAAAACAAAGGAAAGATTTAGGAAGGTACACCTCTCAGAAAATGTATAATAATAAAGATTATTTTAGATGTTTAATTGCTATTTGGAGCGCTAGACAAGGGCTTAATAAACTCACATTTGTGCAAACCTAAAATTCTACCAAAATTGCCATTTTACTTGTTTTGCCTGTAGCTTGTAATTAGCCCGTGCTCATTTTGCCTGCACAGGTCACATATTACATTGCTTCTTTTAATGTTTTACCCGAAACAAATGAACGTGAATCTGGCATCGTTTTATTATGTTGGTGGTTGTATGTATCACGACAGTTCAGAAATAAAATGTCCGGTGAGTGGCGTGAGAGGGCATTTGAAATTAACGTACTACCTCCACTAAACCCCTACCAATTGTGTTAACAAAAGCAAATGTGAGTTAAAAACGCATTTGCTGAAGCAACCATGACATTTTGCTTGATTATACATGTGTTTGAGCTCTTTTATCGCGACTTGTGTTGTGTGTCACGTGACTCATACCCAAGCGTTACGCATCGCAATTGCAATGCTGTACAAGGTGAGCTATGAGCAAACTTACTACATCAGAAAAGCCATATGAAGCTGGTCATGTGATGCAAACATCAAAATGTATTCGTTTAGAGTCATGCATTATGGTAAAAGCATTTTTTGGAACTGCATGAAAATAAGTCTTTTTTAATCTATTATCTTCCCCTGTAACCATAATTTATGTTAAAATGAATCACAGTTGGTGGCATTTTACCGCCACTAGTGTTCATTTCAGCTGAAAAATGTAGTGAATTGGATGTTTAAGTATGTTTATGGAGTTTTACAAAAATGTAGGTAGGCACTTTTTTCCCCAATTCAGCCTAGAATGGCTGAGCCTCAGCTGTGATATAAAAAAGCTTGTTTAAGCTTCTGTACCAAAAGACTTTTTGAAACCCTTCCCTGCAGAATAGGATCAGGGTTTGGTCCACATGTACCAATTATGCTAACTGTTAAGCCACAGTTACAATACTGTACGTGGAAAGTTGTTTAGACTGCTGAAAGAGTTTGTCTTCCCTATATAACGAATTCCCTGAAGAACGAAATGAGCCCCATCAACCAATCATAATGCTTGGGTGCGCTGTCGTGCGTTGAGAATGTACGTGTTATCGATCGCTCACGGAAAAGGTAGCAGATTTACTCATATATTGAACAGCACAAAGTTTTTTTTTGTTGTTGCATGGCTTAAAACTAGCTTCCTAAACCCTGTTACTATTCTTACACTGATTATAAGTTGTAAATATGCTGTCGTCTCGGTCCAAAGGCGACGTGGTTAAAGGAGGCCGCAACAAAGCCCCTCTCTCTTCAGGCGACGCTAACGGGTCCACGGCGAGTGTGTGCCCCGCGGATGATTCTCCTGCGAATGTCACTTGTCTTCAGACAATATTGGACTCTTGTGAATCATAATGCTTTTTCGATATCTTTTGGGCATTAACTGTGACACAGTTTCTGATCATGTGAGAGGGGTTTCATGCCTGGAGTGTCAGTCAGTCGTCTGTCTTTCTGTCTTTGTATTTTGATGAAGGGGACATTTTATTTTGAGGGACGCTTGACAGAGACAAGAGGCTGTGGATAGAGAGAGGACAATGCAAAGGACCACTCACTGGAGAGGCTCACTCTACCAAGATCAGAGAAGCGCTTGTTTGACTTTGATAAATGAACTCTACTATTTATACTCTCGGATTCACTGGGAACTCTCTCTTGATTGACATGAAGCAGCCACTTCATTCCATCCTTGTCTCGTTCCGTTTCGGCTGGTGTTGCTCATGTGACCTGCAGCGATGCTGGGGTCTCCTGATTAAACATACAAACCATGATTGATCATAGGGTTTAGTCAAACAACTGCCTCGCTCGGCTACAAGGACCTTCCACCCGGCCGGTAGTCCGATTTAGCTGGCAGCAAAGGTTGTGTTTACCTTATTAAATCAGATTGAAATATCTATTTGCTAGCCACCGTGCTATTTAATCTTTATCTGGGTTTCTTTTGAGAGCTTTTGGATGTCCTTGGTTTGACTAAAACAAATAAACGAGGAAATATTGTGTAACAATTGAGTCACTAGTATTACAATACATTTGAAAGTAGTTCCCTGGTTTCCCAGAATACTGAGATACCTTTTACAACACTTTGCTATTTAGCATTACACTTTAGATTGGTGTTTATCAGGACACTTTGTTTGCACATTACAACTGAGTGAACCAATTATCAGCCATTTTTCTCTTAAACTTGAACTTTCAGATTCATTCTAGTGAATCAGTTTATTCGGATAGTTTGTTTAAATGAATCCAAATGAAAATTCAAGTTTCAAGTTTTTGCTGCTTTTGACCAAAGTACATCACAGACTTAAAATTTCAAACTAAAATAAGACTAAAAGATGAATATGTGCTATTTTAGTTGAAATAGTCCAAATCAGTGATACTGTAGAAGTGTTTGTTTGTACGTGTGCGTGTTTCTTTTTACTGTGCACTGGCTTTCAAAAACAAGTCTCAATTTTCATGAATATAGGCATGAATGTGTGTTAATGAATACAGATGATCCATCAGTTGATGTTGAGGAGCCTGTATCATCACAATCCACAGGGAAACAAGAGTGGATTTTGCTTCATTTCCATCGATTATGTGATCATAATTGCATAACCTATAAATCAATTTGCACTGTGTAGGCTGCATGCATGATGCACATGGAAATGCCATCTCCTCTCACAGATGGGTTCTCTAACAATGTCTTTGATGGAATGCAGAAATGTCAAACACATTTCACAATTGCCTACCTACCATCACATTCATGGTAAAGGAGTATTTCTGAAACTATTGACTTGAGATTTGAGGTTTTTAATATAATAGCAGTGCAGTTATTGTAAGAATTTGCAGATCTGGAGTTGTTGAATTTGACTTGACTTGTATAATTCAGAAAAAAACGTCTGGAAACCAAGTACACATAGATATACAGTACGTGTTAACATTTTTTGCATTTTTTATTATTATTTGATTTGCATTTATGCAGTTGTTTTTTTTAACTGAAATCATGGATTTGATTTTTTTTAAGGCATGTATTTCTGTATGGGCAGTACATGTTTGTTATCTGAACTGAAATTTTATAGGTCATGCAGAAATCCATACAGAAATCCTGTTCAAATATAGCCTGAACAGCTGTTTAATTCCCTAAAGTCCTGATTTTAACTAAGCTGTATGACTCATGACCAGTGATGAGAGCTCAAGGCCACATTCAAGTTAGGTTAAATTTTATCTTGTTAACTTCTCTTGCCAGTGATTGTTTCGCCTAGAGGCTTTCAAATTCAAAGAATTTTCGCCATAATTTAAAGATTTTGTAGGCTGGATTTTGATCCAATCGAACAAGAAACTGGCCTTGAGCCGAACGGTTTGTGAACTGCTCTTAAACCATAATAAATGTGAGGGCATTACTGTTTGCATGTCACTTGAGCGCTCTAACTTTAAATTAACAGCGTACAAACATGCTGACTTCCCCTTTTTAGGACCTTGGCAGAGCTCAGCATATTTATGTCCAACTTGCATTTTGTGAAGAATAAAAAAAGACAGAATCTGGAACACAGAAGTACAACTGCTGTCTCGGTCTTACTGCATGTTTGCAATAGGTTGTTTATCTGACTGGAAATACAGACTCCGAAACCTCCCCGTCTGTGACTTATGCCAAAAACAGAAAGACTGATTGATTTAGGGGATAAGTAAGGGACGTGGAAATGAGGAGGGAAAAGACAAAGACCACAAATGACAGACCACAAAGAGTAATGAAGACCAAGATTGTTTAACTTTTGAAAAATGTATCATTAGAAGAGGTGGTTACCATATTTATCTGAAAGCCAATCTTTCTATCGTTCTTTTTTTTTCTTTTTTTTTCTGTGTGCACTTTGTGCCTGTTGCTCTGCCAATATTGATAACCTTGTTTTTTTTCATCATTTCTAAGTCACCTTGCAAAACATCTGCTAAATAAAATAAATGTGAATGTCTGGAAAATCACGATTAATCGTTTCTAATATAAAAGTATGTGTTTATATAATATGTGTGTGTATACTGTATATATATATATATATATAGGCCTATATATATATATATCAGTGGTGTGGGGTCCATATGCGAATGCATACCCAAGCCATTCATGGACTCGCTGATTTGTATTAAACTCTATAAATTACTATAAATCCCCTTGTTTGAGGTGTATCAAAGCTTTCACAGTAAAAAATTTAAGTGATTTATTTATTTGCCAAACAACAATAATTTTCTTCAAATCTTCCACTCACTCATAGTTCCGGGTAAGCTGATTCACACAGCTTTGGCGATTATGTATGAAGGTATTTTTGGTGCAAATCAACTGAATACCTGTGAGTGAAATTTGTAGTTGTAGAGAATAGCCACACATGTGTATCAGTAAATTTGAAGTCTCAGAGAGAAATGTTTTTAAGAGTTGCAAACTTGTAGACTTTTTTTCTCTTCCACACACAACACAACAGTTACACCTTCTCAAATTCTTTATTGCAAATCACAAATTCTACAAATCACAAATTAAGAAACTCGTACTCTCACAATTTTTGCTACAGTTGCTGCAGTGAATATGGTGAAAAACACATTTACACACCTGCATCAAAAAATGTGAAGTCACAGAGAAATTTTGATCATCCGCAAATTAGTATGTGAATTTATCCAATGAGAGTTGCACACTTGTAGAATTTTTTCTTGCAAATGTCTTGTATATTTTTCTAGCACAAACACAAGTACATAACTACAACTGCTTGAATCTGCTGCGACAAATCTCAAACACAGTTTTTCGCTTTTAAGTGACAAGTTTGGCGCGCTCTCCCTTTTGCACCATTGATCTATGTGAAATGTGGAGCTAAAGTGAGTTGTGCATCTCTAGAGGCAGCGGGCGGAGCCTACATGAATATTCATGAGTTTCCCGGGCATGCGTGTGGAACTGCTAATTTTAGTTCACGCTCCTCATTAAAATATATATATATATTTTTTAAATAATTGAATTTTTATTATACTTACATTTATTCTAATTATATTTTACTTTTATTAATAATATTTTTGACATGAGTCACCCAGCATACAAAAAAGCATATATGCATATATATGTATGTTCAAAGCATGTGTGTGTGTGTATGTATATTTATATACACTCACCTAAAGGATTATTAGGAACACCATACTAATACTGTGTTTGACCCCCTTTCGCCTTCAGAACTGCCTTAATTCTACGTGGCATTGATTCAACAAGGTGCTGAAAGCATTCTTTAGAAATGTTGGCCTATATTGATAGGATAGCATCTTGCAGTTGATGGAGATTTGTGGGATGCACATCCAGGGCACGAAGCTCCCGTTCCACCACATCCCAAAGATGCTCTATTGGGTTGAGATCTGGTGACTGTGGGGGCCATTTTAGTACAGTGAACTCATTGTCATGTTCAAGAAACCAATTTGAAATGATTCGTGCTTTGTGACATGGTGCAGTATCCTGCTGGAAGTAGCCATCAGAGAATGGGTACATGGTGGCCATAAAGGGATGGACATGGTCAGAAACAATGCTCAGGTAGGCCGTGGCATTTAAACGATGCCCAATTGGCACTAAGGGGCCTAAAGTGTGCCAAGAAAACATCCCCCACACCATTACACCACCACCACCAGCCTGCACAGTGGTAACAAGGCATGATGGATCCATGTTCTCATTCTGTTTACGCCAAATTCTGACTCTACCATCTGAATGTCTCAACAGAAATCGAGACTCATCAGACCAGGCAAAATTTTTCCAGTCTTCAACTGTCCGATTTTGGTGAGCTCTTGCAAATTGTAGCCTCTTTTTCCTATTTGTAGTGGAGATGAGTGGTACCCGGTGGGGTCTTCTGCTGTTGTAGCCCATCCGGCTCAAGGTTGTGCGTGTTGTGGCTTCACAAATGCTTTGCTGCATACCTCGGTTGTAACGAGTGGTTATTTCAGTCAAAGTTGCTCTTCTATCAGCTTGAATCAGTCGGCCCATTCTCCTCTGACCTCTAGCATCAACAAGGCATTTTCGCTCACAGGACTGCCGCATACTGGATGTTTTTCCCTTTTCACACCATTCTTTGTAAACCCTAGAAATGGTTGTGCGTGAAAATCCCAGTAACTGAGCAGATTGTGAAATACTCAGTTGCTGGCACCCGTCAGTACCCGTCTGGCACCAACAACCATGCCACGCTCAAAATTGCTTAAATCACCTTTCTTTCCCATTCTGACATTCAGTTTGGAGTTCAGGAGATTGTCTTGACCAGGACCACACCCCTAAATGCATTGAAGCAACTGCCATGTGATTGGTTGATTAGATAATTGCATTAATGAGAAATTGAACAGGTGTTCCTAATAATCATTTAGGTGAGTGTGTATTTGAAATTGAAATTGAAATTACGATGTAGCCTGTGAACTTTGTACAGCTACCATCCGTCCCTGTAACTTCTGATGTCCTCAGAGCTTTGTCCTGCACTAATGCGGTCAGAACATTTAGTATGCTCTTAACCCGCTCCATCGACAAACGTGCGAAATCGATCGCGAAGGATATATAGAGTTGACAGAAAAATGTTATACATGCCGTTGCCGAAGCAGGTCAATACAACAAAGAACTAAAGCCCCGCCTCACCCAGTTCGGGTACCGGACCTAGTTGAAACAATCATGCATCTAGCTGGCAGAGTGCCAAAACTTCGCCGGCGCCTTCAGCTCCGCCCTGAACACGGTCGAGCCGACGCGGGACTGATATATCACAGTGATTATAATGAAGCAATAAGGGTATATTGGCGCACACAGCATAATGAAGCAAGAAGTGCTGGTGCATACAACATCAGAACAGCTGTTAAAAGCATGCATACAAAACACAGCTTCCGGAATAAATCCGCGGGACGAGCGAAGTGGACGCACAATAATGGGGCAGACAGCTGAAACCAACGCAACGCATACTGAAAAGACGCAGAACACAGAAGGTTGTGCTATAAATGCATTAGTCGTCTAAGTAGTCCAGAACGCGCTCCCTACTGAGTCCGAAGGGGTAAAGAAGCACTGCATACTTTTCGTGACACCTTCGAACACGAATCTCGGTAAAACGCCTGTGAAAGTATGCGCCTTTCAGATCCACCGCTATAAACCAGTCTCCGGGTCGAATGTGCGCGAGGATCTGTTTTATTGTGATCATTACATTACATTATAACGCGTGTTTAGCAAGTCTTATGCCACTCGGTACCACTTGAAGATACTCTTTAGTCTTTACCGCTATGGAGGTATTTTGTCATGTCTAATGTATTAATAGGGCCACCAGAATGCAACCAAAGCACAATAACTAGAAGGCTAGGTAATTGTAAATCATACAAAATAAATGCCATGATCACTAGATTTTATACAGGTGTTACTATAATAATTTTGTTAATGGTGATCAGCAACCAAATATTGATAATGTGGAAGTTACTGCCTTTTGCCTTGGCATGACTTCTCACTTTTTGCTGACAATACAAAGGCAGAGTACAGTAACTTTAAAATAGTGGTCAAAAGTCAAGTTTGAGCTCAAAATTTTGTTATGTAGATAATTTCCATTACTTAAACATCTAATTGCCAGATTTTCAGTGTCCTACCTATAATTAATTTGGCGGGACAACTAAAAATCTTTAAAGTCATTTTTCTCAGTTCCACACTCTAGCGAGTTAATGTCTTTTGCCTTTGTAGGGCAGTATGCACGGCGGTATTTCCGGTGAAGGTCTAAGGATGCTGGATTACTTCCGCCGATCGTAGAGTCCAATGCTATACCGATAATTTATATTGGTTTTTATACTCTATTGCTATACTAAAGAAACGTTAGTCACAAAAACAGACACCCCTCATTTTTGTTTATGCTTCTTTGTTTATTATATTAAATAAACACAACTATATATAAAATCACATCTAAACGTATTAAAGTTTCGTTTCAAAGACGAGAGGACAGTACATTTTGAAGACTCTGCCATAATCCCGGTTTCCTCGGTTTTCCTCCGCTTTAAATCTCCCCAACCGGAAACGCAAGAGCATCCTTGCATCAAACGCGGAAGTTATGCGTGCATATAGCCCATTTAATACATACTTGCTGAATAAAAGTATTAATTGCTTTCCCAAAAAAAAAAAAAAATTGACCGTTTAATTTAGTTTTTTTTTTTTAAGAACTAGAAAATAAAAGTTATTTGTGGAACTTTCTATCACTATCAAGCTCTAATCCTTTTAGTTTGAGGCCCGTCCTCTTCTTCATGGTAGTAGAGATCTAGAAATCAGATGTAGATATGAACCTGATCCAGCTGCATCAGGTGCTTCGGTACCAGGGCATCTGGTCACACTTAGATGGGTTCCCCCCCTTCCATCAGACTTAGCACTCCAATCGCCAGAGTAGTGAGATAATGTCGACAGCCCACAGCAATTAAAACCCTTGAGTCTAGAAGCAGCTGATATGGGCTCCTGATTGCTGTCTATTCTGTTGTGCATGGGGAGGAGGTAGATTAGATGTGTGTCATGCATCCCTAAGCCTAACACTCTCTGGGCTCGAGCTTGTCATTAAACAGTAAATCATTCTGATTGAACATGCATCATCTCGTAGCAACTTCATGACAAACCCAGTCCCAGCTCCAGAAGGCAGATCATCTTTTTAAGCGGCATAAATCAGCTGCCATCCACGTTCATCATTCACAAATCCGCTCTTAATGCTCAGTTCCCACTCACTTTTCCCTAAATCTTTGAATATAAAAGCCTATTCAACACATGTGGCCCGGGCTCCTGGCTTCATCAACCATTAAGGTGCTGTTAACATTCGGTTTGCTGCTTTGCCTAAAATTATCTTAAAGGAATGTTTCGGGTTCGATAAAAGCTTTATCGACAGCTTTTGTGGCATAATATTAATTATTTCAGAAAATAATTTCAAAAACATCTCTCTGATTTTTTTTATTACTTTATCTGAGGTGAGATTTTATTATTTATGAATAGTTGAATTTATGCTTTTTTTATATATTATTATATTATATTATAATTTAAATCAGATCAGATATAATGTTTGCGTTTTGTTTCTGTATTTAAGACAGTTTATTTGAATGTTTACTGCCTTTTCCTTTGCAATGTAAGTCTGTTTCTGTAACCATTTTGCTTTTTATTAAAAACTTTATTAAAAAAAAATATGCTCTGTGGTAATCAACATTGTGCCACAAAAGAGCATAGCTTTAAGAAGTGGAATTGTCTTGGACACAATATCATATTTAGAGGAGTCGGCATCACAATATTTATAAAAGACAAGATTTTTCTCAAATGTTGTTAATTGTGGCAAAGAAACAGCTATTCTCTATGTCTGAATGATGCTTGGTGTGATTACATTGATTGCAGATTTTTGTTCTGGGTCTCTAATTGGCTGCTGCTCAATCTGAAGTGCAGTAATATGTAGACTGTGTGTGCATCTGAAATCTGATGTATTTCAAAAATAAATCTTTGGTTTGTTTTAGTTTGTTTGACTTGTGGTGTTAGGTATAGACCGTCACTACAAGCAACCTATGGTAATGCACTGAATGCAACCAACAAGAAGCTGAAACATTTAACAAACATGGTTAGCCTTCTAGGAACTAATTAATGTCAATCACTGATATGATTAATTGGTTTTAATTATTAATAACCTTAGATAAATGACAATTTCCCAGGTGCACATTGGTTCATAATCTTGAAATGTAATGGCTAAATGTATATAAGTGCTAGAAATCACAGGGATTGTGGTTATCTTCATTACCAATCTTGATTTAAGGGCTTTATATTTATGAGGTGACTATAATCACTTCATTACGTTGGAATGCATTGTGCATAATTGCTGGTCTCTAGAATCATTGTAGAAAAATATCCATTGTTACCTAATAAGGGAAAAATACCAATTGTCTCTGCAAACTTTGCAAAGTAACTCTTGGGGTAATTAAGATCTCGTTTGCCTGTTGTTTCCTCATACTGCTGAAAGGTGTGCGTTTATGAAGTTGGAGTTTTCTGCCAAACGGCAACCGAACAAGAGGCAATCAAGAAATATTTACAGTATCCGCTTCTGCTCTTTTGAAGGGTTTTAATTGCCCAGTGAGACGAATTATCTCCTATTCTTGAATTAAGTATGAAATCTGAAGAGGGACACTTAGTGTTAAAATGGCTCAATCTACGTTTTGATTAGCCTGGCTAACGTCAGACCTCGCCTCATTGAGATTGAGACGTGGTCTGGGAACCACATGTTCATTTTCTCGTATTTGAGGCGTGGTTTACGAATGCCCAGAGCCGTTTATTGGGTGCTACGAATGTCTATCAAATGCGCCTGTGCGTAGCTCATAGCCAATCGTTTCAATTATACCAGATGACGTATGTAGAGCGACAGAAATTCGACGATGGGTCAGAGATTTAGGTCTACTATATATAAACTACTTAGAACAATATCTAAGGCTGCATCGAAAGGTAACTTTGCGTCTGCTGCCATGTTGGGTCCATAGATATAAACAAACTGCTTCGGTGTGTCGCATAGACGTCGTCATCGTCTTGCTGCATCCTCCCCGTTCTGTGATTGGTCCCCTCGCTGAGGCGAAAATCTGGTTCATGGTATCCAGGCTGCCTAGCAGCGTGAATGAAATCGTGCTGCGCTCAAGGCATGGGGGAACCCAGGCTACGTTTTGATAGATTTTGCCATTGAACATGCAGATTGTTCCGTTTGCTTTTAAAAGTGTTCTCCTTGATTGGTCCATGGTCCATTATTGTTGCCAACAGTAGTGTTTTTTTCCCCCTGTGTGAAATGAAATATAATAAAAAGAAAAGGCATTTTATAATATCTTGTTATATTATTAATAAATTAGTTACGCATCAAAAGTTTGGAACCATAAAGTAAAATATATGTGTGTGTGTGTGTGTGTATGTATGTATATATATATGTTTGTGTATGCTCACCTATTGTAATATCATCTCCTTGAGTTTGGTCTCTCTTTCTTATCTTCTCTCTCACAGCAGTTTCTTGGCTCAACAGGACACCGTTTCCTGAATTATATTTAAAATGCACGGTCGCCAGAGCACCTTCTTCTAAAATACATTGAGGAACAAGGAGCATCTCTAAATCTTCTCTAGAACAACATGTCTGAGCTTTAAGCGCCATGTGGCCTTGCTGCTTAATGTGTCTCAAGGCTTTGTTCCAGAGATGCTTTCTCAGCATAAACACATACATTTCATCTACTCCTTTTTTCCCCCCTGAGGAACAACAGGGCTGCTTTGTTCCACCCTATTTTCTCCTGTGAGGTACCATGAAAGTGCTTAAAAATGTCTGTGACACCACAAATCAGTGGACTGTTTATCCCACTTATGATAAAGTATAGAGTAATGCTTGTAGACAACAAAGTCGGCAATTCCTCTCTTCCTGAAGACATTTGCTTCGCCATTGATGCCTAGGAAAGCCATTACCATTAATCACACCAAAGAATTACACAGTGCGCAGTCCAGCCCGGTCCATCTCGGAGTTGTTTAGATTTCTTATTGTGCCTTTGGCAGATTACTGTTATTAATGGCAGAAAGGGTGCTTTGCAAACTCTCATTAGATGTTATTTTAATGGTGAGACTGATGGATTAAGATGTGGAAGAGACCATGCTTGCTTCTACAACCAGTTAATATGAACCAATTACTGCGGTACGTTCATAGCCTCAACATTTTTTATTTTTTAAATGATAGTCAACTAGGTTCCGGTTCATTTCAGAATGATTTTAGCACTAGTGCACTCAGCATTTTGCTACATAGTCCGTGCTATACTTAGCCGTCCCTTCAGATCCCAACTGCTTTCTGAGGGGATCCATGAGCAGTGCTGGGTTTTTTTTAATTCATTTTTTACTCCGTAGTTGGTGATGTGTTTTTTTTTATGAGACATTGCAGCAGCTTTATGTCAGCCCCACGCTCCATCTCTCCAGACATTTAAGGCAACGTTTTAACATTGACATACCAGGCGGCACAGGAACTGCATTAATAAATGTTAGGAGCACAGTGGAGATGTCTCACTGACATTTAACAGTAATATCCAGCCTCACAGAGTCTCCAATACATGTGGTGGTTGAAGGTGAGGAGCAGATGGAGTATGGAGGCTGTAAACTGGTCTGTCTGATCAGTTTACAGTTTACCAGCACAGTTTACCAGCACTGTTCCTCTGGGCGAAGTCTTATGCCATTGGGCGGATCACTACAACACTGCAACGAGCCAGAGTAACGGAAAGTACTGGAAGCCTGTTTAGTGGATTTAAGCTCGGTTAAAAGCTCAGCTCAACACATGAGCAGGCATAGTAGTCCAGCTGTATAAGAAATATTCAGCCTTCAAAGCTTTAGTTATTCTGATCACAATCTCGGAAGAGAAGGCTCTGAAGTTGGTGCAGAAGGTCCTGAACATTGGAGGGCACACACCTGGCCGTTGTTGCTGTTGCAGTTTCCAAACTCCCAAAAATTCCTTTCTTGCAGAACTCTTGATTCTCTTTAAGAGCTTCAGAGTTACAGACTTAAAACAACAACTTAGTTACTGAGTTACTACCTCTTTTTCACAAAGATAACCTTTTTATCCAAAACATGATGTATAATCTTGAATTTTCACCAATGCATCCATGTATACTTTAATAGGTAGGTTTGTACACATTGTTACAAAACAGCATCCTTTAAGTGTATATAGATATGGAGATGATCTGCTCCATTTTGTGTCCATTTTGTGTAATGAAAGTATGTGTGGAGTCTTTGAAGATCTGTCCTTCCTTTGTGGCTTCACCCATGTGGCAAAAATCTTTTTTTCCTGGGAGTCCTAATGAGTTTATGATCATTCACATTTGTGGATAAGAATGAGGGAGAACAAAGGAGTTCCTGTGATTGAGGTTGTCACTCTGAGTTGATAAATCCCCTCATCCTGTTCTCCACGAGAAGTTGTTATCTGAAGGCAAAAGGGATCTGTTTTTGTTGTCCACGGATATCCGATCAGATTAAAGTGAAACTCGTTCCACACGAGGGGTGGAAAGGTGTTGCCATTCTTTTCTGCTGTCCCCTACATACTCATTGACTTTCACACATTCATGAGGGGTTTTCTCCATTATATATCTTTCTCTTTTTTTCTTTTTTTCCCTCTGCATGTCCCCCACCACACATATATATATATATATATATATATATATATATATATATATATATATATATATATATATATATATATATATATATATATATATATAAAATAATATTAATACAGAAATTAAAAATGATTTTCATAGATATATGCAAATCATTGTATGTATGAAGTGCATTATTAATGTATTTTAATACATTAATAGAGAGAATATAAATAGAGTGATAAAGTGAAGTCAGGTTTTCATAAGTTTGTCAGTCAAAATCATAAATGGCACATAAACACAAAATGAAATGTGGTTGGCCTCTTTAAATGTTGTTCAGATGTTATCTTCCTGTCTAAGTGGGCGATTCTTGGGCAGAATAAGCTGTGAAGTGACTCACTCACTACCAATCAAAATCTGACTATGTGAGACTACTGGGACTGACATCAGAAACTTCTGAAATTTTTTTTATGTGTTTTGAGGAAGTGGACACTGTTAGATTGATGTTGACAGGCTCTTTAAAAAAAACTGCAAATTAATAGGCAGAACATGTTGTGGCAGAAGTGTTATAAAATAGGGGGCGTGGCATCCTTATTGTGCCAAGGGAAGTGAAGGTCGGGCTGTAAAGGAGGGATGTGCATCCAGAGACACAGGAACGTCGTCATCGTCTTATACTTAGACCTCAAGGACACCTTGTGCATGCAGGGACGACTGGACCTTTGCGAAGGAGTGACATAATTCTGAATTTATGGTAGTGATGACAGGCATAATTAGCATCAGGTGCTAATAAGTTGCCAGCAGCGGTACATTGTCATTCCCAATCTTGTCCATCCTTTTATGAGCTTGGATATTTATTGTTCTTGAAATAAAAGATCCATGAATTAAAATTAGAGTTTTGTGGCTTTTTAGTCCATGTCTGTTGCATAATATACTGAAAAACAAATATACTGTATATTATACTCATATATAATAATCTATCTATCTATACACAGGCACACACGAAACATATATATATATATATATATATATATATATATATATATATATATATATATATATGTATATATATATATATATATATATTACTGTCAATTTAAAATACGTTTTCAATCAAGAAAAATATTTTTAAAATATATTGACCGTAAAATGTAATATTGATGACATACAAATGTTTGTCTAATCAAATGCTCTCTAGTATGAGAAGTCCCTCTTCCTAATAACATCTGCCTTTGACTAGCAATAGCAACAAGTAAAACCTAGTTCACAGACGTGACGTTGACTCAAGGCTATTGGTTATTTGAAAAAAAAAAAAAAACCTTTTAATATGTTTCAACAATAATTGAAACCTTTATTTCTTTGTGAAACTCATTGCAATTGTTAACAGTTAGAAATTTGTCATGATGATGAAGTTTGTGTAAATCACATTAGCTGATTCCATTTTACCTGCTTAGCTAAGGTCTATTTACATTCTGATTGTTGTATCCGTCCCTCAACTTAACATTGACAGGCCGAATCCTTCCGCCCATGGGAGCGCATACCCGGATTGGCAGCAGACATTTATGTGATGTGAGTTTATGCTGGTTAGGGCTTGATGCTTACAGTTTGTTGACATCAAAAGGATTGAGCATTTGGGAGACCCGGGTGTGACGGGATACAGGATGTGTCATCTGTCAGAGGTTCACCGGATTGGGCTGATTTCCCAACAGTCCAGAGCAGGTGTGAATGTATGCCCTCCTTAGTGATATGGAGACGGCGTGAAAGGGATTTAGATGGAGGTATGTGCCAAGAATAGTTTGGTTTTAAATCATTTAGCTTTACCTCACAGAATTCCAATGCTGCCCTGGGCTAAACGCTAAATGTGTCCTTTATTCGGCTGTAGACAATATGCTACCCGGAGTTATCATGAACGCCCTTGTTTAGTCGTCCTTCCTATCAACCTCATTAGTATTTTCATTAAGTATTCAACAAATATAAAGACAAATCATATCGGAGAGAATTCCGGACTATTAGTTCCTTGCTCAAAAAATGACGGATGGCATTTCTGCTAGAAGGTGTTATGAGGTTATTCAATTACAGTTGAGTTGTAGGCTGACTCGTATGATGTAACATGTAGCAGCGAAGTAGAAATTGAACTGCCTGTGTGGTTAACAGCTACGCCGATACCGAAGTGAACTTCTAGGCCAACTCTCTCATCATTGCTCTGTGTAATTGGGTAATCCGGCCGTGGTCTTTCCTTAAGCTAGCTCTAGCAGAGACTTCACGGCTTAGCCAAGCCTGACCGCTTGCCCATAGGCGCAGTTATTGGAGAATCAGTGAGTCCCTCCAAAAACTCCCCTTCTCGCTGTGGCCGTTTGTCCTATCATTAAAAGATTTTGTTTGTCGGCTGTGATTTATTTTGAAGGCTTATGAAACCTGGACCTTTCTAGGTTGGACATCAGTTTGGGGGGTGGGGGGAGTGTTTGAAATATGTACTGCTCAGACCCAAGTGCACAAGTCCATGTAATGAGCTATTTTAAAGTCCCTGCTCATGGCTCTTTCCATATCAGTAAGTCACGCAATATCACACAATTCTGCTCATAGCCATTTTTCGCCCCTAAATTAGCATGCAAACACAAAGGCATATACAGCCGCACGCTAAGGAGGCAGCTACCGTAGCCGTGATCGGGTGGGAAACTGTGTCTCATTTGAATTTAAAAAGTGGAACGATTAACAATGCCGGAAGAAAAGATCGGACAAAAGAAGTATGTTACATCAACGTGCTTTGTACAACGCTGGTTTCAATTTACAACTTGTAATTTTTCTTTAGTCACTATTGTTTAAGCAGTGACCCTATAAGGATGCTATTAAAATGCAGGCAGAAGTTAAGTTAGTTGTTCTAGAAAGTAGACTTTCTAGATTTTTAAAATATTTTCAGTGTATTATCGGTTTATTTTCTGATTCATGTGGATTGTAAAAAAAAAAAAAAGAGTGGATGGATTTTACATTATAGGCTGGTTGTTTACATACATTGTGGACACACATCAGTGTTCACACCATGTAAAAGTGAATTTTACATAATGCTCTCTCTCTCTCTCTCTCTCTGTGTGTGTGTGTGTGTAAATATACACTGCTTATCTATCATCTATCTATCATCTATAAACACACACATATGTATATACTGTGTATATATACACGCATACTGTTCACACATACACTGTTTTTACCCACACAAAGTAAAAATCTATTTCAGATAGAATAAATTACTCTGTTTCTTTAAGTGATGATGTTCTCGCTCTTTAAGTATCTTATTTTTTTTACCCTACTTAATGATTTGACATTTAAATAAAAATGCCACATATGAACATATGCTTCCCTTGCACCAATTTCTCGAGACTTTCAAAGCTCTTTATGGACGTATGAGTGCTAAGTGGAAGGGATTTTATTTGAGAGCTTCAGCTCCTTTTAATGACCTGTAACTCTCGAGGCTTATCCATTCAAATCTCCTCCGGCGTAAAGATCCCTCGAGCGTGATGATTAAATTAAGATTCTTTAACAAGCACATCAAGGTGCA
This sequence comes from Rhinichthys klamathensis goyatoka, assembly GCF_029890125.1. Classification (NCBI taxonomy): domain Eukaryota; kingdom Metazoa; phylum Chordata; class Actinopteri; order Cypriniformes; family Leuciscidae; genus Rhinichthys; species Rhinichthys klamathensis. The sequence goes on from NW_026606624.1 coordinate 873,125, forward strand.
GCTAGATCTCAGAGAGAATGATTCATGTGTTGCATTGGCTGGCCACCTTACAATAGGAACGTAACATTTCAGAATGACCCTCTCCGACAGAGGACTGATTTAAATCAGTCTTCATAATTTAAAAGAAAAGGCCATCTGACTGTGTCAATGTCTTCATGTGCATATGTTTTCAGCAATCTAGCTGTGCTCAATATGTCTTGCTTTAGGACCCAGGAACCGACTCAATTTCTAGAAGGCAAAGTTTGGGAGAAAGTGATTTCTTGGGGTTCAGGCTCCATCACAGTTTGGGAATTTTGAACCGAAGTGAGGTCGCAGATCTGCTGGAATTTGTTCCTATCCTTGCTCCCTTATTTCCCTCGAGGCTTAGAGTGAGCTGCTCAGTCTTCCACCGAGATAAATGTACAGAATTGCCAAGTCAATTCTGTCAGTCTGACACAGTGATAAGGCCTTGGCCGATGCGGTGAGCAATTGAGCTGTTTTGTCTGACAAGAGCTAATTGAGACCTCAAGATGGACAGATTATTGAAAAGCACGGAATTGGTCCGGCGAATCATTTCATTTTACGTTCATAGATTACGCTGAGGCATAATGATTCATGCTGACATACTTGTTTGAGCACTTGACAACAATTGTTGTTTTGGGTGCAATGCATAATTCATTCAGAGACTTAAAAACATTAAATGGGTTTTAAGAGCAATGTTGGTCTAAAAAAGCTGTGGAATCTTGTGGAAATTCGTGTGTGTTGCTGTCTGTGGTCCTGAAATTGTATTACAGCATTGTTGAAATGAAGAGTAATATCTAATGTGACACATCACTATTAGGTGGAATGTAAATATGATGTAAATGTAAAAGATATTTGATTGTAAAACAGCACGTCAAGGTTGTAATCACATGAACATGTTAACTGTGAGATTGTCTGTTGAAAATGGCAATGGATTTGGCTATTATAATATTTAATTCTTCAGGTAATAATCACTCCCCTATAGGGAGCTTTCAAAACACCATGTTTTTCATTTTACATCAATATTCAATTAATCTGCTGTAGCCTATAGTCTTCAATTAAATGTCTTATCTCTTAAGGTAAATGAGCAGATTGGCAGGGAGCGCTAAGCAGTTTTATTTTAATTTGTCCCCCACGATGAGGGACTTAATTTCCCAACATGCATTGGCATGTACGATTGGATATCTCCTTATGAAGTGATGTTTCAGATGAATATGAAACATCTGCAGTTATTATTCCTGTAATAGGAAATGAATGCTTTAGGGCAGGGGTTCCCAACCTTTTTTGTGCCAGGGACCAGCATATTCATAAAAAAAATTCCAGGGACCAGTTGTCAATTTTAATGCCTCAATTTTAAGATGCATCGTTTGGATTCGGAACATATCACGGTGTAAAACGGTAACAGGCTATCATTTATTTGCATATAATGAACTAGGTGGCAACAAAGGCTACTTGTATGAATATACCAATCTTTTTAAACTTTCAGACCGGTTCACAAAATGTTTCCCTTTTCTCCCATACAATTAGGTCTACTTCAAAAGCAACTCACACAGCACTCACTCACTAGCAGGTGGCAGTAATGGCAAATTGTATGAAAATACCAGTCCATTTCACCTGTCAAATCTCTCTAGAACCACTAAAGACAATCACTTCAACAGCAACTTAGTTTTCACTCACCAACAGGTGACAACAAAGGCTAATTGTATGAAAATAACAGCCAGTTTCAACAGTCAGACAGTTTCAGAATACAATAGCAAACACAATCATTTTTAAAAGTATAAAATTAGAGATTAAGCTTTAACCTTTAACAAAAAATACCAGATCAGACCAATGAGGACAAAACTATTTTAATGTGAGCATGATCTGCTTATTGATATTACTATATTTGTTGCTGTGCACAAGACAAGCTGTTCTTCCTGGGCATCCATAAAAAAAACATATATGCATCCAAAACAATGCACACAAATTCCAGGATACAATAAAATGAAATTTAAAAAGGTCTGCTTCACAAATATGAACGAAAACCAGCTTACGTTTACTGATGTTGAGGATATCAAAACTTGCCGCTGAGCGTCCAACTCACGTTTCTTTCTTTCGAAAAACTCCTCTGTTTTGTCTTTGAGAGTTGGGTGTTTGGTGGTTAAGTGCCGCTGAAGTTTTGACGGCTTCATTGCTCCATTGCAGAGTTTTTCACCACAAATAACACACAACCGATTTGGCGCCACGGAATCGCCTGTTGTCATAAATCCATACCTAATGTACGAGGTATCGTATTTACGATTTCTCTCTCTCTCTCTCTCTCTCTCTCTCTCTCTCTCTCTCTCTCTCTCTCTCTCTCTCTCTCTCTCTCTCTCTCTCTCTCTCTCTCTCTCTCTCTCTCTCTCTCTCTCTCTCTCGCTATTTTCGACTGTCCGCAATGAAATTAGCCATTGAAGTTTGCTGAGGCCCGCTCATAGATATAAACACTAGATGTTGCCTTGGCTACGGCAGTTCATTGGAACGAATGCGTCAATAGAGCCGCCATCTTGAAACAGGGGAACCCCTCATCAGCGTCAATGTAGGAAAAGGTCTAACGGACATAAAATCACCATAAATCGTCATTAATGCGATTTTCTAGTTGTTTTGGTTCGTTCCAACGGTCAGACATGTAATTATTATAGAGTCCAGAGAAACAAATTTTTTTTTACAAAATTTCACAATCTTGTGAAATGTAATCCCTTGCTGTCTGGTTTTTAGATTTCGTTAGTGTAAACATCCATACGCAGCACAAAAGTCCGGCATCATCCATGAATTCAGCGTTACCTAGCTACTTCCTATGACAAGACCCCTGTTCCAAGATGGCGGCGGTTTTGACGCATGTTTAGAACCCCAAGGCGACATCTAGTGTTTATATCTATGAGGCCCGCTCATCTCTCCACATACTTCTCTGTCACTTCAGGTGCACCGCGCTTTTTTTGCAGTCCGTTCAGATACGACGCGTTGCTAAGCAATCGCAAGGCGCTCAAAGAAACACATTTTAATCTATTTATTTTAAAGGTTGTATCAGTGATTTCAGGCCCAAAAATAAATGATCACTTTCATCTAATTTTTCCTAACGATCCGCTAGCTGTCCACCCCATAAGCAGGCTGTCAAAAACAAATGGGTACAACCAACACTCAAAACCAAAATAAACAGTGTTCCAACCAATCACCGACAGGGGCGGGTGTTGTGAGGTTTTGCGCTTGTGCGGTTGGGTTGGCACGGCTGGACGCGAAGTCGGAGCAACACCCGCCCCTGTCGGTGATTGGTTGGAACACTGTTTATTTTGGTTTTGAGTGGTGTTTGTACCCATTTGTTTTTGTGTGCAGATTTCAGAGCCTAGGCTGCCTACAGAGACGCGGTTTTTTGACAGCCTGCTTATGGGGCGGGCAGCTATAGCGAATCGTTAGGAAAAATTAGATGAATGTGATCATTTATTTTTGGGCCTGAAATCACTGATACAACCTTTAATCTATTTATTGTTTATGTTTTGGATTAAATAACATAACATGTTAAAAAGCATTTAAAAAAGACAATTATTATTATAAAAAAATAAAAAAAATAAAACATTATTCTGGGAATATTTCAAGGCCCGGTACTAACGGGTCCACGGACCGGTCGTACGGGGGTTGGGAATCACTGCTTTAGGGGCATACTACGATTTTGTATAAATAAAATAAAAAAAATAAACCATCTATCTATATATCATCTATCTGTCTGTCTATCTATCTGTCTATCCATACACAGACACAGAAAAACACATTATATATGAGTTTAGCACATACCGTATATTTGTTTTTAATAAATAATGAACCGAAGTTTCCTCACATTGCTGTTGTGGCTCTCCCTCCTCTTTCGCTGTCTGTGGTGAGAGGAGTATTGACTGGTTAGATGGATAGACTGTGCAGTCAGTAGGATCCAGGCCACCTGCTAGGCAGCTAGAGAGAGCGCTCACTAGAGCAGGACATTCCCATCTTTATCCTTAAGAGGCGAGAGCTCTTCCATTTGTCATTCATGTCTGCACCCAAGCATTTTGATAAATGTGTTTTCAGTGTGTCGGAAATGTGATCAACTTTGTAATTGCGCTCATTAACTCCCTAAACCGAGAGCACGTATTTGGTTAATCAGAAATTATCCAGAGATCCGCATATGTGAATTAGGTGCACGTCTAATGTGGAAGAATTTGTTTCCCATAGAATTCTTATGAAATGATGCAAAACTTGTTACAAAGCATTTTAGGACAAGAAAAAAAGCGTTTATGTAGCATGCATAAAAAGGTCGGCCATATGCCATGATGAAGTGCAGGTCCTCAAAAGGCTGTGTATAAAGACGCGGGCTAATTGTTTGTTATAGTTGTGGCTAGCAGGAGTTAGCCGAAGCGTCAGTTTATTTGTGGGGTGGGACTGCCATAGCCAAGCTGATTTGGAGACTAAATTAAACAGATGGCAAAGTGTCCATGGCTTAAGTGTAATTAATGAAGCAAAGGAAGCTCTCCTTCACACTTCTGAGTGTGTGTGATGTGCTGTTGAGAAGATCTGATTTCGAGAATGTGGCTCTAATGAAAAAAAAAATGAAAAAAACTTTGTCACATTGTACTTTTTTTATTAAATTTTAAAACTTGTATATATTTTTTTATTTTTTTATCTGTTTGATACTAGGGAAATGCAGATCCACTTGAAGAGCCGATCAGAGTTGTGGGGCCTTTTTGTTTCGTGTTCATATCTTGTTGTCATATCTTTGAATATTAGAACAGAATAAATATGATTTCTCATTTAATTTTTGGTTACACAAAACTAGCATAACTTGAGTTCTGTAGAACTGAACACACTACAGATGTACATGTAATTTACATAACTAATTTGACAAAAACATTACATAACATTTACTTATTTTTTATCAACAAATGCATACCATAGTTAATGTGCAATTTTATATAAAACTGAAGGTACATCTCAGAAGTGGATGTGATGTTAAACACTTTTACAGCAAAGTACTGCAAAAAAACTGTTACACTGTAAAATGTGGTAACCTGCAATTGTTACTTTAAAGAGCCATTTCTATCTGATTTCACCCATAAAAATTCATTTTGTTGGTACATGAATACAATGTTTTGGTTGATTCTGCGATCTTAATATTTTTCTCTTGAATAAACCCAGTTTATTTAGATTTTTTTTTTTTCAGTGTGTTATTCTTTGTTTATTGTTTATTTGTGCAAATGTGTTTGTGGCCTTGTTATATTCATGATCATAAAACGTGACTCTGAGCGATTCTCATTTTATAGACTTCAGATTCAGCATGACAGACATGTGTTAGTTATTTTGAAGTGAAAGTCTTAGTTTCCTTAGAAACAAAAGTGTTTTAATTAGTTTCAAGTCATTCTATAATAATTCTGAATAATATAAATTATATCATGGAGTGGTATGGTTTATGTTAAGCTTTTCAACCTGCACTCCTTGTATTACCATCTGGTCATCATTTGGCTCTTTTTTAAATGTGTGAAAATGAACATGGTTCCAGTGATGTCTCACTTTGCCTCTGCAGGATATCTGACTGTAACGATAGAGCCCTTGCTACCAGTTGTTGTGGGAGAAACGGTGACTCTAAAGTGCAACTTTAAGACAGATGGAAGATTGAGAGAGATCGTTTGGTACAGGGTAAGTTGCTGTTTTCTGCATATGTGCTAATATTTCATCATTAATGTACTATTTAAGTTCATAATCTGTCTTTTCTTCTCTGATTGGGCCTGTTATTGCAATATAACTTGTTGTAAAGTTCTGCCTTTTAAACTGTGTGATCTTGAGGCCATAGAGATGTTTATTATTTGACGTCTCTGTGAAATACTTGCTTCTTATTGGTCAGCTTCAGCATTTCGCAGATAGGCCTATGCATTAATATTCACTGTTGTCCATGTAAAACATATCTGACTGATCAACACAACCCACCACTACTTTCATGTTTTGGGCATCGCACTGTTGACTTGCGTGAGCGATCGCTGTTGTTTCATACAAATTCAACTGCCACCAATCTAGCTTCTCATTTATGTGAAAATGGCCCTAGAGGCTGATTGTTTTGTTGACTGTTTTTCATTTAGCATAAGCTTTAAGGTAAAATTATATTTCAAAATAGAGACTTTATTTCATATCAACATATTTATTTATTTGGTTAAAACATTGCTTTGTATGTTTTGACTAGGGATGTAACGATTCACTCGCAACCGGTTGAAAATCGATAAAAATGTGTGACGATTCAAGTCGGTTGAAATGTTAAACGAATCGCGATACACGTTTTAAACAGCAGAGCGCGTTTACTGTATAGCCTACTGTGAAGTTGTGAACCTCGCTTTACAGGCACAATAGCAGCGAGCACACACTGGCGTGAAGCTAGCGAGTGTTTTCACTTCATTCATGGAACTTGATCTTGTGTGAGCCAAGCTCAACTTCCATAGGAATGAACTGAAAACGCTCGGTTTGCTCCGCTCGCGCCGCACCAGTGTGTGCCATATAGACTGGTGTGCACGCGCCGTCAAACAGTAGACATTGCGACGGCAAGCGTAGATGTTGACGTTGACTCATTCAAATCGGAGGTGTGGCGGCATTTTGACTTTCCGTAGACTAATAATAATCACCACCGTGAGAAGTACCAGTCGCCTCCGTTTTCATGTAAAAGTCATTAATACGACAATTGCGAGAGCCACGGAGATCACAAGGTGCATCAGTGTTTCCGTGGCAACCAGGTGTTGTATTTATTTTACTATATCTTTCTCTAAATGTGTTTTTTTTAACTCTTACTAGTGTAATGATACAAATTATAACAAAATTAGAATCTTGCCTTTATTACAATGTAAAACCCCTGTCAATCTGGTACTAATTTTACACAGTCTTACCCTCAGTCATACCCTCCCACACGAACTCGGTGGGAGGGTATTCGTTGATAGTGGGGGAGGGGCATGAGAGTTGTAAACATTCAAAATGTTGTCCACTCAATCTGCCAGACTTGCCGACTGCAGCTTTAAGATATTTTTTATTAAATCTGAGAGCTGGATCACTCCTCCATAGGCTTCTAAGGGATTGAAACTTGCCGGCCCAGAAAAGTTATTAAAGACATCATTAAAATAGTCCAAGTGACTACAGTGGCTCAATCTTAAGTTTATCAAGCGACGAGAATACTTTTTGTGCGCAAAAAACAAACAAAAATAACGACTTTATTCTCTGGGGGCCTCGAGTTAGTTCACGTAGTGTTAATGCACAGCACTACTGGTTGTACGTTGGTTGAGCGCACAAAAAGTATTCTCGTCGCTTGATAAACTTAAGATTGAGCCACTGTAGTCACTTGGACTATTTTAACGATGTCTTTAACTTTTCTGGGCCGACAAGTTTCAATCCCTTAGAAGCCTATGGAGGAGTGATCCAGCTCTCAGATTTAATCAAAAATATCTTAATTTGTGTTCCGAAGATGAACGAAAGTCTTACGAGGTTGGAACAACATGAGGGTGTAATTAATGACTTAATTTTCATTTTGGGGTGAACTATCCCTTTAATGACTTTAAAGGGATAGTTCACACAATTTTGATTCTGTAATAACTTACTCACCCTCAGACCTGTATGAGTGTCTTTCTTCTGTTGGACACAAAAGAAGATATTTTGAAGAATGTTAACCAGACAGTTGACTGTAGCCGTTGACTTTCATAGTATTTTTTTCTGCTATGGAAGTCAATGGCTACCGTCAACTGTCTAGTTACCAACATTCTTCAAAATATCTTATTTTGTGTTCAACAGAAGAAAAAAACTCATCCAGGTTTGGGATGACTTGAGGGTGGGTAAATTATGATTTTTTTGGGGGGGTGGTGGGCGCTGAAATGTTGTTTTGACAAGATTTGCTTGTTATGATTCTCTGATTGGTAAATATTTATCTGCAAAATCATGGGCAATGTAGTTTTTCCCCAGGAGTATTGTTATACATGATTTCTTTAAAATAAGTTGAAATAATAAAGGCTGATTGCTTCGACAAAAGCATATACCACTGCTTAACAACCTCGTAGCTCACAGTAGGTCTGTCTTTAACAGCTAATAAGTTATCATTAAAAATCTATTCCTATATGGAGAAAATTAATGGGAGTGTTACTTCCAGAACCCGACTGTTGCACTGTCTATTCCGACCAGCAACATTGGTTCAACCAATGATGTGTGTTTGGGGAGGGACTGTCTTTTTGTTTGACCAATGGCAGACCGGGGACTTTTTAGGAATCACTTTTACAATTCTGTTTGTTGATGATAGTGGCACAGAAATTCTTCATCTTTAATATTCATCTGGTCATGATGGCCCAGTCTTAATGGATCCCAGCTGGATGCCTACCATTTTACCACCCACTATTAGCGGCGATTTGCCTAGCAATAAGCGAATGGATTATTTAAGCATTCTTTGCAAGATACAGTTCTGAATAAATGATACAGTATATAGCTGCATACATCACATATGCAATACATATGAACTGACTGCCCTAAAGTAAAATCTGTATAATGTAGTAAAACCAATATGGACAAATCTCATAGCTCAGCTGTGGATGTACCGTATATCAATACACAGTCAAAATCTGTGATCTGATCATGTTCAGACAGATGGTTGAGGCCATATCTGTTTAAGAGCAAAACAGTCTTTGATTCAACCTTCTGTTCACAAATGCGACACATCTACTGTCTCCATACTTGTCTTTGCAAATGCTGACCTTTCCAGACAGAACAAAAAGAGATTAATAGCACTTTACATATTGGCTATAGTCTCATACATCATACTGAACGGTTAGACAGTCCCACTGAATCAGTACAGGTTTCAGGAAGCTTGTTTGTTTGCACAAGGTCTCTTCCCTGCATGATTGGCTGTTTATTGCTCAGATGAAAGTTAACTTTGGTGGTGGGGTTTTGACAGAAAAAAAAGTTATGAACGATTGAGAATACATATATATTTTATGAAGATAATATCCAAATCCTAATTCATATCTTCAGAGTTATGTGCCTGTGGAAATGGCAAAAAGCACAGCCATTTTTTTTTTTTTTGCAACAGAACACGTTTGTGTGATAATGAACGGATGCAAAGCACGCACTTCTGATTGGCTTAACAGCTGAGAAGAAATGTCTATTTGCACATTGACAACAGCAATTTAAGGGAAATGCCTCTGCGGGCAGAGCTGTCAAAATCGCCTATTGGCGTATGATCAAAACCACAAGAAGGTAAAATGAACCAACTCGCTCTCCTATGACTGCTGATCAACACAGGGCTTAATACATTGTAAATCAATTATCTGCACTTGGCTGATAAAGTTTCTTAAATCTCAGGTTTTTATTTGACTGAACTGTCGACTTCTCAATTTTTGCTTGTGTTCGAAATGTAACCCTGGTTGATATCCACCATTGGGATTTACAATATCTAATCAACAGCTCTGGCAGATGACACAGAGGCTGTTTGAATAAAAGATCGCAGCTGTGGGTTGTTCATTACGGGGATGCTGTTATCTTGACGGGCCCAGTTTGAGGGTTTTGTAATGCACACCACAGCCCGACTTCTCCTTTAAAATTCTCTGTCGGGTTGAGGCGCTTCCTCTGCTGCTCAGATAAAGGATATTGCTATGGAGAGGCTCTTTAACCAGCATTGCCAAAAAGCACTCATGCCAAATTGAGGCTTGTTGCCTGATTGGAGGATTCGTTTTCTTCTTAATAGCTGCCTCTGCTTCAGGTCCATGACAACAGCAAATCAAGTTTGGAGTGGAGTGGAGTGTGCTTTTTAATATCCAATGGTGTTTTACACGCATAATATGTGATGAATGAAAGCTAGTTCACACTGCTAAAACAAAACAACAATTGTTGGATTATGGCATTTGTTGAGGCAATGCAAACAATTATGTCACAGACCGTTGTAGAACATATATATATACACTCACCTAAAGGATTATTAGGAACACCATACTAATACTGTGTTTGACCCTTTCACCTTCAGAACTGCTTTAATTCTACGTGGCATTTATTCAACAAGGTGCTGAAAGCATTTAGAAATGTTGGCCCATATTGATAGGATAGCATCTTGCAGTTGATGGAGATTTGTGGGATGCACATCCAGGGCACGAAGCTCCCGTTCCACCACATCCCAAAGATGCTCTATTGGGTTGAGATCTGGTGACTATGGGGGCCATTTTACTACAGTGAACTCATTGTCATGTTCAAGAAACCAATTTGAAATTAGGGCTGAACGATTAATTGCATTTGCGATAATATCGCGATATGATGAAACGCGATTTTGTAACCGCAAAAGCTGCGATTACACTGGTCACGTGACACGCGAGAGAAAAGCAGTCTGCAAGATCAAGCATCAACTTGGCACGCTACGCATATAGGTCTGGCATACAGGAAAGAACAGTTCATTTTTAATGTATGTGATATTGTGTTATTTAGCCCTTAATTACACATTACTAGGCTATCATATTAAAGGTTACAATTGACAACAGAGCCCAACTTATTATATTTATTTGCTATTTTAATAAGCATCACTAAAAAAAAGGGTACTGTAAATTGTACATAAGCCAGGTTTTGCATTAACTTCTAAATCTAATTCTAAAGTTAATTTTCTACTCCATTTTTTAAATAATCATTTACACTGTGGCTGTCATAACTTTTTTCATGACAATTTTTTTAAACATAATCAAGACATTACTAACAGGTTAAGAAAATATAATGAATAGACTGATATAGTTCATACCAAATGCTTCTATCTAGAGTTAATTCCTCTAGCGAACTAACCTGCTGTCGACACTAAATGCCCGAGGGAATTGTAATGCTACGTGAGATATTTTTCTCAAGCTGTTTTATTGATATCTTTCCGCAGTTGAAACACTGGTTAAGCGATGTAAACATATTGAGTGATCATCTCTTCTTCTGCGCTTTTTTACTGGTAGAAAACAGCATTGCATTGGCGCGCGCGCCCCCTTCAGGATTGGAGTGTGGATCGCCTGTGACTGAATGTATTCGTCGTGCGACTGTATGCACCGAACTGCAAGTAGAGGTAACTGCAGGCTGGAGCAATGGGCGTGGCAAGAGGTAGGGGCGTGGCAAGAGGTAGGGGCGTGCCGTAAGGTCTTTACAATTGGACGCGAAAGCTTCCTGATCCGCATAAAAGCGAGCCATAAACTTAATCACTATTGACCAACAAATAATTATACAAGACCAAATACATTTATTTCACTGTAAAAATATCAATAATGATATTGAGAAGATATTCAAAAGTACGTTACCTTCGAAACCTTCTGTATGGCGCGGGTTACATGACGTCATCACCACCGCGACTTTTTTAGGATCAGTCATTAAAAAACATTCATACTGTTTGTGAAAATTGCACTTTTTGTAACACATCGCTTGAAGATATTGAACCTTTATTTTTGTATTGCCCTTTTTCTATTTCTTTTTGGACTGACTTTAAAATAGATATGACAAACAAATTTGTCTTAATTTAGAACCTCATGACATTTTACTTTGTTTCCAAAACCTATATTTTTCTGAAAAACAAAATTATATAATTAAATTATTTTGACAAAGTTTTATTCATAAGACAAAAATAACTCAAAAGAAAACCCTCATATTACCTTTTAAAACACTGATCTCACAGTAACCTATACTTTGAAACCCTTTCAAACATGAGATCACAAAACGTTTTTGAAAATATCTATAACTGCCTTGATATTATAAACTTTTATTTTTGTATTTATATTTTGTTCATTTTATACTTCAGTTGTTATTGTTATTCTCTGGTTCACACATTTTTAGCTGTATTTACAATGCCTTGTATTCATATTGTTTTTTTTATTGCATTATACTTGAAATGTCTGTACTTGAACTAAATAATAAAAGAAAAGAAATTTAATTATTCTTTTAAAGATAAAAATGTCTCCTGACACTATTAGTCATACTAGTTTTGTACTTTCAAGTACATACAAACTAAAAGTAATGTTATTTTTATAATAATGGTACAGGAAATGTTTTTGCTGTATACAGGCATGCATATATACGTGTTTGATCAAACACTCACCATATAATAAAATAAAAAAAATCACCATATAATAAAAAAATTAAGTAAAAACAGTTTAATAAACTTCTAAGTGGCATTAATCAATTAAGCAAAACAAACACCATTTTATCCAAAAAACATTTATTCAGTTCAGTTGTCATTTTTACAATTAATTTTTTTTATTCATCAAAGGCTTGTGTTCAAAGTCAAAACTCATTCCTCTATTACTCATTCCTCTATTACTCATTACTCATTCCTCTATTACTCATTCCTCTATTACTCATTCCTCTATTACTCATTCCTCTATTACTCAGAACAGAAGCCATCAAATGCTCTATCTGAATAGAACGCAGTAAAGACCCCCTTCTTTCCATTGCTGCAATATCCAGTGGTGTTTTTGTAGAGGAATCCACAGGCATCACATCTGGTGAGCTTAAACCCCACCCTATATTCCTCCCTCACATTCGGATTGACTGACTTCCAGTCAACGATACCTACAAGATAAAAGAAAAAAATAAATTTTTAATGCAAAAAATCTGAAGACTCACCTCAGAAAAGTCAAAAGCCACCCCCAGAGAAATGTACAGGCCATACTGAAATTCAAAGGCTACTTGTTTAGACCTTTTTTATTTGGTTTCTAAATGAAAAAAAAAAATGAAAATGCTGAATGGTTTAGAAATGAACCACCATTCATTGGTTCAGCTGAGAACATTTGAACAAGAACTGTTCAACTGGAACTTCTGAACATGAACTATTGAGCTATGTAAAAGACCTGTACACTTGACTGTATCTCCCATCACTAAGACCACTTGCGCAGAGTGAATCAAGAAAAAAACACTTGTTTCAGCTTTGGACGCAAAATCTGAAAATGGTTGTTAAAAAACACAAAATATAGAAATCAATTTGACATGGATAAAAATGTCTTGATGACTTACACAAAGCATCCAGTGTGACTTGATCCACGATAGAAATAGAATGCAGTCTTTTGTGGAAGCATCAACCTATCACAAATAAATATAATACAAAATGGTGCACAATGTTTATTTTGCTCTGTGAAATCTTTTTGCCTCCTTTGAAAGAATGCTTACAACATATATGCCACATAAAATGTCAATAGCAATAATACATCGAAACAGTCAATGAAATCTAAAGTATGTATGCTAAACAATAACAAATCATAACTACAATATTACACTGTGGAAAAAAATATATAATTGCTTACAGGGATATGTAACATGGGATCCGCACAAAGTGGGGGAATCAGCGTTCCATTCACTTAGCTGTTAGACGTCTCGACTTGGATGCCCTAATAACAGAAACATACACATTTCTTCATAATAGCTTTTTGCATTTTATTCACGCTACAAGGCAAAGCAATGACATTTTACCTGCAATTTGCTAAGGTCTTCAATTTTCAAAATCTATAAGAATCATAAACATCAAACACAATTTAAAATAGTAAAATTAATATATAAAGCAAAACATGTTTGTCATAAGTTTCCAATTATGATACGTAACATAACCGTTAACGTTATTATCTAACCTTAACAAGTTATCTGTAACAGATGTAACCGGTAACAGGCATGCATAGCATATCACAACTGAACTCATACTTACGTTCATGGCGAACCGCGCGAAGTCTGTGGCTTTGCAAATGACTGTGGATCTTGTTATATTCACAAGGTCTAAAAACACTGAGAGCACAGAACGGACATCGATATAAATCGCCGACTCTGATGTCTTCGACGCAAATGCAGTCGTTAATGCTTCTCACTGTAACATGTGTCTGTCAACAACAATTAAATAATTACCAAAGCTGAAAGATGTAAAGCAAAGAGAACAACAAATTATATGGCATATGTGAATTACCTCTGCCATCTTCTCTCCGTCTAAAGGAAATGATGTTTTTTTTCAGCTAAAGGAAATGACGTTTAACTATGGTTACTGCTGATTGGCCAACGCAGTTGCCAGGAGGAAACTCCTTTGACCAATGAGAAACCTCTTACCACGCCCCTACCTCTTACCACGCCCCTACCTCTTGCCACGCCCATTACTCCAGGCTGCAGCTACCCCTGTCTCCCGAACTGTGACGTCCGTAATGCACGGTTCGGGATAAATACATGTACCGTTAGTCTGTTACACAACTAATGGAACCTGAGGATGGATGGAAAATGTGAACAGTTCAAGTGCTGCATGATGTTAGGTGAAAATGTTTTTCTTTTATTCATTTAAATGGATTCCCTATCCTGAGGTTTATAATGTTTTTGAGCACAGATGTTAAAGTCATGGAGGAGTCCACCTATCACATCCGCCAAATCTTTAGAAGTTAAAGTATTCATGCAAATAGTAGTCAAAATGCATTAAAGCATCATGAGTAAGTGCAATGTTGCAAAAAAGCTTTAATTTTCACATACATGTGAAGAAACCATTAGAATGGTCTTATATTAAACCACAGACAAACCATTGATGCCTTGATAATGCACCATGGGTGTTGCTAAAAATAAACTTAGAAATAACTTTGAAGCTATTTTATATTACGCCCATGGAGCTGGGTGCAAGCTTAGAATCCTGGGAAGGCCTATGGAGAATTTTCCTCAATGAAACGCCTGGCAGTTCATCTCACGTTGTGCTTGTACTGATTATGTCATTCTAATGAAGAGATAGCCTCGGCCCCGTCCCACCGGGCAGCTCGACGGTGACGGCTGCTAACGCTGAGTTTCCGCCTGACTGCCTGTTGAGTGCCACTCTGAATTACCTATGATCTCACCAGATTAACCCTCTCCTGCTCATTACTCTTCACAGAGTGCAGGTTTACACATGCTGGGCAGTGGTTTGCACCCAATAGAGGGAGTTTAACACCAATTTGCCCTCAGGACTCATGCGGCTTGTAACATTATTTTTCACTGAAAGGTTTGCTGCGATAGGCCATGCAGATTAGACAGGCTAGCATAAAATAAAGCTTCCTTTTTTCCCCCTTTTTTTGTTTAAGAAAGTTCTTATTATACACTGTAATAAAATTATTTTTCATAGTTGTAAATAAAACAGATTATTGGAGTAAGTTTTTAACGTTTAATTAAGTGTTACTTGCCATTTCTTTGTAATCCATTGAAAAATGTTCTAAGAAAAATTGTTTCTACACCACATTTTTTCAGTGTAGGCCTATTTTTTAATAAGGAACAAGGCTTCGCTGAAATAGTGGTTGAAAAATGTCTGATATTGCAGAGTCATCAACATAATGCTATTTCAAGGTGAGCCTTCATTGAAAAGATGTGACTATCACTCAGCAACATCTCAGAAAGCTCATTTTATGTTTTTTCAAAGTAAGGTTAACCTTTAACTCTCATGTGCACATCATCTGCATTCTGGCTCCCACTCAGCTCTAATATTCCGGACACTTTGGTTGTTTCCCCGGCTTAGTTTGTAGCCCACGTTTTCGCAAATCTCATTACCAGTATTGACACTGAAGCACACCATTACAGTATGCAAATGACTTTGCTCTTGGCAAGATAATGCAGCTTTAAGGAGTGGAGGAGTGTGCAGATTAACACGCCTGTCTTTCGGACCACCATAACGGAATGCTACCTCAACCACTTTCTTTTTATTTGTTAGTGCTATGTGTACTGTCAACTCCAGAAGACCTCTTGACCCAGAGGTGGTGATCTCAGACTGAATAACAAAACGGTTTCTTAACATTAAACCAGCGAGGCACCGCATTCCGATTCCTGGTTTGAGAAATTCCTACACTTGGTTGCTATAGTAACAGAAGTGTTGGATGAAGTCTGTGCATTCTCACTTTGTGTAGTTGCTGCACTCCTTTGGGGCTCCCACATGCCACTCTTTCTGCTATTTTAGAAGCCCTTGTGTAATTGTGTCATGCAAATTTGCTTCCCGGGCGGGAAAAAAAGCTCTTTAGTCTTCGCCGAGAGTTGTACTGCGTAGCTAAAAATATTGTTTTCTGGATATTTTTACCCTCCCACGACTCTAAAGAATCTAGATTGCTTTCTGAAGGCGGTGCTTTATGCTGTGTAGGCTGTCTGAGGTGAAGACTGTGAAAACAATGTGATTATTAGGGTTTTCGTTAAAGCTTCAGATTAAGGCACTGAGGTGAGATGACCTACGAAATGATGGGAAACATGCGGTTTTAATAATGTAACAAGGGTTTAAATACCCTGGATGTTGCACAAGGAGCAAATTATTGCCAAGTAACTCTGGCTTATAAGAGTAATACAGCATATAATAATAATCAAACAAATGGTCCACATAATTGTTTGATGTCCTCTGATATTTACGCTGAATATGGCTCTGAAAAGCTTTGAATCAATATTCAGATGTAAAAATAAAAAGCAAAGATTCTAACTTCTTTATATCCACACAAGCAAACTCTCCAGAGCAAATGATGCTCTAAATGTAATGTTGCTGTTTAATGAGCCCCTAAAAGACCGATTTTGCTTAGAGAATTACTGCCATTGAGATTGTGTTATCTCTGAAATGAAAAAAAAAAAAAAAATGAAATACTAAAATTTCTTCTCAATTAGTTTTTAAAGGCCTCTACCTTCGTTCATTAAACGTACTGTGGTTTTTGCAAAAATAAATGGTGTGAAAATAAAGCAACTAATTACGAAAATCAAACAAACCAGACTTTCGAGTGTTTAATATTCCTCACAGAAGCTGTGTCCCATTAAATTACTTGGGGTTTTAAAGGAAAATGATGATCATCCTATCAATTTCAGAGTTGTTTTTTCAAAAGGAATCTGCATCTGATTGTCCCATAATGTCTTGTGTGTGCGGTGTGCAAAAGTGGAACAACATGCAAAATGCAACATACATTTATTGAGAGACACTGAATGCCATTATGCATTGACTGTTTTCATTATGTTGAATGTGTATAATACAGTATGCTATTAAAATACTGTGTACACATTAAGAAAAGCTATAGTTTGTTAAATAGTTGAAGTGTTGCTGTTATTAGTGAAGGGTCATGATGATTGACTCTAGTTAATTAGTGGGGTCGATTAGTGAGCTTTGAGTTTGGTCATCTTTATGTATTTTGTTGGTTCTTTATTTTGCAGACTGACAGCATGCTGCACTTTTCACCATACATGTGCAAACAGGCATATTTGGACAGTTGTTAGAGCATCTTGCACCATGAGTGTTGTTTTTTTGACAGGATTTCAAATTAAAAATAGTGCCACTTTTTAAACCCTTCTCAAGATCCATACCATTTTTTGAATGTAAGAACGTGTGTTACGCACTCCAAGAAATGTGTCTGATCAATCTAGAATCCAGCCTAATGATTTTGTGCTTCTTTAAGACCAATTTATTGACTAATTATTCAAGGCAGTGGTTTTCAATCCAGTTGATTCCAAGGACCCCCAAATTCGATGATTCCAGTGGGGACCCGCTTTTTAAATATAAATGCAGGTACACTACCTTTCAAAGGTTTGGGGTTGGTTAGATTTAACATTTTTGAAAGGAGTGTTCTAGCTTTTTTCTATATTCATACATTTTAAAATGCAATTTATTTTGTTGAGGCCATTTATTTTCTTCAGAATTTTCAGCATCCATTACTCCAGTCTTTAGTGTCTCATGATCCTTCAGAAATTATTCTAATTTGCTGATTTGATGATCAGGAAACATTTCTTATTATCACAGCTTGAAAACTGTTGTACTGCTTAATATTTTTGTGGAAACGTACTCTGTTACGTACGTAACCTCGGTTCTCTCTAGTAGAGGGAACTAATAATGCGTGAGTTGCTTACGCTACGGGTAAAGTCATCTTTTCTCGAGATATTGAAGCCAAAAATTATCCTTAATTTTTCATATATTGTCAACGCAGTGCAGCAGCCAGCAGACCCTGGCTGCCCTGCGGCAACTGCTGCAGCCTACCACTGAGCCTCGCGCGTGACGTTGCGCCCACTACGCGTCACAGCCAGCCAGAAAGGGGGGTGGCTTAGCGTATAAAAGACGGGCTCGGGGGTTGCATCACTGGTTTCATCAGCTGAAGCGAATATTCGCTCTTGGCGCCTGCACGGTCGGGTACCGCAATACTCGTTCCCTCTACTAGAGAGAACTAGGGGTGCAACGGATCAAAAAACTCACGGTTCGGATTGTTTCTCGGATCAGAGTCACGGATCGGATAATTTTTCGGATCAGCAAAAGAGACATGACAAATAAACATAAGTTTTGTCTTTTTGTTTATTAACACTTTTAAATGATTAAATTAAAATATATAAAATCAACTTAAAGTGCACAAGGCATAATATCTTATTTTTTAGAGATATTAGGGGGGTTGACTGGTTGACTTACCGAAACATGCCAATCAGGATGCTCTCTGTCTTACATGCGCACACACGCAAGGTCTCTCCCTCTCTGCCGTGTGCACGCTACACGGTTTGGAGCGCAGTTTGTTCTGTCTCGCATGCACACTCTAGATTCCAGGAGGTTTGAACTTATTTGCGGGCATCAGGGAGCCGCTATCAATATGGGAGATTTTTATAAGTTAATTTTTTTAGGCCAATTCAGCGCAACTCCGGACTGTCCAGCCAAAATCCGGACGTATGGCCACCCTACACACACCGTCACGGTTTTATCCACTAACCTCTTTCCTTCATCATTATATTTGACAGGGAAGCCAAAATGCTCCCATTCAGGGGATCCGCTCGCCATGACCACGCTGTGGAGATGTGTGTGGACTGAACATGCGTAAAAAAAATTTTTCTTTCATAAATCAATCCACGGATCACGTGTGTGCCGAACCGAAGATATTGATCCGAACGGATCATGGATCAATGATGATCCGTTGCACCACTAGAGAGAACCAAGGTTAGGTACGTAACTGAGTACGTTCTCTTACGAGAGGTTCTCTCGTATTCCGTAAGTTGCTTACGCTACGGGAACCCATTGTCAACGTCGTGCACACCCAGCATTCACTTCATGAGTCCCAGGGATCCCCGGGGAACATAGATAAGTGGGAAACAGGTGGCCAGCAGTCCGGGCCAGCACATGTTATAAGCACATATAGGGTATACAGAGGGGCGATGCGTCGCGGTGGCGAACACTCACAGAGGCAAAAAAGCTCTAATAAAAGATACTCGACGCCGGATGGCGTAGCAGGAACGGAAGGCTGAAGGCGGCGAAGGCGGCCGGCTTCTTCAGGCGCTGTCCTCTGCGTGCTGGTCGCTAGTTTCGACGGCGGATGGCTTCTCTCAGAGTCCAGCGATGCGGCGAGCTTCGCTGAAGATGATGAAATCAGTGATGCAGTCCCCGAGCCCGTCTTTTATACGCTAAGACACCCCCCTTTCTGGCTGGCTGTGACGCGTAGTGGGTGTGACGTCACGCGCGAGGCTCAGTGGTAGGCTGCAGCAGTTGCCGCAGGGCAGCCAATGGGCACGCAAGATAGCCTGCTCTGGGTCTGCTGGCTGCTGCACTGCGTTGACAATATATGAAAAATTTAATTTTAAATATTTTATATTGTTTATTTAAAATGTACTCTGAATGAAACCCTTACTTCTAGACAACTTTTGAAAATATGCACTCTTAAAATCTGCATGGATTTCCGAGTGTTCATTTCTATTGTATCACTAGAAATCAGTCACAAATCTTAGAATTGCAGCAATACTCTGTATAAAGAAAGCGAAACCTCTTTAGGACACTTGTAAAAACTATAAGCTATAAATAATAAGGTTTTTCTCATGACATTGAGGACATCGTTGGTCTCAAAACTAATTTTCTAAATCTATCTTGCTATCACAGGATGATCAAACAAGGCTGTGTTTATTGAGCGATTAGGAGTGGATCAAAGGCTGATTGTGACATTTGCATTAAAATAGGAAAGAGATTTTCATTCTGGCCAACATTGTCATAGCCCTCTGCCCAAAGTGTGTTGGCTTTAGGAATATGAAAATAATGTGGAGAATAAAAAAAAAAGGACAATTCACCTTGAGTTTTTTTTTTTTTTTTTTGGCTTTGTTACGCTGCAGTTTAGGGAGAAAGTTTTCTCAACAGAAAAACACGTCCGGGAGAGACAGCGCCTGTCTTTGTTCAGAAGAATCAAATGTTCCCCCATTGCTGCCATCTAGATATTTTTTCAAACCCTCTGTAAGAATTTCTATTCCTCTTTTTTGAAGTATCCAGAACAAACTGGCTGGACTTAATATACGTCTGAAAGGTTCAGCGATGTGGCCTTTGCCATTTGAAAGAGGCAAAAGCTTGGAGAGGGCTGATTGTGGCAGAAAAGTGCACACTTGAGTTGATTTTAGAAAGGGGTTTACGTGGGCACCACGCTGCACTCTGAAACACATTTTTCCAACAGATGCCAGCAGGTGCCAAACAGAGTGTTGAAATGGTAGGGAAAATACAACACGAGGAAAGTTCTCCATCCAGCCAAAGGAACATAGCAACAAGGCACAATATAGTGGAGGAAATGTAGCACATTTAAATAACTGTCAGCACACAAAGAAAAAGAAGAGTTTAAAATCACTTTAGCAACTTTGTGGTCATGCGGGGATAGCTGATTTTTCCACAGTTGGCACAAATTGTGGTAACTCTAAGTGGTTTTGACAACTGTAAATCAATCGTGGAACATGGTCATTACTGTCGAAATGAAGCGACTCTCTTGCCCTTTCTGACTCTCAATCCTCCAGTGGCTGAAGTTTTGAGCTAGATCAATGGCCACTGCTTCTTGTCCTGCGCTTATCTTTGCGCTGCGGACCACAGCTATTTGGGTCAGATGTGTGGCAGAGGAGAAACAATTAAAGAAACCTCCCTCTCCTCCTCTGGGTATAACTCTTTGTGCGGAAAGATGGGTTTTGTAATAGATTTTTGTCGGTGTAAAATGAGACGCTGACCTCTGAGTCCGCCAAGCTCAAAGACATCTGGAGAGGCGAGGGCAGCGTTGTCCCTGTGGGCTCGGAGCAATTTTAATTCTTCCCATCACTCAGTGATGATGTTAGTCATGCTCCTGATAATGAAAAAACACATTCATGCCATCACTAAAAAAAACACTTTTAAAAGCACGATTGGATCCAAACAATTATGGCATGTTGAAATGGCTGAATATAAATTTGATTTTTAAATATATATAATATATATGTTTTTTTTTTGCATCCACTTATCTTGGAATGACTCCTATCGAAATTGAATTCATGAAGTAG
Organism: Rhinichthys klamathensis goyatoka; assembly: GCF_029890125.1. Classification (NCBI taxonomy): domain Eukaryota; kingdom Metazoa; phylum Chordata; class Actinopteri; order Cypriniformes; family Leuciscidae; genus Rhinichthys; species Rhinichthys klamathensis. Next base: position 894,341 of record NW_026606624.1, read on the forward strand.
AATGTTTTGTTAATTTTCTCTGGGGCTTTTTCCCCTTGTTGCAGTTTGCTCCAACATGAACTGCTTGTGGACATATTGTTCTTCCACTCTTATTCTGTTTAGAGTAGTGAATTGCAGACATGCTGATCTATACAATTTCTCTGGACTATGCTGTTGACTCAGGCTCGACTGTTATGTTGGGTATTAAATATGTGTGTGTGTGTTTGTTGTTAAGTTGTTTGACATGCTTGTTTTGTTTAATGTACTTTTATATTTATGCATTTTTTTTTATTGTTATTATGCATTGTGTTACGTGTATACATATGTTGTTTATGTATTTGGTCATTTATTTTGTTAAAATTTTAAAAAATCATCTTTACAAAGTTCACCAAAAAATATTTCATCCGCAAAATTCATTGTAATATATTTAGTTATTTATACATTTTATACTATGCAGTTTGTTTATTTGTTTTATGCATTTTAATGTATTTTTGTATTCAATTACAATTTTTTTTTAAACTAATATGTAACCTAAAATGCTTAAAGATCCAAGTATTCATGCGTAGTGTTCATATTTTATGAATTTTGTTTGTATATTTAGATATTTTGTAAATAAAAATATCAACAAAACAATTAAAATGCATGAAAAACAAACACAATGCACAACATGTATTGTTCATAAGATATATCTGATATATTTAAAAAATATACAAAATATATAAACCATAAAATGGATAATGTAAAATGTTGTGCATATTTTTGTTTACATAATTTGTGTTATACATTATTATGATTTATATATTTTATTTGATGCATTTTGAAAAGCACCCTGAGCACTGGGGTAGTACTATATAAAGTAAGCTTAATCTTATTGGTGGTTGTAGAAACAAGGCTGGTCATGTGATCTCAACATGACGGCGTGATCCACTATATGTACAGATATGAGTGATCTTGTGTGAGTTTACAATATTTTAATCATATTTGTTGAAAGTGCTATTCATTTTTGTGTAAATCCTTTTTAATGAGGAAATATGAAAATATGACTGAGTGCCACTTTAAGCAGTGGCATTTGTGCGGATGGGTCACTCTCAGCCTCACTCTGCACTTAAAAAGGTTGACTTTCAGCCGTACAGCAGTGGGATAAAACCCTTCTCCACTTATCTTTCCATAAAGTGACACATCTCACCCCCTCTTCCTCCCTAACCACTCAAACCCTCTATCTTTGTTATAATTCATCCTTCCAAGGGCTGTTCATTTCACTTCTAATCTGTACCCAACCTTGCCTTGCCCTTCTCCAATCTGTTCGTCTCTTGTGACCAGTCGTGGTTTAAGTCACGTTGTGTTATCATTCAATTTTAGCTTCCTGACAGATGTGTTGATGCACCATGTTATCCCTGGTATAGCATAGTGTGCTACTTAATGTAGATGTAAGAGTAGATTTTATTACAGATGATTGTGTGTGTGTGTGTGTGTGTGTGTGTGCGCGTGTGTGTGTGTGTGTGTGTGTGTGTGTGTGTGTGTGTGTGTGTGTGTGTGTGTGTTGTTTTTGTGATATATGAGGACACAAATGTGTATAATGACATGCATATTACACTGGTATTACAACTTACACGTGATATATGAGGACATTGCATGAGTCCTCATATTTCAAATAGCTTAAAAAACATAAAAAACAATGTTTTTTTTTAAATGTAAAAATGCAGCATGTCTCCTGTGATGGGTAGGTTTAGGGATAGGGGCAGTGTAGGGGGATAGAATATACAGTTTGTCCAGTATAAAAATCATTACGCCTATGGAATGTCCTCATATATCACAAAAACAAAGCTGTGTGTGTGTGTGTGTGTGTGTGTGTGTGTGTGTGTTTGGTCACTGACAGAAGGTGCTTTTGGAGCTTGAACTAAATATTAGATGAGCTTTTAGTTTGTATTCATTTTATACGTGGCTTTAAATTTTTGCAATCCAGTTACCTAAAGTTAAAACGTGTCTAATTGTATTTATATACAGTCATCATGGCCAAAAGTGATGTCCGGCCTAGGAAAATTTACATCTTAAATTTTTAAGAGGTTTTGTGTAGTTGTGCTTGGAGTCAATTATTTTATTTGTGATACTGCACTGACATTTTTGGCCAGGCTGTCATACAAAGAAAGGGAACCCATGCAAAAACAAGAGAGAACCAATTAAATATAATTTACTGATTATGCTGTAGTTTACTTTTTTTCCTGCAAACCTTTTGGTTTTCTATGTTTTTTTTTTTTTTTTTTTTTTTTTTTTGCATAGTAAAATTAAACCTGTAGATGTAGTTAGCCATTTTTTGGCCTTGTTTCGTTCTTCCCTCATATTGAAAATATGTATATATATATTTTCCTCATATTTCGATTATTTAATCTAAACTGTAGGGTCATTAAAAACAAATATCGATGTCACTTTTGGCCACTTCTGTAATATATACTACTAGTTCGACTACTACTACTAATAATAATAGTGATGAGGTCGCATGACAGGGTTGCAAATATTTTATCACTGTTTTTCTGCCAACGTGCACACGTAAGATCACGTGACCCACTCTGGGCTGCTTACATAAATAATGCTGGTTAAGTAGCAACTGAAGAATTACTAGGATCACAGTCCCGCTCCATGAATGTTGTGCCCTTGAGCATGTTTAAGTATACAGACTTGACTGTTTGCCAGCATGTTTGCCAAATACACTATGCAAGAAAGAACTCGTGATTTACATTGGTGGAGTTGATGGATAGGGCTGGAATGTTGCAGAGAGAGCATTGTGCAGAGGTTGCACTCCTGGTGCTGTTCCCATCTGGAGCATTTATATTTTTTATGTTCCTCATCTTTGATGTTCACTCACATCTCCATCTTATGATTCATCTGATGTATAAAGGATAGTTATGGGTAATCCCAGAAGCTTAGAGAATATACGTTAGTCTGTTTCAAAGAAAACAGACATAAATTTGATCTTTTATTTATTTATTTTCCACTGGACAGCTAACTCAAAAATAAGCCTTTCCTCTAGAGCCAGGGTTTTTAGCTTAGGGGATCCAAGGTTCAGCAGGTGGTCTATGGGTTGATAAATGTTTTTTTTTTTTTTTATGTATATACAGCTCGTTAGCACAAATATCTAATCAGCCAATCACATGCCAGGAACTAAATGCATTTAGGCATGTAGACATTGTCATGAAAACCTGCTGAAGTTCAAACTGAGCGTCAGAATGAGGAAGAAATGTGATTTAAGTGACTTTGAATGTGGCCTGGTTGTTGGTGCCAGACGGGCTTTGAGTATTTCAGAAACTGCTGATCTACTGCGATTTTCACACACAACCATCTCTACAGAGAATGGTCCGAAAAACAGAATATATCCAGTGAGCGGCAGTTCTGTGGATGAAAATGCCTTGAGGAGAATGGCCAGACTGTTTTGAGCTGAAGAAAGGCAACAGTAACTCAAACAACCACTTGTTACAACCAAGGTCTGCAGAAGAGCTTCTCTAAACGTATAACACGTCAAACTTTGAAGCAGATGGGCTACAGCAGCAGAAGACACGCCGGGTGCCACTACTGTCAGCTCACAACAGGAAGCTACAGCTACAATTCACACAGACTCACCAAAATTGGAGACTGGCAAAAAAGTTGCCTGGTCTGATGAGTCTCGATTTCTGCTGCAACATTTAGATGGTAAGATTAAAATTTGGTGTAAACAAAATAAAGCATGGATCCATCCTGCCTTGTGTCAATAGTTCAGGCTGCTGCTGGTTGTGAAATGGTGTGTTGGTTATTTCCATTCCTTTACGACCACAGTGTACCCATCTTCTGATGACTACTGCCAGCAGGATAACGCACATGTCACAATGTATGTGGAAGTACCTGGATTTTGGCATGTTTGCACTGCAGGAACTAGGAATGATTTTAGTTCTAGGAACTCCTTTTAGAGTAGGGTCTAAACCAGCACTATAGGACCAGTGATGTTAGTGTACGCTGATTGGCCGAATGCACACGAAACACCAGGTCACACATAAAAAAATAAATTAAAAAAAGCTGTGTAAATACACAGATTATAGCCTTTATATTCACTCCACAAACTAACTCTACGAACATGGAAAACAGTGATAGATGGGCCTCTTAACCTTTACACTAGAAAATCCAATGCAACTTTGAGGGGAGCAAGCCAAACATGATTATGTGTTTCTGCTCAGCTAGCAACACTGGACATCAACTACACGCCATACACTAATACATTTTCATATACTGTCTACTTTCCATGTATAACAGTTCTATCTAATAACATATTTGACAGGACTGTTAGACAGATCGTAAAATAATGAATATGGAGAATGCGAGCACTGTTTGCTCAGGCTCTGGCGGTCTCAGCCTCATCAAAATAAAGGTCCGCCGGACCGTCAAAATAAAGGTCACGACAACAAGCGTGGCTCACGTCACTTCAGAGTTCCTACTGGTGGTGGGAATGCAACCAGGAAAATGTTTAGTTAAGGGAACCATTAGTTCTCGGTGGCTAGTTCCTAGAACCAAGTTCCTAGAACTACCCAGTGTGAAAGCCCCTAAAGCTCAAATCATCTCAAACTGTTTTTTTTTTAATCATGACAGTGAGTTCAATATACTCAAATGGCCTCCACAGTCACCAGATCTCAATCCAATAGAGCACCTTTGGGATGTGGGGGAACGGGAGTTTTGCATCATTGATGTGCAGCCGACAAACTGCGTATTACTATCATGTCAATAATGACCAAAATCTCTAAGGAATGTTTCCAGCGCTTTGTTTAATCTATGCCATGAATGATTTAAGCAGTTCTGAAAACAAAAGTGGGTCCAACCCAGTACTAGAAAGGTGTATCTAATAAATTGGTCGGTGAGGGTATATATTTAGCTACACTACCATTCAAAAATGTTGGATTAGTATGTTGTTGTTTTTTTATGTTTCTGAAAGAAGTTTGTTCATCAAGACTGTAAAATACAGTAAAATTTAAAAATACAGCAAAAACACTTCTTTGCTCAAACATTAATTACCTGAAATATCCATAAACAATCTCACTCCAAGTCATTAGACATCATTGACTTTTGTGACATGGGTTTAAAACAAAAATACAAAGTCAAATTTACCAAAAACCATATAAAATCCCCAGAGTAAAGAAATGTCTTTACTAAGAAATGCAAATAGGAAAAGATAAGTATCTTCCTTTCTTTTGTTGACCAGAACAAACAAAACGTATAATCCGAGGGTCAAATTGATCCGTTGTCGGATTTCGACCAACACCACTTATCAGGTGTGATTTTAGAGAACAAAGTTACACTGGATAGCGTTGTATTTTAACAACAACAGAGATGCATTCACAGTACATTGAAGCCAAAGAAGAACAGAAAGGAAACAAGTTAAGAGGAACAAAGAGCAGAAAAGATATGAGATTTTGAGCAATTTCATTGAGTACACTGTTATGGTGGCTGTGACAGTTATGAGATTGTATCTAAAGCAATAACTCAACAAGTGCTAAAAACACATAGCCATGCTATTTCCCATAAGTCACTGCTCGCATAACGCCAATGGCACAGTGCTGTTCAAGTCCCAGATAAAATTACATCATTTCAACAACTAATGCTGATGACAATTCTCGTCTTTCTTACCTTCGTTGTGAAATAGGAGATATACTGATGGCATACTAGGGCAATCATGATGAGGATTTCAACTTTTTAGAAGTTAGAGTGCTGCAGTCTTGATCTACAATATAATATTATACCACCTTCAAAGGCACATTCTTTTAGAATTATGACTCAATTCTAAGGAAGCATTAAAGTGAAAAAGTAATAGTAAATACCTCAATGAAATTTCTAAGTTGGGTAGCTGGTCTCCTAGTTTGACCAAGCTGATCTTCAGCTATTAGTCTACTAGCCTGTCTAGCTGAAGCTCAAATCCCCTCTAAAAGCTCAAGATTTATAAAGTTATTTTACCCAATATTTGTGTGTCCAATGTATTTTTAATGCTTATTATAGCAGGTGTTTTATAAATGTATAATATAAATATGTGTAAAATATTATTTGGAAAAAGTTTTTGTTTCACTATGGCGTTCTACTCACAATAATACTTTACTGTATGTATTATATATTTAATATATGAATTATTATTACTATTTTTACCATTTTTTTTCTCTAAAGAATTTCCAAATCAGTCACTTATGAAGTTCCATGATGGTTAGGGTGCTTTCTTTGAAGGCAGTGTGGCATCTTAGTTATTGGAACAGAGTTTTAGTCTTTCCAGGCCTTTTAGTCTTGTCCTCTGCTAATGCTGCCCATGTTTACATGCTAATAATCGATTGTCTGAAAAGACAAAGCATTAGGTTTGCATGCAGATTGTCACGGTCGGAGGATATCGACAGTCTGCTCAGCACTTCTGTGCTTTGCTTTCTCTGTCAGTATCAGTGACTTGCTCAAGGGAAGTGTTGGACCTCGCAGACCGCTGGCAAGAAAATGAATTACGTCAAGACTTGACTTGAATGCTGAGAATTATAGACATGAGATCCAAATGAGAGGTGTGAATGAAAATGGCGGCTGACTAATGCCTGTAATTTGATCCAATAGCGCTGATGACATTTTGTCTAAATTGCAAATTGCTTTGGAAAACAATTTTGTCCCTATAGCATTGCATTGCACAGACAGGCAGATAATCAAAGGGTAGACAAGAAAAATCACATCTAACATGCACAACACATACATAGAGTGAGCTCCAAGCGTCTGAGACCACAAAATCAGGCATTCAAAATCGATTTTAACCCTAAACCTCAAAAATAAACTGAACATTTTAGAAATAAAACAAGAAATGCGGTGACATAAAATCAATAAGATAATGTTTTATACAGTTATGCAATATTTGTAGGTCACTATTCAATTAAGAATATGTGTGACATGAAACGTGAAGATTCCAAAAATTTTACATTTTTCAAGGTAACTTTGAATTCAAAGTATTTATAATATAATAAATGTAATATAATAAAAAAAATTAAACCCTCTCAAAAACGGAAATTCATTTTAATTTATGAAGGTTTATTCAGATATTATTATATTATATTATTATTATACATCATTTTCTTACATTAGAAAATTGAAAAATAGCATTTTCACTACTAATATAATATATAGTCTTGTAGACACAGTGGTACACATAGGGGCCGGTTAATGCTCGATGGTGACCATTGAGTGTATTTGTGTTGTTTTTTCGTCTTGTCATATTGTATGCCGAGATAACACAGAGTATGGACTTTAGGCTGGTGTTTTATTCAGGCAGAACAGCTTGGCCCTGGGGGCAGTGCTGCAGGGTGGTGATGTAATGCAGTGTTGCTGTCAGTGTGTCACTGTGAGTTTTACCAATAGTACATCATCTCATCACACATGGCTCCCTTGCTAAGACCAACCGTTTATTGAGCTAAGTCACCTGTGTTCCAGGGAAATGATGTAACATGGTCAGAAAGTGTTCTTCTCACTGGTGTCCTGTATATTAATGTTTATTTATTTTATTTCATTCTTTACTGCAAAATGCTTGCCCCAAGTGGAATGAAAAGCCAGAGAGGTCTAGCATCTGTCACTTTTAAAACGGTGTCATCAGGATTCTCTCAGCATTCTTCTGAAAATAATAAGGTGTCTCGGTGCTCTTTTAATGAAAGCATATTTTAATGATTTATGTGGTTTGTTTTTGAGGGTAAAAAAAAACATCACCCACTGAGTAGGAGGGGGGATAATGAACTGATAAAGACGTTAACAAACTAAAGATGAATTTCAAGTTTCCTGCTGCTAGCATTTAGCTAATTAGGACCAAGCCAGGAACTTAATAAATAAAAATGCAACAATTAAAATGTGTCCCAGTTAAGATGAAAGACTGCTGTTAGCCTTGAATTTGTATGATTTTGTTTGTCTTCAAGTATGTTTGACTGTGTACAAAGGGCTCAAGTTTTGGCTGGTTAGATGGCCTTGTTAGCCCCTGCTGGTTGATGGCGTAACTACACCATTTGACTCCAAAAAAACAACAACAACAAAAACGTCTTGCTCTATTAACAGACATTTAAAATAACTTTATCATTTATCATTATATTTTATTTTATCATCTCCAGGTCCTTTAGACCTACTTGGAGCTTATTTTACATTAAAGTTAGACATTAACAAAAATAAATAGACAATAAAAGTTTTTTTTTCTCAAGTGCTAGGAGGAGGAATCCTTTTGGCAGTAGATTTGAACTAATCTAGAGGTTATCGGGTAAAATTACGGCATATCCAATCAAGAAAGACAGCGAGATACTATTTGAAGGTACTATATCTCAATTATTCTGTAATTCAAGTTTTAATCTAAAAAATAGAACATGGATGAAAGAACAATTTTTGCAATATTCAATATATTGGCAATACCAGGCTATCCTACAATGTTTGCGTAACATAATTATAATTATCTCCTGTCTTTAGCTAGAAATGTTGTGCCTGTTTGTTTCATGATATGCTTAAGTCACAGGGGGACACTAAAAAGTCAAACAACACCTCCCAAAGTCTTTCCAATCTATTTCAAGGTTATAATTATGCTTCCATTGAACTATAATAAGAATAAACCAGATGCTTTCATCTCTTTCTGCTTTTATTTTTCAAAGATATATTCTCTTTCTCTCTGAGAGATCCACATATTTTGCCATAATAGCACAGCATGATGGAATCCAGGCTGGCTTCTCCTGGTCTGGATTATCTATGGTGTAGTTAAACCATTTTCTCATTGGACTAATGACTGAACCACCATAAGCCAAGTGGCATCAGAGAAAATGGAAATTTCCCTCATTTTCCTCTTTTCTGCCAAACATATCCAAATTACGAGCACCCTGTGTTTCTTCACAGCTTTAATTGTTGACAATAATTCATACTGTGTTGTACACATGCCATATTATTGGGAATAAGTGCTCGGGTGTCCTCTGAGGGCTGTCCCATATCTCACTTCATTATATTGTTGGCAATCCAAATTACTGTTTTTTTCCCCCCATAATATATTTTGCATGCTTTAGTGTGCATAGAACATAACTGATTTTAGATGTATAGATGGCCTTGATGACTTCATAACGGCTTTATTCACATTTTCAAAAAAGCTGCAACTGTGGAGAGACAGGAAGATTAAGATTCAACATAATTAAATTCAGAGGAAATGGTGATTTTCTGTCTCTCAAGCCTTTCTCATAAAATCCGTTTCACATTTGAATGCATTTTGTCCCTTTCTAGACACTAAAGCGCTGTCTTTAATGATCTGCCATTCTCTTGATATGAAAGGATTGGAGCAGACTGACATGCAACCTATGACACTAATGCAATTATTCATTGATTCCAGAAAGATTCCCAAGAGGCTTTGATGTTATTGCCAGGCAGTGAGGGCAACGCTAACCAAGGGGCTCATCCATAAACGAGACGTTCTTGCTCTTTTCAGCGACAGGCCCCCAGTTGCAGCGTTTAATGCATTTTTGATGGTCTTGTAATCTGTGACAAAATCAGCCTGTTAGCTGAAACAGACCCTTTTGCATTAAATCGGCTGCCCGAGTTGTGTTTGATCACATTGATCTGCAAATGCTCTTGCCAAGCATGAATGAGATTTATAACAGCAGCCAACTGCCAGCCTCATCACCAGAGTTTTCTCAATTAAAAAAGTTGCATGTCCTAATCTCATTCCAGACCTCCTTGACACAACAGTCTTGACATGTACACTGATGGGCTAAATCAGTCAGCTGCAGATGTGGATGAGGAGACTATCTGTGCAGGTCCCAGCTCCCAGATCACATTGTTATCGCTGTAATAGGTCTGATCAAATCAATCTACTCCAGCTAATACTGTCAACTGGATGTCTCATATCACAGTCGAGCATTGCTTCCGAGTAAAGCACGTATATCATTTGATGGGGGGGTTGTGGGGTGGTCGAATACAGCAGTGTTTAAAAGAATATTTTGGATGTCAGATATATGCAGTAGTTTGCTTGAGAGTTTGAATTCTTCTATAGTATTTTTTTGTCCATACTATGGAATTCAATGGAGCCCATCAACTGTTTGGTTACTCGTATTCTTCAAAATATATTATTTTGTGTTCAGCAGAAGAAAGAAATTCATACAGGTTTGGAACAATGTGAGGGTGAGTAAATTATGACAGAATTTTCATTTTTGTATGATTTATCCCTTTAACTCGTCAGAAGAGCCACTTGTTTTAAAATCGTGCTGCTCTGGTGGAGTGTTTTTGATTCACAAAAAAAAAAAAAGAATTGGGACATAAGAGCCATTCTTTCGGGAATCGTCCACACTGGTCAAGCTGTGTATTTAATTTTTTTCACTATAAAGGACAGTATCATATAAGTCATTCGTTCGGGTGTCAGTCTAGTCTCAGTAAGTCAGGCTGTATGTTTTTGGTTCATTAAGACTATCCGGATCGTAAAAGTCATTAGTTCGGTAACCAGAGACAACACTGGTTGTGCTGTAGGTTTTTGTTTCTGTAAATAACCGGTTCATATAAGCGTGGTGTCCAAGAATAAAACTCATTAAAAATTTCTGGCCATTATTTTGTGGTACATGGCATTATATATTTTTTATTACATGACATCTAGTACAGATGGCACAATTACATTCACAGCTAAAATATGATTTTATTTTTATGGCGCTGCATTTTCAGTGCTTTAAAAAATGTCATCAGTAGCTGTTGAAAGTTAAATCCAATAGTGAACAATGTTAGAGTATACAGAGCTATCCAAATGGTCTTAGGTGTGATTCGCTTTCACAACAACCAAACAAACCAAACTCTGACACCAAAAGCTTAAGCATAAAAGCGCCTTTATTCTGCTTTTTTACTTGCATGCCCTGATTTATTGTTTCAATCAGGTATGGTAAACACATCATTTTGATTTATAATGCTCCTGTCCTCATGAAAGGGCTGCTGTGGAATGAGAATACGAGCATTCACTGTAGCGCGCCGTTTACCGATTCAATTACCTCATTCACATCCTCGCATAAAAGCCAGAGATACATAAACATCAGAGGAAATTCATAGTAACGGATAAATCTGTCAAAGACCTCCTTTAAGTCGTTTTTACAGGCTGTTAAAGTATCTTAGACGCAAGCCATTTTTCCCTCGCTATCAGGCTGGAGAGATAAATGAATGGTAACATCCAAAAAAAAACCTGATGAATCAAATTCAGAGAAGTGACAGGAAGATGAGCTGAGATGAAGAGCAGCTGGGATATGAAGATAGGGCCGTGACATCAGCCTCTCCTGGTGAAGAAAAGCTCGATTGATTTGTTGTTGAGGCCTGTGTGTTCCAAGGCCCCCGTATCCCCAAAGGTACCTGTTGGAACACAATGCCACCACCATCAAAGACACTCTCGGATAGAATTGATTAGATGAGAGTGCTTAATGTGTGTTCAGGGCATTGTGGTGGAGGCTATTTGAAAACCCTTGAGCTTCTCCATACAAGTTCTCAAGATAGAAAAAGCTCTCAGGAGAGATTTAAACAGCTGATGTTAATGTGCTCCTTATTATTGGCGTACCTGTGTTTTAGCAAAAAAATATGAGAATTGATATGAGAATAAGGTGCGATCAAGGATTCTTTAGATAGTCTAAAAAAACTTCAAAGTGCTCCACAGATGGAGGAGAAGAGTCTTAGCTTGTGTGGCATTTCTGCTTCCTAACCATTTTTTCCATTCCAATAGTCCTTGAAAAAAGTAACATGGTGAGGTGCTCATTTGAACATTCAGGAATATCTATTTTGCCATCTGTTGTGTGTGTGGCAGATGCTCATTTCATGTTTTCCCCCACGTGTTGACCAGACACACTTGAAGTATTGATATACTCTGTATAGCACAGAAACACATATTTATAAAGGTGAGTTTTATATAACACAAATCCAACTCACAAGAACATTGTTGTTTTTCTTTTGCATTGCACAGTTAAATAATACATGCAATAGGGGGATTTTTAGACTGTTTTTGAGTGGGTCTTTCATGTCTTTCTGAGTGTGTTTTGATCCTGTTTGAGAGAATTCTCTAAAGAGAATTAGTTGCAATTGACCTTTGTTAGAGGCCACAGTAAGGTGCAAAGGAGCCAAGCAGAGTTTTATTTGCTCAGTCCATGCTACAAGACTGAGGATAATCATTCTTTGATGTTTTAAGTCTGTACTACTCTGGGAACAAAAAGCAGAGCGTGATCATTGCTGGCGTTCTTTTAGTATACAGTACGTACTTGTGCAAAACATTGAGAATAGTTGCAAATGAAAGAAAAGAAAAGTAAAGACTCAGAAACCGAAAGTGTGTGTCACAAGAGATTGATTCAGTGTCCCCAGTTTCCCCCAAGAACAGACACACATTCTCTGAAAGCGGCTAAGGTCACTGATGTCTTACTCTGCAAACAAAGTACATCTTAGCATCTATTTCTTCCTATCAGCCTTGGCACTCGGCAGGAAATCTGACTCACCAGCACTGACTCTCTCTAGAAGACATTATTTCTTGATTCACTCAAGCATGTAAGTGTGTGATGTAAAACATGCTTTTCGGGATGGCAGTTTGTCCTATCTGGGCTGGTTTGTCATTGTTTTTTTCTTTTCACTGGTTCAGTGAAATTAATTGCTTCAACACTGGGAGGATAAGAACTATAAAGTGCAAGTATAAATATCATTAGCCACTCCAATGTAACCTGCACAAACCTACAACAAACGGCTGGTAGACTACACAACATTTCTCCCGGGTTAGTGACATCACTGACCCTAAAATTTACATAAACCCCACCCCCGGGAACACACAGTCTATGTTGAGAAGAGGAAGAGTTGTATACAGCACATTTGTGAGTCTGCTCATTGCTCAAGCTGTCGCATCTGTCTTTTCACATGCAATACAGTACGCAACAGCATTAGCATGTCACTCTGTAGGCATCCTACAACAGTTCCCACACAAGCGATTTTATAGATTATCATGACAGAATATGCTAATCAAAGACTTGAAGATAGTTAACTCCACATCAGCAACATAAATTCATCAACTAACCATTCAGAAACGGCCTGTTCTATTCTAGATATTGTCACTTATTCTTGAGTCTCTCCATCATTGTCCGAATCCAGTTTAAACATAAAAGGCAGAACAGTTTCTGACATTTTAGTGATGGTCTGCGTGAGGTAATCGGAGCTGCTAACACACACAAGCTCTTGAAGCTCCACCCTCTGTGCCGGGAGCAGCAGCTCATTTGCATTTAAAGTGACACACACAAAACGACATGTTTTTGCTCACCCTCAAAAAGGGACAATTTTAACATGCTGTAAAATATTATCTGTGGGGTATTTTGAGCTAAAACTTCACATACAGTACACACTTATTTTACATCTTCCCTTTTAATTTGTGGCCACGGTTTAACTAAAACGTGGAAATGATTCTTAATTTGTGGCAACGGATTAACAAAAATGAGAACAAATTCTCAAATTCAAATTTGTCTTGTTAATCAGCGCTATGCCACAAATGTTGTTAGTTAAAGGTGCTCTAAGCGATGTTGGGTGACGTCACTTTTTGTTGACGTTCGAAATATTGTCAAACAAAACGGAGGCTAGCTAGACCCTCCCTCCTTCTCATCCCGTCCCCTCCCGTAGTTCTACTGATACTTCATTCAAGGTGTAATGTCACCAAGTTAGATACATGCTTTCATATAATGCCGAAAAAGAGAAACATTGCCAGAAAAACACGCTAAAACGTTTCGCCACCTGAGGTTATAACTTTAGCTCCCATACAAGGACGCAATAATAGCAAGATAACGTTAGCTTCGCGTTTCCCAGTGAGCATAAACAAACAACGGCTCCGTCATAAACAAATTTAGTCAAAGTTGTCAATAGGCTATGAATGAACATTCAAATTCATAACAAACAGTGGGTGAAAATCTTTCACACAAACTGTCGCCCTACTGAGTTTGCTTGATCATTTACAATAGAGATCGATAGCTAGCTGCTAGAAACCTATATGTTGTATTCACCAAAGTTAGCGCTGACTGCATTGTTCTCGCTAATTATATCCTTGTGTTTATTTGGCGAACATGAAAGTCCATTTAGAAAAAACAAACTAGATACCACCTGTCCAGCAAAAACAGAGCTACCTGAATGTCTGATTGGAAGCCCTTCTGCCGGCAGAGATCTTGCCACTTTTCAAAGGCTTTTCCAATGTAAATTCGGGACTTCTCGTGTTCCTTCTCCTTTTCCCTCTTCTTTGCATTTTTGCAATCTGTTCATCGGAGCGTCGTCTCTTTGGTCGTGTGTCGGCCAGATCAAACTTAAAGAGTTATAATTCTAACTTCCCTCTTCATGCTTCTCTCTCCTACACACCCCCCTTCATGTGTACGCGCACTAACCCCACCCCCAAATCATTCTTGTCGGTTATTGGCTGGAACACTGTTTGTCATGTTTCGTGCAGCGGGTTGCCCCAGTTTGTTTTTGTTGCTGTTTGTGGAGCCTGGAGTGTCTACAGAGACCGCGTTTTTACAGTGTGTTCAGGGGACAGGCAGCTAGTGGATAGTGAGGAGGTTTGCTGACAAAAAATATTTTGGCCTAAAAAACGCGTGACATCGCTTAGAGCACCTTTAATATTCATAATTGAATGACCTTGCACACTGTAAAATCGTACGAATTGAAGATATTTCCTCCAAATCTGCTGTTTAAATGAGAAAAAAAAAAGATTCCGAATCCGATTACAGTGACTTCACTGACTGTGCAAGGTGTTGCAGAGTGTCAAAAGGAAAAGAGCAGGCAAGACTGTTTCTGACATATAACAAGTAGAAAAAATACTGTCTGTTATACAGTTGAATTTTCTCATGGGAAAAAAAGTTTGTTTAAGGGATCTTTTTACTGTGTGATTTGATTTTGCTGTGAAACTGCGGCTTTGCCACTTAAGATATCTGACATGGCATAATAGAGTAGCGGTCTTCCTCCCTGAACTTGTTCTGGAAGATAAACAAAGACAGTAACATCCAAATTCTCAAGTGCAGAGCACATTTAGCCATATATCTCTCTTCCTCTCCCGTTTCCCGCTCTCCCACAGCTTCCTCAGTGTTCTACATTTGGCATAGCACAATGCAGCTGAAACAGATCCAGGGCAGGGAAAAGCAGTTGATATTGCAGTTTCTGTTGGTAAATAATGCACGTCTCCCCCTCTCTCTCTCCCTCTGGGCCGGCGTGGTGCCGCGTCGTAGTAGTGAGAGTGATTTATTTAGTGTCTTAGAGGGGCACTCAGGATAGCTTTTCATTATTGCTGCAAGCCTTGCAAGGGACAGTTAGTTAGTCCCATTCCTCGTGGGTCATGTTTCTTTTGTTTCTGTATCTTCCGGAATGTGCACTTTATCACATATCACCCAGATGCTTTACGTATCGATTCTTCATAGAGCCATTAACCTTTGAGAAAACAACAAAGCTTGAGCTGTTATGAGTGATGTCTCAATGACAAGAGACATGTTATTACATCTTATCACGCCGCTGCCTTTTTAAGGCATCATGCTAACTGCAATGGAACCTCAAAATTGATTGATTTAGAATGGTATAGAATAAGGGACAAAACACACAAGAGCCCTCTTTATGTTAAAAAAAAGAAATTTATCAAAATAAAAATACTTAAGTAGCCTATCTAAAGCAAATTGGGATATTTATTCCTTTTATTTTTAAATAATGTATTTAGTATTATTTTAAATACATGCTCTATACTTGAAAAATACATATGAACCTGTCCTCAGCATAAAGTCACAATGTAAACTGCCAAAGAAAATGCAGCAAATTAAAAAATATACATTTAAATTGAAAGGATTTTGATAATCTTTAGTCTGGTGAAAGAAATGCATAAATGAAGAAGAAAGCCAAAATGTTAAATGTCATGAATGTATATTTACTGAATAATCCACTATTTTGTACACTGTAAAAAATGATCGTGATTTTAACGGTAAAAGACTGTAAAAATGCTACAGTGCAAAACTGTTAATTGGTTAACAGAAAGTTTCCGTACTATATACGGTAAATAACTGTGATAGATCTAACGGTACATTTAATGTCATTTTACTGTAAAATACCGTTAAATTTACAGTTTTTGAAAGTGAAAAGAACAACTCATTGTATAATTTACAGTAAAAAAACGTAAATTGACATTCCCACAATTCCCTGCGTGACACTTCACATTTGATTTATTTTTGTTGAAATAACTATGTTTCTTCTTAGCTTTCTTAGTTCTTTTCTAATCAATTATGTACATTAGGGTTTTATGTTGCATTTAATGTTGTTAAATTAATGTTTATTGCATTTTTAAAATTTCATGTGTGTTACCATGATGGTGTTTAATGTTTGTGTGAATGACACTGTCCAGCTTCAGTAAATTAGTATTAACATTCTTATGGAAGACTGCTTTTGATGAGCTTTGATTGATCATGTGACTCTCATCTCTGCTGTGATGGTTGTTGGTTGTCAGTGTATTACAATGGTACAAAACAGATATTAATACTTCAATAGGTTGGTAAATTATCATTATATCAGATAACAAATTACGGTTTATTACTGTAAATTTTACGTTAAGTCTGTAAAACCAAAAACGTTGATACCGTATTTTTGACGGTAAAGTTCTGGTAACCACAGCTGCCAGTTTTTTTCCGTAAAAACAACAGGATTTTTAAAAATGACAATTTTCACCTGATATTTGGACCCAATTTACTTGGGGTAGAAATGACTGTAGAAGGATGGCAGCATCCTTATTTTATTTTTACACAGAGATTGGTAGGTCTATTTGTTAAATCTGTTGACTTCAGCAATCTTTGTTGCATTATATGCCAACCGTGAAAGTTTAAAAAAAATGCCTGTAACTTGAGTATTATTAAAGATACCTTAATATCCTTTTAGATTCTGGTTCTTAACAAACATTTATTTTGGTATCTGCATTTTAAAGGCCCTATTTAGTCTGTTCCCAGAGATATGGAGATTTTAATCCATATTCATGAGTAACATGGTTAGTTAGTAAAAAAAAATGTAGTGGTCAAAAACCAAATGATATTTGTTTTCTTTTAAAGAGGAATATTTGCAAATAATGTTGAACAACAAATAATGTTGAAACTAGAAATATATCTCGTTTTGTTTTTCTATCAACACAATTGCATAGACACATACTGTCTGAGTGCCATAAATATTATTAATATTATAATTTTTTCCAAAGTTTGCATACCTGAAACTATTATAATATTAATATTATAATTATAAATATTATAATTATAAGTATTAAAGATATCTCAATATAATTTTAGATTCTGGTTCTTAACAAACTTTTATTTTGTAATCTTAAATTTTAATGTCCTAAATGGTTCAATCACATAGATATGGGGATCCCAATGCAACTCCATGTTTGAATTGTTGAATATACTAATAATGATGCTGCTGCCCCCCCCCCCCCCCCCTCCATAAAAAAATCCAAATCTCAGGTGAAAATTGTCTTTTTAATATGCATCCATGACATTTGATATTTTATTATTTTATTACTATTTTATTACTTTCATCACTATTTATCTTTTTTTTTCTTCAGAAAAAATATTACCAAAAAGTTTCTGAAATTTGTCCGATTTGACACGTAATGATGTGTTTTACGACAGTTTTGTCAACTGTATATGTATGCAAGTCATTTTTGAGTGGTCATTTTGTACTGTATTTTAATTATTACAATATTATTACAATATTAGCTTAGCAACATGTATGCCTCGACATGCTCCCTAGTGTTTTTCATTTTTCTCAGCAGCTTTCCACACCACAACTGCTTAAACAAGCAATCCCAGACAGTTTCGTGTCTGGACAACAAATTAGCTGCCACAAAGAGACAGTAGGGGGTTTGGAAGCTGAACGACACAAAATATTTAAGATTGTGGGGTTTGATGAGATATAGCAAGCGTGTGTTTTGATGTTAAAATGGCCGCCGATGAGAAAGAGATCCTTGTCCCAGCTTGTTGCATTGTTTGGTGTGAATGTGACAGGCAGCATTCT
This sequence comes from Rhinichthys klamathensis goyatoka, assembly GCF_029890125.1. Lineage (NCBI taxonomy): Eukaryota > Metazoa > Chordata > Actinopteri > Cypriniformes > Leuciscidae > Rhinichthys > Rhinichthys klamathensis. Next base: position 912,341 of record NW_026606624.1, read on the forward strand.
AAATCATCCTTGGTCAGAAATTGAATAAACATGGACGATTCTGACCCAAGATATCCTGTGAGCTTCAAATGCTGTGAGCATCATGCTCCTGTTGTGTTTTTGTTCTTTTAATGGTGAAGTTTAAGCTATTATAGCTTTTTCTAAGTCAGCTGCTTAAAATGTCTCTTTGGGGGGAGAAAAAAACGGCCCATATATATATAGTGGTCATTTCGTACTGTATTATTATAACATTATTGCACTATTAAGTCAAGGTAGCTTTATTTATATTTTTACAGCTTTTTACAGTACAGATTGTTTCAAAGCAGCTGATAACAGGAAAATAATGCAACAGAGTTTGTTTTGGCTGTACAGTAGATCTAGAAGAAAATAGTTTCATTGTCCAGTTTAAGAAAGTTCAGGGCTGATTCATTTCCATTGTAAAAATCATTAGTTATTGATTTAGTTAATTTATCTATAAAGCAGCTCTGGAGAAAACAGTGATGTCATCGTCCAGCTCAGTTCAGTTCTTATACAATGGTGTCAATGCAGTCAGATCAATAATATTATTGAATATTAAGTTTCTCCAACTAAGCAAGCCAGAGGCAACAGTGGCAAAGAACCCAAACTCCATCAGGTGACAGAATGGAGAAAACAACTTGGGAGAAGCCAGGCTCAGTCGGGGGACAAGATCTCCTCTGGCCAACAATGAACAGTGCATGATTATGATTCAGGCAACATTACAGGTCAGAAGTCAGAATGAACATTTAAAATATGTAATCCAGTTTGATTAGATTATCAACATTTTATGGTAATTAGTCTTCTTTTTTTTAGTAAACACCTTAATATTCTGATAAGCATGAAAAATACAGTTGTCAGTTTCATGTTCTGTTTTATGGCCTTAAGTTTGTATCACCTGGTTTTCCTGTGTTCTTCTCCTGTTTCCTTTGTTCCCCACATCCCTGCCCTGCATTTGTTAGCATGGTTAGTAGTAATTATGTGGCACTCCGGGTTCTGGTTAAGTTTGTCATTGCCTTGTATATTTAAGCCCTGAGTGTAGTTTGGTCCATTGTCCTGTAATGTCTTTGACTTTAAGTCAAAGCTGTTATGTTTTTGTACTTCTGTGATGTATGTATTTTGGTTTATCTCCTTTGTTTTGTTTATTATTTAAGTTTAATCGGCTGATATTAAGATTCACCTCTCCCTGCTCCTCCATCATCTTCGTCTGCCTTGACAAATGTGACAACAGTGATTTGTGTTTATGTTTGTATATATTTTTGTATTATGTGTTAACAGAACTCAACCTGCTTGCAATCAAATCGTTACCTATAGGGTACAGCTGATGAGAGTAGCCAATGAGCTTGCATGCGCAACTTTCGAATACTCGGTTAGCATTTGCCTTAGCAGTGCAGTGCTTTCAGACACCCCCCACCCTCCCCAGCTCCACCTGTATAGATCTGCCACGAGTAATTCACGTACGTTATATTAGCAGCATGTCTAACTTGCTCACAGCAGTATTCAAATTAAAATACAGCGTTTTTTGTAACAGTCTATCTGCAATGTATTCTGGGATTGTCCATGAGTTGTACTACATGCAATGCTACTGATGATTGCCTTGGGCAATAAAAAAAGGTATCTTAGAAGACAGCATAATTATTCCTTTAAACACAGCCAATGTAGGCAAGTTTTGGAACAGAGCCCTGGTGTGTGGGGTTGAAGATGTAGGCCAGTAGAAGCCCAACAGCACGTAACACCAATTTTTTGATGGCATGCTCTTTATTTTTCCTTCCTATCCTCCCTCTCTTTCTTATGTGGGTTTTCACTCTTTCAGGCTGTGATTCTTGCATATACAAGTATCTATTCCCTGGGCATGTGCACAGCGAGGAAACAATAGCTTTCTTCATGCTTTCCTTTTGACAGCCCCCTCGCCTCGCCCGCTGCAGACTCCAAGAGAGGCACTCTACATGAAGGCGCAGAATAACGAGAAAAGATGTGGAAGTAGGGAGATTTAGAAGGTAGTATCCGTGTACCCTGTGCCTCCGTCCCTCTTCTACACCACCATGCTATGCCGCCGTCGCTTGGTTTATTAAGCCACGGCACTTGATCACAGGGCCTTGAAATCCCCTCAGCCTAGAAGCTTCGTTTAAATGTGCCTCATGTTTCACTCCGTCGTCAGAACGATAATGAGAGGTTTGTGGTGAGCTTGTCTGGTTTTTAAGCACTTCACAAGTTGCAAGCATCAAGGCCATGTCCTCTGTCTCCAATGCCACGAGAACGTAAACATTTATGCCTCGACATGCTCCCTAGTGTTCCCCACTCCAACCAGAATCCATTAGCCCACATTTTTCTCAGCAGCTTTCTACACAACAACTGCTTAAACAAGCATTCTCAGAAAGTTTTGTGTCTGGACAACAAATTAGCTGCCGCAAAGAGACAGTGGGGGGTTTGGAAGCTGAACGACACAAAATATTTAAGATTGTGGGGTTTGATTAGATATAACAAGCGTCTTTTTGTCAAAATGACCATTCTGGCCCAAGATATCCTCAAATTCTCTGAGTTCCTGTTAATGTTTTTTGGGGGGTTTTTTGCCGTTTAATGGCCGGGCACTTTTACTCTCTACACTCCTTAGTCCAAAGGGGGTTATGTTTTTTCCTCATTATTCACGGCTCTTTTCTCTCTCTTTTTCATTTACTTATATTTTCATGAGAAAAGGAGGGACATAAATTATGCGTGCCGAGGAAAATGCCAAGCTTGCCACGTCTCCTCGGAAACTTTAATATAAAGCATGCCTCAGAAAATCCAAGATATTATATGTACGTGCAAACTCGCTACAAACACAAAAGTAAATTTACATAAATAGGGGAAATGTGCTGGCAGAAAGCGAAAGCAAAGAAAATAGAAATAGAATACAATGTTTTATTGACAAAGATACAAAGTAATCAAATAGAATTCAAGGTGAAATAAATAAGGCACATAAAAACAGTCTGAGTCAATAGAGACGCTCTTCTTGTGAAGGACATCAACACAGCACTTCTTCGGCTGTGACTAAGGACTCATTATGCGTTACTGACAGCAGCATGGCTGAAGCTCTATCTGCAGGCTATGGCATTTCCTTCTTTTTTTCCGTAGTGTGGCTATAGGACATTAAGTCAAGCCCCGTAGGGAAATTACCCTGTGAGGCTACAAACCCATATCACAGAATGCAAATACACCACATGTCTCAAACGTGAAGGGACAACAAATTTGACTGGCACATTGAATGGTGCACCTAAAATAATCTCAATAGTGTTAGCCTGACAGTGCTAATTAACAGCGCCTGGGTAAACGTCCGAGTTTCATTGGTTAACATGTTAGATTGCTCAATCTGTACTCATGTAAACTGCCACAAACAATTAATATTCTGTTAAACCTGTCAAGCTTGTGTGCGCTGAGAAGTCACCACACTCAAGTCCAATATTGTTAATTAGTGTCTTGCCACCAGAGACCTATTATTTTAATCAAGGCAAAGTCTATAATAGAGGTAAATTGGGAGGAGCGGTAGTGCTCTAGGTGCTGTGTTAGTTGTCAAGAACACATTTACTCAATCCTACCTGCAAAACAGCCATTTTATTAGCTGCTAAAGTGTCCAACTAAGTGCTCAAATTTAGGTGCCATTTACAGAATTTAACTGGCATGTGGCTGGAAGCTGTGATGGTTTAACAACTGCCGGGTTACGTATTCAATTTTAACATTGTCAAAAAAATGTATGTACGCTGCTGTAATACCTTCTGAGAAAAAGAGCTGAAAAACATGGCGCCTCGAAGAGATTTTGTACTAGTGAGAACTCCAGCACAACAAGCTTTGTATAAAATCATAAGGTAAAGACTGAGAAATGCTTGAAGGCCAAATGCCTTTGTTTTAATTTCATTTTAACTTTTTTAACGAAAGGAATATGTTAAGTAGCTTACAGCATTATTTCCCTTTCGAACGGTCACTTCGTATTGCGTAGCTATACGCAGTGGGAAAACTCCTTTTTCCTGATTTACTGAAACCTTTATGTAAAACGCATTTGCAGCTGCACAGCTAGCCCACAGAGCGCCTGGCTTGCTCATAGGCCGTGCTGCAGCAACTGCACATTCAATGGCGCGGGCGCCTCTGACGTGTGACCAATGACGTCAAGGGGCGTGGCCTCAGCCAATATTAGTCCCTGAATTTGCCATTATAGCCGATTTTACTCCTTCAGCGACAAACTATACGTCTCTGACTATTGCTGATCCTTTTCGCCGTCGAACGAGCCTTTTTCAGCTTGAGCAGCTTCAAGTTCAGCAGACTACGCTTCAGCTGTGTGTGTCTCCCGACACCGTCTCACCTGGGGCTATCCGGCGATATCCTTGTATCCTTTAACAAAATTACTAAAGCAAATGCGACACGCGAGCTATCACTCTCTGAATGCACTTTCTGCCGACGGATGTGAGGCCTGCGAAAACATGCCCATCTCCATGCTGCGGACTCGGCTAGCTCTCTCCAGGGACGGCGACGCCGCGTCAGCCGCGCCCCCTCTCTCGGGCCTACTTCAGCCGAGAAAGAAGAAGCGCCGCAGCCAACGGCTTCCTGAGAGCATGGATGTTTGCGATCGCACGCTGGCCGAGTCCCCGCGTGCGTCACTCTCTCCTGCTCAATCATCTCCTGTCCTGTTCGAAGGAGAGCAGCGCCCCCCTCCCACGTGGCGGGCCTAGTCTCCTTCGGCTGGCCTAGCGAGCACGACGACAGCCTGTCGATCGCTGCATCTGAGGACGAGTGGCCGGGCTCTCTCGACCCTGTCACTGCTTCTCAGCCTTCAGCCAGCACACCCGCGACCAGGACTAACTCCGATGCTGAGATGCTTCAGATCCTAACACAGGCTGTGGCGGACCTCGAGCTCGAGTGGGCCGCGCCCCAAGCGCCTCCTCGAAGTCGGCTGGATGGTTGGTTTCTGCCGGGGCACCAGCAGGCCCCTCGTCACAAACAGCGCCATTTTTTCCTGAGGTGCACGAGGAGCTAACCAAGGCCTGGCGCACCCCTTATTCTACACGAGGTTCTGCAGTTTCCACAACACTCTCCTCGGCGCCGCGGAGAAGAGCTATCAGTCGTTGCCGCCCCTCGAAGAGGCTGTGGCCGCTCATCTGTACCCAAACTCGGCTGCTAGCTGGCGAACCAGAGCTGTGC